>NC_046165.1:2425255-2725255 GCF_011064425.1 Rattus rattus | reverse complement strand
GTCTTGTTCTCGGATCTGAAAACGAGCTAGCAATGGTTTTTACTACCAATCTGTTTTGTTCACATTTATTATTGGAGAGAGCTGCTAGAGTAGAACAGCACACACTTGGTGTTAAGCCACAGAAAGTGGCCTTAAACAACAGAGATTTCTTCCTTGGCACTGGGCTATCAGTCCACAATCAAGGTCAGGTGAGGTCAAGTACATTCGTGTCTGGAGACTTTCTCTAGGCTCCTCTTGGTGGCGATCAATACTTCTGTTTATTTCCAGTGCCGAGGAACCAAACCTAGGGCCTCTATTGTGTCAGGCAGTTACCCTTCCGCTGAGCTTCACTCCAGCTCCTGGTGGCCACATTGCCTTTTTTCTTACTGCGCATCTCTGGTTATGCCCGTCCAGATTCCTTGTTAGAATCCATTCCAACTGGGTTAGGACCAGTGTGAAGTGATTAGTTATCTCCTTACTGGCCCTGTCTCAGAATATCCTCAAAGTGGGACGTACTGGAATTTAAGGCTTCAGTGTAGACAGGTGGGAATGCCTCTGTTCCGTCCATCCCAATACGCTTCCTTTTATAATGCACACACTTGCCCCACTTTTTTACTTGTATTTATTCTAGGGTAACTGCCACAGCACTAGTGAGATCAGAGGACAACCTTTGGGAGTTGGTTCTCCTTCCAACCGTGGACCTGAGGATTGAACTGGAGTTGGGGGTGGTTGTCAGCCACCAGACCACTCAGATCATTAGGCTTGGCAGCGAGCATCTTTACCTGGTGGACCTCTGTGCTGTTTTTTTTTTTTTTTTAACCCCAGCATCCTTTCAACACTCAAGTCAAAACTGTTCCTTGAGGTAGACGTCACAGCAGACTCCCTCTTGGATCTCTCCACAATGGTACTACAGTGACCAGGGCCTGAAGAAGCTTGGTTTTGGATAGAGGGCAGGGCTTCCTCTTGCCAAGCTGTCACCCTGAGAGAAGCAGCTTTGTAGTGAATGAGAGAACAGGGCAGTGATCGTGTATTGGGTGAACCTCTGGAGAGCCAGTCAAGGGCTTCTGCACTGGATTGGATTCCATGGCCAGATTGTTCTGTTATCAGGTGCGTCTTAGGGTTTTACTGCTGTGAACAGACACCATGACCAAGGCAACTCTTATAACAACAGCATTTAATGGGGGCTGGCTTACAGGTTCAAAGATTCAGTCCATTATCATCAAGGCAGGAACATGGCAGCATCCAGGAAGTCATGGTGCAGGAGGAGTTGAGAATTCTACATCTTCATCTGAAGGCTGCTAGCAGAATACTGACTTACAGGCAGCTAGGATGAGGGTTTTAAATTCCACAGCCAATGACACACCTACACCAACAGGGCCACACCTAATAGTGCCACTCCCTGGGCCAGGCACATACAAACCATAACAGGTATTTTGTTTTGTAATGTTGTTGTTTTGGGACACTTGGGGAGAGTGTCATTGTTGTTTTTCCTGCTGTTGTCCTGACATAACCAAAACTAACCAGGAACTGGAAATGACCAACACGAGACTGGGGAGACGATGGCCAATGGTGACTTCCAGATTCAGGAAGTGACATTGTCTCAAAAACCAAAGCAGAGGTGCTCTGCTCGGAAGGAAGATGCCTTGGCAGAGGACCTGGGTTCAGTTCCCAGCACCTACATGGTGGCTCACAACCATCTCTAACTTTAGTTCCGATCGGATGCCCCCTTCTGAACCCTGCAGGTACCAGCCATGCCTGCAGTATTCACACATATACGCTGTCAAAACATCATACCCATACAAAATATTAAAGAAGAGTAAGGTGGGGAACAGAGGGCACCTGGTGTCTGGCCCTTGGCACACACAGGCATGCTACCCACAAACACACACCACACCAAAAATGGCTCGGAGGGACTCCATTCTTGCATTGATTCACAAGGAGGGTTGCATGTGTGTCCAGGTGAAAGGACACTGTTGCACTGATTGAACTCAGGTGGTCAGTGTTGGAGACTGGTTCTAATGCTTTCATTCAGTCGGGAATCTTCCTGACCAGACGCTAAAGGTCCTAGTTCCCAATTGGTTTTTGATGGATCAATAAAGATGCCAATAGCCAATGGCTGGGCACAGGGTGGGACCCTTAGCGTTGCACTGGCACGGAGAGGAATGGGGAGGAACTGCCATGATTCTGGGTAAAAGGATGGGACGCAGTAGCAGCAGGGGATAAAGCCAACCAGGCACGTGAGATTTCAGGTAAGTGACCACTGGCCACTTACCGTATTAGGCCTGGGGTAGCAGGGGAAGGTTTAGGAGTGGCCAGCCTTTGAGGTAGCCAAGGTACTTTAAAAAAAGCTGCGTGGGGCTGGGGATTTAGCTCAGTGGTAGAGCGCTTGCCTAGCAAGCACAAGGCCCTGGGTTCATCCCCAGCTCCGAAAAAAAAAAAAAAAAAAAAAAAAAAAAAAAGCGCATGCGTGTGTGTGTGCGTGTGTGCGTGTGTATATGTGTGTGTTTCATTTGCAGATCCAAAGATAGCTCTGAAAAAAACAAAAACAAACAAACAAAAAAACAAAGATAGCTCTGGGCGGGTGCGGTGTGGTAGCCTGCAGTGTAGCCAAAATTCACCGCTACGGGTCAGGCTGGGTACTAGGCACTCTTAGCCTGCTGCATCAGCTCAACGGCCTTTTTGTTTCGTGCATTGTTGTTGCAGGCCTGGCTGTGCTAGAACTCACTACGTAGACCAGGCTGACCTCAGACTCAGAGATCTGCTTGCCCCTTCTTCCTGAGTGCTAGGACTAAAAGAATGCACCACACCCCGCTACAGCATTTTTTTTTTTTTTTAAATAATGAACCTCGGCTATAGGTTTGGCAAAGATCTTATGAACCCTCGTTGTGAAGATCTTTTCCAATGAAATTGTTGGAGATCCCTCCTACCAGTAACACCCAGGAAGTTAGGAGTTAGCTCTTCCGCACAAGGTTCTCTGATTTGCCCTTGTTGGTTGCCATGGCAACATGAACACGTGGGTGGAGGAATGTCGGGCGCAACTGCAAGCATTCCGATAATGCTTCCAAAACAAACCAACAAACAAAAACCTCCAAAAACAAATAAACCTCCAAATCTTTTCATGTCACTTCAAAACTTGACTAGCTATGTCATTTTTAACTTCTAGCTTCAGGCTAGTAATTTAAACAATACCAGTAAGTAGAATGGATTTAACACCCTGGTTCAACTCTTGACATTTTAGGTCGCCTGCCACACACATATTCCAACTGAAGGAGAGAACCCAGAATGTGCCATGGGACAGTTTCAAGGGAGATAAGCACAGACGGTCATACCTGGAAGGTGTGCAGTGGGCGACACCCGGAGCAGTTGTGTGGCTTGAAGGTTGCCCCTCTGTGATATGATGTCAGTGCCTTACAGTGTACAGGCATCCTGACAGATGGTGTCTAAAATGACAAAACCAACAATCACAACCTTAAGGCATTACAGATCTAAAGGAAGATCAGCTAGCTTTTACAAGGTCTTATAAGGACCTGCTTTGTGTTCATGACCATCTTGATTGAAGTTCCAAGGGATCCAATGCCCCATTCTGGCCTCTGAGGGCACCAGGCATGCTCACAGCACACACACACACACACACACACACACACACACACAGGCAAAACTCTGATACACATAAGATAAAAATAAATAAATCTATTTTTTAAAGCGAAGTTCAGATTATGGTTACCACCTGTTTGGATTACAGGAGAAAAAAGTATACATTTTCCAGAAAAACATTTTCTGGAAATGAGTCTGGCAGTTCCTCAGAAAACTGGACGTAGTACTACCTGAGGACCCAGCTATACCACTCCTGGGCATATACCCAAAAGATGCCACAACATATAACAAAGACACATGCTCCACTATGTTGATAGCAGCCTTATTTATAATAGCCGGAAGCTGGAAACAACCCAGATGTCCCTCAACAGAGGAATGGATACAGAAAATGTGGTACACTTACACAATGGAGTACTACTCAGCTATCAAAAACAATGGCTTCATGAAATTTGCAGGAAAATGGATAGAACTAGAAAATATCATCCTGAGTGAGGTAACACAGACACAAAAGAACACACATAGTATGCACTCACTGATATGTAGATATTAGGCAAAGAGTTTGGAATACCCACAACTCACAGACCACATGAAACTCAAGAGGAAGGAAGACCAAAAACTGGATGCTTCAGTCCTGCTTAGAAGGGGGCACAAAATAATCAAGGGAAGTAGAGGATGGGAGGGACTTGGGAGGAAGAAAGGAGGAGAAGGGGAAAAAGAGGGGCAGAATCAGGTATGGGAGGACAGGAGATGGGGATGGTAGAGGTGTGCAGCAATGAAAGATGGGGAAGTAGTGGCAACCAGAAAGTCCCAGATGCCAGGAAAGCAAGAGCCTCCCAGGACCCTACAGGGATGACATTAGCTGAAATACCCCACAAAGGGGAGGGAGAATCTGTCGAGACCATATCCAGAGTTTAGGCACGGCTCTCCCAGCTGAGGGATGGGGCCACCCACCCATCTCCAAAATTTTAACTCAGAGTCGCTCCTGTAAAAAGGAAATACAGGGACAAAGAGTGGAGCAGAGACTGAAGGAAAGACCACCAGAGACTGCCCCACCTGGGGATCCATCCCACACGCAGACACCAAACCCAGACACTATTGCTGATGCCAAGAAGTGCTTGTTGATAGGAGCCTGATACAGCTGTCTCCTGAGAGGCTCTGCCAGAGCATGTCCAATACAGATGTGGATGCTTGAAGCCAACCATCAGATTGATCACAGGGACCCCAATGGAGGGATTAGGGGAAGAACTGAAGGAGCTGAAGGGGCCTTATCTGGCATCAATGGGAATGGAGTTCCTTGGTCCTGTGAAGGCTTGATGTTTCAGTGTAGAGAAATGCTAGGGCAGTAAGGTAGGAGTGAGTGGGTGGGTAGGGGAGCACCCTCATAGAAGCAGAGTAAGGGGGGATAGGATAGGGGGTTTGCAGAGGGAAAACCAGGAAAGGGAATAACATTTGAAATGTAAATAAAGTATCCAATTAAAATAACATTTCCTGAATAATGTAAAGTTACATGGTAATTAAGCACAAAGTGTTCTACCAAGTACATGCACAAAGCAGAGAATTCATTGTGTCAACAGGGCTCAGTGTTTCTGTTCATGGAGTTCCCCTCCCCACCCCCAGGGGTGCAGCTTAGCAGTTGAGCACCTACCCAGCGTGCATGTATTACGCTCTGGGTTCGACCCCAGCACTACTATAAAAACAAAACAAAACAAAACAGGTCTTTTTTTAGTAAAAAGTTTTCAATTACAGGGGCTCACTGATGGCACAGGCTTCTATATCAGAGGTCCTGAGTTCAATTCTCAGCACCCATACGGTTTCTCACAACCATCTGTTAACTGTAACCCCTTGGGATCTGATGTCCCTTCTGCTGTGCAAGCGTACAGGCAAACAAAACACCTGCATAATAAATATAAAATAGATAAATAAATCTTTAAAAGGTGTTAAATTACATCTTATTTCTTTACCTTATTGTGCACATATGTATGTTGGGTGTGTGCACATCAAACCCAAGTGTGGAGGTCAGAGGACAGCTTTTGGGACCTGCTTTCAGAACCCCGTGAGTCCCAGGGATCAGACTCAGGTTGCTGGGCTGACCAGCAAGTCTTTGTATCCACTGAGCCGTCTTTCTGCCCCTCCAAGACAGTTCTTTAGTCTTCCTTTTACCTTTATGTGTGTGGGTGGGTCTGGCACTCACAGAGGTCAGAAGAGGACGTAGGAGCCTCTGGAGCTAAAGTTACTGAGTTGCCTTCTGGATGCTGGGAATCAGACCTGAGCCTTCCCACTGGCCCGGACGGAGCCTTTTTCCTTCTTTCATTTTGTTTGCAACCTTCACCGTATATTTTTACATCTAAACATTTGAAAAACAAAACAAAAACAACAAAAGAATCATTGTTTCTTTAGCTTGCTGGAGTCTGCCGGCATCCTTCCGGAGTTCAGAGCCTCCCAGCTGAGTCTTAGTTCTCCTTTTTGTTCTTGGATTATTTGATTTTTCTCAATAATGAACTACTTTATTATTATAAAGAGAAGAGCATGACTTAAAAAAAAATGTCTTATTCCTTTGGCTACTTTTAGCAAAAACTAGTGTTGGCTGTGTGAATTGATCATGATAAGTGACCTTATAAAAGGCCATAGATTATGGCTTTCATTGACTGTGGACTTACAGATGCACGGTTAAGGTGACAGTACGGCCAGTGGGTCTGTGACTTGGGTCAGAGAGGGGTGATATAGTGACCGGGACAGAGATGGTCTTCGTACAAGCAGAAATGAGTCTGGTTTGGATGACACTAAGGTCAGCAACATCAGCACACTCTGATCCTGGGGATGACAGAATCTGATGATAAACTCCATATCCTACTGCACTCTGCTTCTCTGTCTGTCTGTCTGTCTGTGTGCTGAGAGACAACCAAGGACACCATGCCTCCTCCATCGGTCATGCCATATGACTCAAAGTGGCCACCAGAGCAGGTCAACACTGTGCCCTACCTCGAAACTTAGCATTTGTTTTCCGTCATAGGCATGCATTCCTTGACTGAAATTGGGATTTAAGTGGTAAGTATATTGGTTTTAAATAGCTCAACTGACCGAAAGGAACATCGTCACTATGGCTTTTAAAGTTCTCGGATTCTAGAACATGCCGTTTTGATTCTATAAAATTTTTTTTTTTTTTTTTTGGTTCTTTTTTCGGAGCTGGGGACCGAACCCAGGGCCTTGCGCTTCCTAGGTAAGCGCTCTACCACTGAGCTAAGTCCCCAGCCCCTCTATAAAATTTTAATGTGCAGCCAGCAGCACGTCCTGTACACATGGTGCTCTATGTTCATCGACGGTTGTTACAAACAAGCCAGCAGTGGCAGAGCCTGGCCAGCTCCTCTCTCTGCTTAGTTTGAACTGCTAAGCATGGAGCCAGCCGGACAGAAAGCTACAAAGAGGCTAATTGAAATCAGAATGCTGGGTCACTTCTTATTCAGACAAAACAGATGGCCCTTCTTGACACACTTCTGTCAAACGTGTGGGGAGGGAGTGATTAAAAACGTTTTTTTAACTCCCACACATGCTGACGTCCTCCTTGAAGGAATGTGGGGGGGGGGGTTGGGGCAGGGCTCTTCAAAGGCCCTGCTCATTTCTCTGTCTTGCAAAAGTTTAAGAAAAAGCATCTTAATCGCTTAGATTCTGAACATTTAATTTCCGGTTATTTAAATTAGTTTTCCCCTTGGAGGAGATTGTTGCTGCCCACGGCACATAATTCAAATTGTACAATAAGACTCCTGCTGTCTTCTGCAGACACTGCTCTTAACGTGCTCTCCCGTGTTGTCCAGACCCTGAGTTGTGTTCTATTAGCCACACGGTTCTTGATACCTCTTACCTGGAGAGTTTCTCAACTGACAATATTAATAATATTCATTATTTCATACTTGGCGTACATGTTTTCTTTTAAGGAGAAAATATTATTATTTATTTTTATTTTATGTGCATTGATATTTTGCCTGCATGCATGTCTGTGTGAGGTTGTGGGATGCCCTGGAACTGGAGTTACAGATAGTTGTGAGCTGCCGTGAGGGTGCTGGGAATTGAACCTGGGTTCTCTGGAAGAGCAGCCAGTGCTCTTAATCACTGAGCCATCTCTCCAGTCCCTTGTGGTTATATTTTAAGTGCAACCACGGAAATGAAGTTTTTATTGTGCAGACAAGGCATTACCGTCATTAAGTGACGCCTCTGGGATTTAATAAACAAGAAAAGTGATAGAGGCCACCTCTTGGAACCTGATGGGAGAAAGAAATGAGTGTGTTCGGAAATTTGTCTAAGAAATGATTGTTCCATGTCTCATCTCCCCGGGATCAATTCAGATGACAAAGGCCCCAATCAAAGCCTTGCTGGAGCCCAGCTAATAGACGTATCATCTCTTACCCCGCGGTGTAGCCCTTCCTAATAACTTCTGAGAAACCATGTTGAAACAACCTGCTGCCTGGCCATGATGTGCCCTGGCAGAGCCTCCCTGCTGGATCTGCAGGCTGGCTTCCCGACCCCACAAGCTCCTCACAGCTTCATTAGAGGAATCGTGACACGATTTACTTCTACCTCAGTAGGAGAATCCTCACCCTCTCCATATTTGTCAGAGTGATATCATGTGCTAGCTTTATAACCGCAGCCAATCTGGGTACTGGCAGGACAGCCAGTTCCCCTCGGAGGGTGCAAGGTGCTTGCCTTACTGAGATCCACCTCTTCCCTTCATCTGGACTCAAGGTTGTGGCTACTATGTTGCTTTTGGAGTGATTCATCCTGGGCTGGCTTGCAACAATGTGCCCAAGTGCCTCACTGTACCCCTGCGGGCTCCAAGCTCCAGCAATCCCCAGATATATGCCCCATGCCTCCCTGGCAAGTCTCGGGAGGCTTGGCACCTCCCAGCACCTGACTCAAAGATGGCGCTGGGTAAAGGCTCCCCTAAGGGAAGAGCAGACTCTCATGCTGTGTCTAAGAGTGGCTCCCTTACCCTGGAAGACGCAGCCTGTTTTCAAAGCCCTGAGACACTGGCAATCCTTTAATCCTTCCTGACTAGCATTTACATTCAAACGTTTGACCTTTGGTTGCTATAGTTATCTATGAATAAATACATGTGAAATTCTGTTCCCAAGTGACAAAAGGCTGAATGAGAATTGGGAGATGTTGTCTTATAATCACGATTAATATCGACCCTCAAGATATTGTAATGGTTATTCAAATTCTACCACATTTCCTAGGTTTGGATTTCCTAGACATTATAAAGAGTGGCTTACTGGGGTTTTTTTTCCCCCTAAAATTATAAGGTAAGTACTGTGGGAAAAAGAAGCTTTTAGAAGCAAGATGTACTGGCAGATGGGAGCTTCCTGTATACCCCATCTTGCTCCCACATCCCAGAAGGAACTAACCTATAGTTTATTTTGAGGATTCTATCTGAGATGCTGATTGAGGGAGGGGAACACGTTTGAGTCCCTTTTAGTCAAGGGAGATGGTGATGATAGCCAGACAAGGCTGACCAAGCAGTATTCGGGTTGGGACCTCCAACTAGGTGGAGGATGTGCGAGGGAAAGGCGGAGCATGCAGAGGTCAAGGGTCACAATGAACAGTCTCTACTGAGCCAGTTCTCTGCACCACCAGCTGTCTGAACAGCCAGGTGGCTCTGGATTGAAGGGGAGCTCAAGCTGTAGCCTCTAATTCGCACCTTGTGTCCCATATTCACAATGGGCAGGACAGTGGTCCTCGTGATGATCAGGGAGCTCCACTGCCAGGTGTCCTCTGTTGCTGGCTCTGGGAATGTCAGTACGTGTGACAGAGTTTTGCTATTTCTGCCTTGACTGTTTCTGCTCCCACCCAGTGCTGAAGATGGCCTCTTAAACTGCTTCGTTGCTACAAGGGATCTGAGCGCCAGATTTTGGTGTTTTCTGCTAGTTTTGGGCTGCCAGTTACTACGTTCCATCCCAGCTCATGACCAACGAGCCCACAGAGAGGGACCATGGAGTCTTTCTGCTTTTGAATAGAGCAGAAGGTCAAAAGATGTCCCCTAGCCCTGTGGAAAGCTAAGTCAAGTGGAGGACACAGCACCTGATCGTTAGTGGTCACGTACGACAGGCTCAATCCTGTGATGCTCTGTAACTCAGACACAGTAGTGTCTCTCTCGCTCATTTTCTGCATGGTGGAACACTGTGCAGTGGATGCTTTTAGGGCTGGCTGCTCCTCCCTTCCCCCTGGTCACAGCTACATGTGGAAGAAGGACCAAGGCATTCATTATTTTTCTCATTACTGTAGACAAAATATATGACAAAAGCTACTTAGATGGGATGGGGGATGTGGCTCACGGGGGTGAGGCGATGAGTTGGGGGGGCGTGGCTCGCAGGAATAGGGGGCAACGTGGTTCACAAGGGTGAGGCGATGTGGCTGGGGGTGGGGCGCGATGTGTCCCACAGTTTTATGGTACAGTCCGTTGTGTTGGCAGGGCAGGAGGCGTTATCACATGGCACCCACAGTCAGAAGCAGAGAGAGAGCTGGTGCTCAACTGGCTTTCTCTCCAGAGCAGTCTAGATGGAAATACTGTCAGACTTAGAGTTGTCTTTAATGTTCTTGATGTGGGAGAAAAGACCCCATGCTCACCCGGCGCTTAGCTCCACCTAGCAATGTCGACTCCACAGTTGGATCACAAGTCCATGCCTGGGTTGTCATGGCAGCAGGGCAGGTCATGGGAAGGGTTCCAGAAACGAGCAGAGAGGCATTTCCAAAGAGAAACAAACTGTTTCGGACCAGACACTGCAGATGTCCCTTTCCACCCGACGCAGAACGGGGATCCTTGTAGCCCTTGTGGGATAAACACAGAAATTCGGAGCGCTATAGCGGCTCTCCAGTTTTACTTTTGCTACTGTGATCTTGTGTCTGCTAGGCAGGGCTCCATGCTGGTGCAGCGGAAGCGGCTGGCCCAGTTTTGCTTTACTGCAGTTCTGTGTGGCAACTTTTCCACGGGCCTCTCTCTTCCTCCTGGGCGTTGTGAGTTTTCATGAGATATGCTTTACAAACTGAAGTATGCAAGGGTCCTCCAGGTGCACGGTTGGAAATAACACACAGTCCCAGCTCAAAGCCAGTGGTTCCTTTGCCACCACACTGACCTTCTGACAAACTGTGGATGTGGTCATCCACTCACTCTCTCACCCCCGAGTCAAGTCTCTATGCTTGGATATCGTCTTCCAGGAGCAGATCGACTCCATTCACTCAACTGGAATGCTCCCTCTGGTCATTCAGGTGGGACACAGTTGGGAATCTCTTTTTTCTCTCTATTTCTGATGCATTGGTGTTTTGCCTGTGTGTATGTCTGTACGAGGGTGTCAGATCCCCTGGAAGTAGACAGTTATGAGCTGCCATGTTGGTGCTAAGAACTGAACCTGGGTCTTCTGGAAGAGCAGCCAGTGCTCTTTTTTTTTTTTTTTTTTAAAGATTTATTTATTTATTTTATGTACAGCATTCTGCCTGCATATGTGGCTGCAGGCCAGAAGAGGGCACCAGATCTCATTACAGATGGTTGTGAGCCACCATGTGGTTGCTGGGAATTGAACTCATGACCTCTGGAAGAGCAGCCAGTGCTCTTAACCACTGAGCCATCTCTCAAGTCCCAGGCCCCTGGGAATCTTACAGAAGTTGGACATAATCAGACAGTGCCAGTCAGTAAACTATGCCAGAAGCAAGCTGTTTAGTGTGATCCCACAGCCCCGAGTGCAGGGACTGTCTGGGTTCACTTGGTGATATGTTGTATAAATTTCTCTTCTAGAAAGTAAGTTGAGAAAATGATTTTCCCCCTCTTGGGGAAAAGAGAGCTCAAGGAATTGTTTTCTAAGCAAACAATGAGAACAGTTTGTTTTGTTGACACTGCTTGTCTGCTCTTCCCTGCTTGTCTCTTTCCCTTTCCCTTTCTTTCTTTTTATTTTATTTCATGTTTTTGGATTGAGATGTTGGCTGTGAAATTGAGAAACGATACTGCTTCATTCTTTCTTGTGCTTGGTTCCTCTGGCTGGAACATAAAACCCTGTCTTCTTTCTGCAGCCAGAGCACTTCAAAGTTGTAAAAAATTTGGATAAAGTACATCAGGGTTATGGCTGTTCTAGATTTCAGTCTTTTTATAACTTCTTCATATTTCACATTGGTTTTGACCTCAGGTTAAAGGAATGCGTTTGAAAAGTGTAAGGATTTGATCCTAGCAATGGATGTAGCAAAAATACTGAGGTCAATAAGTTAAAAGCTTTTAAAAAAAAAAAAAAAAAGAAAAAGAAGATGAAGAAGAAGAGGAGAAAGGAGCAAAAACTAGATTTTGCAAACTTTAAGCTGAGGACTGAGTGAATAAGTGAGCTTCCCGGCTATAATCTTGTTTTTAAAAATGGATGGTGTGAAAATACTTTTCCAAGTTTACTGGTGTATAAATGTTTGAATTAGAGCCAGGTATGGTCACCTTTGAACCCAGCATTCAAGAGGCAGAGGCAGGGGTTGGGGATTTAGCTCAGTGGTAGGCGCTTGCCTAGGCGCCAAGGCCCTGGGTTGGTCCCCAGCTCTGAAAAAAGAAAAAAAAAAAAAAAGCAGGCAGCTCAATCTCTGTGAGTTCGAGGCCAGCCTAGTTTACATAGAGTTCCAGGCTACCCCCAGCTACATCATGAAACCTAGCCTGGAGGGGGTTGGGGAGGGGATGAACCAGATAGGGACGGCAGCTTCTCTCAAGCCTGAAGTCATTTTCTCAGTTCATGCAGGCACCGTCTCTGGATTTGCCTTTGGTGTTTTCATGTGCATACTTTGTTTCTTTTGCACAAAACTCTGAACATCCCTATGTGTGCTAGGATTTTGCACACATATGTTTGCAAAGTGTTCAGAACACATGCGTGGTGGTTGGCATTCTCTATTTTTTACAAAGGTTTTAATCCTTTGAAGTACTACTTATTTATTTTTATTTATACAAGTACACTGTGGCTGTCTTCAGACACACCAGAAGAGGGCATCGGATCCCATTACAGATGCTTGTGAGCCACCATATGGGTGCTGGTTATTGAACTCAGGACCTCTAGAAGAGCAGTCAGTGGAGTCACCTCTCCAGCCTTAAGGTTTTTTACTTTTATTTATGTGTTTGTGCGAATGTAGGCCACATATGCGCACATGCCTGTAGAAGCTAAAGAAAGATCATTGAACCCCTGGAGCTGGAGTTGCAGGCAGTTGGGAGCCAGCTGACGTGGGTGCTGGGAACTGGTCTCCGAAAGAGTGGTGAGTCTTTACTGCCCAGCCCTCCTCCAGCACCGCTGGTGTTTGGTATTAGTTGTCAGCTTGATATCATCTGGAATCATCTGGGAAGAGTCTCAGCGAGGGACTGTCCAGATCAGCTCGACCCATGGGCCTGTGGTCACATGTGGAAGGTTGGCCTTGATTGTGTTAGCTGATGTGATGGCAGCACCTTGGCCTGGGTTTAGGTCCTGAATTGTACAAGTACCAGGCAGTAAGGGTGCATACATGCTCTCTCTGCTTGGGACTCTGGGTGACTGACTAGCTACTTTGAGTTCCTTCTTTACCTTCCCTGCAATGGTGGACCGCAGTCTGGAATCATGAGTTAAAATGAAACTTTCTCCTCTAAGTTGCCTTTTGTCAAGGTGTTTTTGTTCTGGTTTGTAAACATCTCTCCAAAACACACTGTCAATAAGAAAGACCATACTTTAGGTAGGTAGGTAGACAGACAGACAGACAGATATACAGATAGATAGATAGATAGATGATAGATAGATAGATAGATAGATATAGAGATATAGAGATAGATAGATAGATAGATAGATAGATAGATAGATAGATAGATAGATAGATAGATAGATGATAGAGTTTCTCTGTGTAGCCCTGGCTTCCTGGAACTATGTAGACCAGGCTGGCCTTGAATCCAGAGATCGCCTGCCTCTACCTCCCAAGTGCTGGGCTAAAGGTGTACATCACCACACCCAGAGTTATATTTCATGTTTTATACTAAAAAGGAGAGTGAGATAAAAATCAGGGTTAGGGTTTCATGACCATACCACTTTAATTTTTCCCCCTTATATAGGCTAAGCACTGAACGCTGTGTGTACCTGAGGATGACCCTGAATTTATTCTTCCACTTCAATCTTCTGAGGGCTGGGATGGCAGGCTTATACTGCTATGTTCAGTTTGTGCCATGCTGGAAATTGAACCCAGGCCTTTGTGCGTGCTATGCAAGCACTTCTACAAATGAGCCCAAGCCCCAACTGAGTTCTCAAGTGAACAGTTCTGGGACATTGTTCTCATTCACACTGGGCAAGGGTTAGGGTCAGTAATCAGTAATGGAGTGCTTATTTAGTGTGCAGAAAACTCTGGGTTACACACACACAAACACACACACACACACACACACACACTCACACTATACATTCATACTGTTGGGTAAACATCGTCAACTATCTTTCCAAACTTACAAAGTATTTTCCACGAAGCTTGGCCTCCCCACCTCCTTCCCATGACCCCGCTGTAAGAAATAAATCGTGATGTCCGTCCTCAGTATGAAGTGCATGTTGAGGTCATTAATGAATCATAGAAAAGCAGTAGGCCCTTGGCTCCTATCTCCCCTAGCTCACTGCTAGTACCTGCTGGGCTGGGCCCACATGTTAGAAAAGGGTACGGTCCTTGAACCCCTGAGGACAAGGAGAATTTGAGTAGTCACCTCTATTAGCTATCTGGAAAGATTGTACCTCCCTGAAGAACTCAGCCAGTGAGGGATTCAGGGAGCAGGGAAATGGGATTAGGAATTTAAAAACTACTGTTTTACACCAAATCGGGTGTGCCAGCTTCTTGCTTTCTCTCTAGGCTGACACCCAGCTTTTCAGGGTTGTAGAATAAGTGTCTTCACTGCTCCTCTGAGAAGTGAGGATCACTGTTTCTCTGTACCAACCCTTCTTCCACTGTTTCTCACTCTGACTACCCTAGGATTCCCTGTAAACACAATGTTTCTTCTCTGTAACAACCGCAATTGGCTTAGCAAGAAGTCACCAGGCTCAGTCAAACTCCCTATGAGGCTTGTTGCTTTGTTTTGTTTTGTCGAAAGAATAAAATAATTCTGAGGAAAGTCACCTGTCAGGGAAGGAGAAGCAGAATAAATGGTGATAAGGATGCCAAGGCTTTCTCTGTGTCCTTTTTTGCTATTTAAAAATTTTAGCTCTATGTATACATTAATTACTCAAAACAATACATTTAAACCATCTGGATAGTAAGATGAAATGAAGGAGACCCTTCAGGTTGACCTCAAGGGGCTGAGCTCTGACTGACCCAGGGCTCTAGGCGTGCCTTGGCATGGGCAGTGTGAAATATCATTTTCCATTTTTGTGGCTGCCGAGTGTTGTGTTAGTTCTCTAACTCCTGAAGTGCAGCCTGTGTTTTGATCGGAGCAGGGGCACATGGCGTAGTTGCACCACTGAGAGCTGGTTGCCTCGGTGGAAATGGCACCCGGCGACGTGTGATGTTGAACTACATCATGGAGGCTGTTGGGTAAGACCCTCGGGGTCGTGTGGAATTATCTTTAATGCGCCAGACAAGAAGATTGTTAACCTGCTTATTACCAACACTTTTCTATTACCGCGGTGGGCCAGTCAGATGACTGGAGGATCAGCCTGACTCCGACAGACCCTGCAGGCCCTGCCAATCTCGTTTGGAAGGGAGTCAGATCTGTTCATTGCTGATAATAGACGGCATGGTAACGCCCCAGGTTGGCTTGTAGGAAATGTGTACCTTGCTTTTCATTTTTTCTCTCTCTTAGCAATAGGAGTCAAATTTGGATTTATCCCGATAAATGAGAGATTTGGGACCTCATGTGATCTAATTGGTCTAAGCTGCTCCTTAATCTCCATTTGCTGACTCTCTGCGCCCCTGTGCACGTGGTACAAATGATCCTGCCTCTGGAGCACACCTGCCCAGATAACCGAGGCAGCTTTGGTGCTGCTTGCAAACCTGAGGTTTTCTGGGGCCCTTGGCTTTATTTTCCCCCCCGCAGGCTAAAGAACAAAGCATTTCTTAGACTTGTTGCTGGGTGGTGGGAACGCACCACCATTTCTGTGGCTGCAGTAAAATACCCTCACTAGGCCAGAAGCGGTCAGGCATTCCTTTGAGCCCTGGCCCAGGAAGCAGAGGCAGGCTGCAGAGTTCTATGAGTTCTTCTTCTCAGAAGAAGTATTCTTATAAGTTCTTCTATCAGTTCATGTAATGGACTTTATGATTTATTTAATGTATATGAGTGTTGGGAGGGACCACATACTACAGTAGCCATGTGGAGGTCAGAGAACAACGTTTGAGAGTAATTCTCTCCTTATACTCTGGATCCCAGAAATTGAACTCAGGAATTAAGGGAAGTGCCATCTCACTGCCCACACCCCACCTCAAAATAGGGTCTCACTGTGTAGCCCAGGCTAGCCTCAAACAGAGGCTATCACAGAGATAGCCTACCTCATCTTCAGAGAGCTGAGATTAAAGACGTGCACCAAAATGCCCAGCCCCTTGGAAATTCACTTATTATTTTTTTAATGAGATAGAGTTTCATGGAACTAGGGTGGCTTCATGTAGTTGAGTATAGTCTTGAATTCTCTTAAATCCTTTTTGCTTGTTTTCATTCTGTGTTCAGGTGCGTGTTTTACCTGTTTTTATTTAAGCGCACTCCCATGCATTCCTAGCGTCCACAGAATTCTGAAGAGGGCATTAGATTCATTGAAACTGAGTTACAGATGGTTGTGAGCCACCATGTGGGTGCTAAGAACAGAAATCTTGTCCTGTGCAAGAGCACCCAGTGCTCTTAACTGTTGAGCAATTTCTCCAACCCCATTTTGATATCTCTCTCTCTTTCTCTCTCTCTCTCTCTCTCTCTCTCTCTCTCTCTCTCTCAAGCTCTCAAGCTTTATTTATTTTATATGAGTACACTGTTACTCCCTTTACACACACCAGAAGAGGGCATCGGATCCCATTGCAGATGGTTGTGAGCCACCATGTGGTTGCTGGGAATTGAACCTTCTGAGAAGAAGAAGGACCTCTGGAAGAGCAGTCAGTGCTCTTAACCACTGAGCCATCTCTCCACTCCCCACATCTTGAACTCTTGATCTTTCTGCTCTCACCTCTTAAGTGCTAGGATTACAGGCATGTGCCTATATCCACTTTATGCACTAGGCATGCTCTAGGCATGGAACCCAGGGCCTCATGCGTGCCAGGCAAATATTTCACCCACTATGCTACATCCCAAGCCTCTCCACATGCCTTCTAGTCAGTCTATAAGAGCCATTCCTTGGCCGAGGAACTCTGAGAAGGTTTCATTTTTACTAGGCACCTCAGGCTCCCTTTGATTCTCCAATCCATTACTGCAAACTCAAAACAATGTAACAATTATTACAATGTGGCTCAAAACAATGTAACAATTATTATCTTACAGTTCTAGAGGTCAGAAGCTCAAAACAGCTCTCATGGGGGGATACATTCAGGTGTACCCGCGGTTCTTCAGGATGCGGTACGGTAAAAGCATTTGGCTGCCTTCCCAGCTTCTAGGGGTCGCATTGCCTTGACTGTGCCCCAGGCTCCATTGTGCTTCCAAGTCTCATATCTGCACTGTGATGTGACTCTCTTGCTTCCTTCTTATAGGGATGCTTATGATGATGTTGGCCCCTCCCATATGATCCAGGATAATCTTCCCTCCTTTAAGACACATGCTGAGTGATACAATCATAGGTTGTAGCAGTTAGGATGTAAACATGTTTGGAGGCCAGGATTCATCCAGCCACACTTGGAAATCCAGAAACTTAGGCTGGGGGAGTAGCTCAGTTGGTAGAGTGCTTATCTAATACGCACAAAGCCCTGGGTTCGATTCCTAGCACTTCATGAAACCAGCTTGGCTAAAATCCTAACACTTGGAAAAGTTCAGGAATTCAGGTCCAGCTTCAACTACGTAGTGAGTAAAAGGCCATCCTGGACAATATGAGACCATATCTCAAAAAAAACCCAAATAAATAATTTATATAGATACATAAGTACTAGAAGAGCTGCAGAGACAAAGTGGAGACCAAGGGCTAGAAGGTCGAGAAGGGCCAGCGCCAGCCTTCTAATCTTAGGGGATGCTGCAGCGTGGGTTGGAAAATCTTGCAGTCAGAAAATCAGACTTCAGGCCTTCCGGAGCCGAAGGGTATTTTAAAGGTTATGCAGTCTAACTTCCACAGCTTAAAGAGAGGGAGCTAAGGCCTGGCAGGCTCACGAGGCGGCCATTAGTTATTCTGCATTTGGCCTAAATCTGAGAGACGTCTCTTCCTCTCTCCCCAAGGAGCCAGACGCAGCCGTCACCCTTATCAAAGGCAGTGCGGGCCGGGAGCGCGGCTGGGAGGGTTTTGTATCTTAGCAGCAGGAGGCAGCAATGATCTCAGAGCCAAGTTCTATCTGTGCCACTGCTTAAAAACCATTCCACAGAACTTCTAATAGGCCTCTTTCTAAGTGCGCCATTCTGAAGTTTGAAACCAGTGACACCGGCCCGCTCAGCCTTTGAGACTCAACTTTGGTGAGGAAAAACCCTACATCCGGCCAGACAGCAAAAGGAAGGAAAGAATGGATTGTGCTAAAGAGCCTTTGGGGTTCCTAACCAAAGAACAAAGGGCTTCATTTTCCTAATGGATCTGCCCTTTCCCACTGGAAAGTTATTTAAATGTTACAGCAAACAGTGAGGTTGATCAGATATTTTCGGCGGAAGAGTCCTAGGAGGCGTCCGTTTGGAGCCAATGCAAAGCTAGATATCCTAAGACAAACAGTGTGGGTTAACTGATTTTTCACGATAATAACAAGGCCGTGTGGTGAAAGTATAACTCACTTCTATCTAGGACAAATGGATTTGTGAACGGCAATGCTAAGATTTCAGCAATCTGGGGCCAGGGTGTAGCTCAGTGGTGGAGCTCCCATCTGGCTGCATGAGGCCCTAAATTCTACACCGGAGCATAGTACTAAAAAAGGCGTTTAGACCTCTTACATCTGGGCCCAGGCGATTCTCAGATCTCTGCAGCTTTATGCCTGCTCTTCGTTGCCCTGAAGACTTTCCCCCCTCCCCCACACCATTCTCTTTTAAAGCCACACCCCATCCTCTGACCCTCTCAGGTGCAAGGCTCTCTTTTGTGCATGTAACTGAAGCTTTACGTGACTTTTATTGATAAATAAAAACTCAAACCCCCAGAGCCATGTTTTTATTATTGGATGGATGGCCACAGAGAAGTGTAAACAGACAAAAGGTATGATCTAGTATCCCGAGACGAGGCCTGCCTGCTCAGTCTCTTAGTACAAAATATTAATCTGTAAATCAGAGATGGGATGAGTGTTCCTGATACTTCTTGGTCTCAGGCTCCATTTTGGCTGAACACGGACTGGGGCCGCAGTGGAGACAGGAAAGTGGAATAGCCCTCACTGGGTGCAGGCAGGAGAGGTCCGGGTGGGTGTGGGAGGCCTTACAGAGGGTTTGAACAGTCTGCCCTGTTGGTATCACATACAAAGCAATAACTCAGTCTTGCAGATATTCGGCATTTGTGTTCCCACTCTGGCTGCATAGGGTTTCTGCGGTCTATTTTTTTTTAATCCAGCTTCTGACAACGCCTTTAAGTGTCGATTCAGAACAAATGGAACGTAGTGACCACTAAAAACAAAACTGCAGAGCTAGAAGACAGAAGAGTGGTGGAGGGTGGACGAGACAGAGGTAGGGCACCACTGGACTAGGGAAGACGGCTGATTGCAGCTTCTCTCGGCTTCTAGGAGACCCGCAGGCATTGTGAAGGGACCTCTGTGGGTCGCGAGCCTGCACTACTCTGTGCGCCTTTTCAGGTCTAACCCATTTGCTTTGACCACCTTTAGCTCGTTCACCACCCCAGGCTCACTGACTGTGTTAGGAGCACGTTGACAATAAAAACAGCGAAAAAGCCCCTCGGAAATGTGAATCTGCTCTGCCATAGAAAATCCAAGTTTCCCTAACTCGCTTCAGAAGCGGCGGAGCGTTGGGTCACAAAAGCCTCCGTGTAGGGAGAGCAAGGAGAGAGGAGGAACCTTGGGTGACTAGGAAAGGGACCAGAGCAATAGGATCACCGAGTGTGGCCAGCGGGGGCAGGCATGGTGTTGGGAAGAGAGGCGGTGCAACCGGCCTTGCCTGCAGAAGCAAGGTGGGGCTGAGTCCGGCTGGGCGGGACTGGGCCGTGGCGAGTGGGGGCCGGGCTAAGCCTGGTGGGATGGGCGTGACCGAGCTCGGCTGGGCGGGGCGTAGGCGGGCCACGTCGGGAAGATGGCGCTGTGTGTGCTGCAGAACACGGTTCGCGGAGCGGCGGCGCTGTCCAGGCTGTGAGTTCAGGTTCCCAGTCCCTGCCGTGCGGCGAAGGCGGTGGCCAGAGTGGTCCCCAGAGCCTTCATGGGCACTGTGGCCTGAAGCCTCTGTGCCCCCTGTCCTTGACCTCTTCCAAGGTCGCTGCGGCTGCTGCCTCCCAGTGGGAGGGCTTTGCAGGGCAATGGGTACAAACGTTGCTGGATTTGCAGGGCTGTCACTAACGCGCTAACGTAGGGGCGCTCTGGCCTCTTGGGCAACAACACACCCAGTACCAATGCGAAGCACAGAGGTTCCCAAATGTTTGGTCTCTCGACCACCCAGTTACCCAGCTAAGGATGATTGAAGGTTCCAAAGAGCTTTTGCCAAAATCTGCTCAAGAAAAACACTGCATTTCTTTTAGGTGAAAAGTGCATAATGCTTTTATATATTTTGAAACAGGATCAGAAATATTTGAGACTGTCACAGAGGGCGACGGAGTTCAAGGCTACACTTATCTACACTAGCAAGTTTGAGGCCTGCCTGGCCTGCATAGCAATACTAGTTGGTAAAAGATCATAGGGGAATGAGGATCAGCCAGAGTTCAGTCTGAGCCAGAGTTCAGTCTTTTACATCCTTTATCTTGTGCGTCATGATTTACCCCAGACCCATGGCGGGACCCACCTCACTTTCTCCTTCGTCTGTGGCCATGTGCCCTGACTCGAGCAATCACTCCTGGAACCTGAGTGGTTAAAGAGTGATCCTGGGCCAGCCCAGAGGTTCCATTTCTGAAGTAGGAAAGGGCCAGTCCTGACCACGCACAGTCACCACTTCTCATAGGCTTGGAGCTTAGTGTGAATTACTTTTTACCTCTACTCATACCACATATCATCTCTACCAAGGGCAGGGACTTAGTAAACCCACTAGAGGAAGTGAAATACTGTCTTGGGCCACCGGGCTACTTCTGGTGGCTCCTTGCTTACTTTTAGAGTGTCCGAACCACTACTGGGCACACAGGAGCCATTCTAGACCTCCAGTGTTGATCCCTGTTTCTGACCCACCAGCATTTGCCCTGAGTTCTAGACTGTCTTGTTATTCGTGCAGATGTCTGTGCATGTAGATATACATATACATGTGCATATTATTAGATGTATAGAACCATCTGTAGCTATTTCTCAAGCTACGCATGAGTCCTTATGATGCTTCTAGTTCTAACACATCACTCAGGGACCCATCTAACTTCTTCCCCAGGCTTGTTCGTAAAGCACCACCCCAACAGTAAGAGAGCTGGCACCGGCTGTCTACCATGCAGGCACTTAATTGTTCAGTCCTAGCAAGCATATGAATAATTAGCTCAAGCCCATTGGGAAGAAGTCCACTCCAGTCTCATGGGCTCCATTTATGCCTAGAATTACTTAGGTCAGCAAAATAATTTCCTTTTTCTTTCTTTTCTTTCTTCAAAGCCCTTGTGTACAATTGGTGCTTTTCTCTATCTGCATTCTTCCCAGGTACCCGCTACACCACAGACGGTTTAGTTTTTGCATTTTCTTTATTTTGTGTGTGTGTGTGTGTGTGTGTGTGTGAACGTCAGCACAAACATACTACAGTCTGTATGTGGCCGTCAGAAGACCGTTCTCAGGAGTTGACTTTCTTCCACTATGGACTCCAGGGATGAAAGCCAGGTTGTCAGGCCTGTGTAACATAGAATTTTATCATTGATCCACTTCATTTAGAGCATCAAAGAATTAGTCTTTTTATATTGGGGATTTTTATTTAACAGTAGGTGTATCAAATTCCTTCATGTCTCTCATGACTTAATAACTCAGTTCTTTGTACTGCCAAGTAATATCCCATTGTGTAACTGTACCACAGTTGGCTTATATACAGTTTGCTATTGAAGGATATTTTGGTTGTGCCCAGTTTTTGTTGGTTGTGCAGAAGCCTTCACTATGTGCTTGTGTGTAGACATAATTACCGAGGAATGTGACTGTTGAATTCTTTCAGAAGATTGTGTTTAGTTTTATGAGAAGATGCCACGGTCGCCGCACCGTCTTATCTGTGAATGAGAGTGTGTTCTGTCACTGTTGGTTAAAGAACAGTCAACAATTCTAACTGGTATGTATGTGGCTATCGTCTCTTGTTTTCGGTTTGTTTGAACCTGAAATCCCCTTAGATGATGCTGTGATGGTTTGAGTGAGAATGGCCCTCAGAGGCTGATATACTTGAATGTTTGGTCCCCTGGTGGTGGAACTGTTTGGGGAAGATGAGGAGGTGTGTCCTCCTTGGTATGTCTCTGGGGTCTGGCTTTTGTGCAACCTTCCAATGCGATCTGCCATCTGTGTATGTTCTTTGTAAATTCGTCCCAACTACTTTGCTGATTTCTGAATTGTGTTGTTTGTAATACTGTGTCACTGTGATACAGTAAGGGTGTATATTTGGTTTCTGTCCCCGTTTCCTGGAACAGAGCCCTAAATCAGCATCAGTTGGTAGCATCGTAGGTCTTTATGGGCTGTCTGTCCTACTGTTTGACAATGTTTCCATTGCTTTGCAGACACTGTACTCTATGACTGACCTTGTCTGCTGTGTTGTGATGGCTCTCCTGGGCCTTTTGCTTCTTTACATAAACTTCAGAATTAGTTTGTTAATGCCACAGACTGATTTGCTGGGATTTGATCAGTATTGTTTTGAAGTCCATACAGTAAGTCGGAGGAATTAGTATCTTAAGAATCTTGTGTCTTGAGATGGGAGACACGGCTCAGCAGTTAAGAGAGAGTATTGGCTGCTATTGCAGAAGACTTGGGTTCAATTTCCATTACCCACATGTCAGCTTATAACCAGTCACTCCAATTCTAAGGGATCAGATGTCCTCTCTGGCCTCCTTGTGCACTGCACACATGATACACAAATATTCATGCTGGCAAATCATTTATACCCATAGAAATAAGTTACTTTAAAAAACTGGAGACATGCCCGGCAGTGGTGCCACACATTTTTAATCCCAGCAGTTGGGAGGCAGAGGCAGAGGCAGGTGGATCTCTGTGAGTTCAAAGCCAACCTGGTCTACAGAATGAGTTATAGGACAGTCAGGGGTAAGACAGAGAAATCTTGTCTCAAAAAAAACCCAAAATAAATAGAGAGATGCACATGTATGTATATAGTTTTCTGCTAAAGTTATTTTGACTATAGAGTAACAGCTACATTGTAATATACTTCCATCAGCTGAATGTAGAGTTTATAGTTACATTGTAATATATCCATCAGCAGTTCATTCACGATATTTTTCGTTGTCCCATTCCTAATGATCCTTGTTTGTCAGAATGTAACCAATTTGGATGTTGTATTGGTATAGAGGAAACTGCCTTGTTTCTCAGAATGTATCCAATCTAGATGCTGCATTGGTAGTGTTCACCCCTTGGTTCCTGGCTTCCTTCACTTGGCTTAACACTTTGAAGCCTTCTCAGGCTGTAGTGTGTATCAGAACTTTATTTTTATAGGTGGTCATGTGCTGCCAAATGTATATTAGTATTTACATCTTCATGGATCCAATCTACTTAGACTGCTTCATTCAAGGAGATGTAGAAATGGTGCTTGCTGTTCCCCACTCTAGAGCCAGTGAGACCTAACAGAGTGGAGCTGATAAATGAGGTGAACCAAAATCTCGTGTGATAGCAACTTTATTTAGAGCATCAGATAATTTTACATTCTGAGGGTTTGGAAGAGTCCCATGAGTAAAGTCACTAGGATAAGCTGCATGTGGCAAAAATATGTTTTTCCATAGAGGTGCATAAACAACTGACAGTAGCTAGTTGTAATGGATAATCTGAAGCGAACTCACTCCTACCGGCTGCACCTGGGAGGAGCATGGAAATAGTCCACAAACTATTCTGTGTTTTGAAGACACTGAGGTGATAAGACTCTGGTCTTGTATTCTTAAGAGATTTCTCACAAGCACTTGGGATTCTCACATGTCTTTTTGGATTGTGTTCTGACAGTTTATTTATTTGTAAGCATCGTTGTTTTGTGTGTGTGTGTCACAAACTCCGCGAGTCATTGTTTTAATTTATATTAAGTTTATGTATTTCATTTTCATTATTTAGTTTCTGACACAGGGTCTTACTATGTAACTCTGGTTGGTCTGGGACTCACTATGTAGCCCAGGCTGACCCTGAAGTCACAGGGACTGGCCAGCCTCTATCTCCCAAGAGGTGTGCACTAGCACACCAGGTCAGAAGATGCTTCCCCAGCGTTCTCTCATCCCCAGCTTTCTCGGTGAGAGCCTGGACTCCTTGGGGGAGGGGCTGCTGGCATGTTTGATGAATTTTGTTAATGGGAAAGCGTTGCTAATTGTAAAACAATACACTTCTCCTCGCGCTAAGCAGCTGTGGCGGGTTTGGCGTAGCCCACTTGCTTTTCTGCACTTTGCTGGTGTGCTCAACAGGTTTAGGATTTTATTAGGTAATAAAGATATTATGGAGGAAATGGTATTTGTTTTCATATAGGTCACTTGGGTATGAATATAAATCCACTGCCATTCGAGCAGGTTCAGTTTATTTCAAGTCGCTTTTATAGCTTGTTGCTGTGGTTTGAATGCGTCCCTCAAAGTCACGTATTGGGAATGAAATCCCCAAAGCAACAGTGCTGAGAGGTGGGACCTTTAAGAGGCAATTAGGTCATGATGGCTCTGTCCCACGAATGGGCTGATGCTGATATTATGGGACTGTGTTCATGATTCGGAGCAGCTTTGTCATAAAAGTAAGTGTGGCAGGGGGTGGGGGTTGGGGAATGTAGCCAGGTCGGTAGAATGCTTGCCTGGCATGTATGAAGCCTTCAGTTCAATCCCAAATACTACATAAGCTGACCATTGTGGTATACACTGTAATACTAGTCCTCTGGAGATGGAGGTGGGAGGATCAGAAGTTCAAGGCCATCTTTAGTATCAGTGAGTTCATGGCCATTGTAGTCTATGTGAGGCCTTGTTTCTAAATACCAAGACAGATGGTTACATAATACATATATAAGTAAATGTGAGTTCTGCCCCCCCCGTCTTTGTAGCACTGGGGATCAAATTTAGGATACCAGGCGTTGTGCATGGAGCAAGTGCCCTATCTCCTGAGATAGCCCAGTGCCTGCTTGCCGCCACTCCTTCTGTCATGGGTTGACTTGACGAGAAGGCACAATGGTTGGTCTTCCTGGCTTCCAGAAATGTGAAGAAAGTTCTATTTCCTTTTCTTTCTTTCTTTTCTGCTTTTGGGTCAAGGTCTCATTGTCTGTGTAAGATTGGCCTGCAGCGTGTGATCCTCCAGCCTCAGACTCCTCAGGGCTGGATTACATGCATATGCCATAGCACCTAACAGTAATGAGCTTTTCTATGAATTACTCACTCTTTGGCAAGGGTTATAGCAACTCCAAATGCACTAAGCCAATTAAACAACATTCTCAAATGGTTTGATTTAATGAACAGGCCTCAGAGTTGAGCTTTCTTCTTTTCTCATGTCCCCCTCCCACCAGGTTTAGAGAAGTGTTTAGTGTTTCTTTTTATTTTATTTTGTTCCTATTTTAGGACATTAAGCTAGTAATAAAGATGCTTTAGTGATGTCCACTGTTTCCCTGCATGATACATATGTCCACGCGCGCGCACACACACACACACACGTGGCACACACACACAAACCTGCCAAAAAAGGGCTTCGCTCCTGAGCTAGTACCCCAGTCCACTTTTTAGAGTTTTCCTCCTGATTATTTTAGAAGACAGACTATCACATTTTGCATGCTTGTGCGTGTTTTTGTGTATGACCATAACCACAGTTGCTCCTTTAGTCTATTCCTGAGTTTTCTTTCTTGGGCAATGCTGGGGTAAATATGGGTCGTTAAAATAGTTAAAATGTTGTCGCTCAGACATTGGTTAGAAGGAACGGAGGCTTATGTAGAGGCACGTAAACTTCTCTTGCCTTATTATCTAATCTCACACTGGCCTTTGGGAGAAGGCTGACTGGCCCATACTAGACACTGGAGGGCGCTCTAGCAACAGAGATGTAGCTGATCTCGGCAGTCGTGGACCGCGCCCTCACAAATGGGCTGTTTTCCTTAAGATAGGTGGGCGTGTTTTCCTGTTCCTTCTTTAGGACAAATGAAAGACACTTGTCTACACCGCCCTATAAATGGTCCGTTTAAAAGTTGATAATAGACTTAAGTTGCACTGTACTCCGGTACCCCATGACCTTCCCTCTCCCTATCCTGGGCTGCCTGTGCCAGCCTGGGGCATTTTGCTCGTTAGATCTCGGGCCAGATGTCACCAATCAGGGAGGTCTTCCCTGAAGTCCCTGTGACAAAGCGACCCAACCCAGCACCCCCAGCAGCTGCCTCTGCATCCTCTCATGCAGCCTAGCTTTCCTGATCGCTTTCCTCTCCCAGAAGTATCAGGTGTTTATTTCTTGATTGTCTATTTGACCTCCCCCCAGGCCACAGATATTTCCAACACCGGCGCTGTGGCCTGCTTATTCTGTTCTTTTAAAGTAACCACAAAGGCCAATGTTGCTTTGTCAGGAAAAGCCTTACTGGGCTGGAATTGAGTTGGTGGAGTGGTGCCTAGTGTGAACGGAGCCAGGGTTTGATTTCCAGCACTGTAGAGACTCAGCAGGGTGTTGCAGTCCTGAAATTTCAGGTACTGATAAGCGGAGGCAGGAGGATCAGAAGTCCTCATGCTCAGCTAAATAATAGGTTAGCTTGGAATACCTGTTTGACCCTGGAGAGAGTGAGAGAGAGTCAAAGTAGGAGAACCTTGGAGAACTAAGAAATGTGGAAACACATAGTGGCTTTTTGAGCCTTAAGTTATTTTGATCTAGACTGGAGACCAAATTTGTTATTGAACATATTGAGCTCATATTGACCAGAGTTTGGAGGTGATGATGATGATGATGATGATGATGATGATGATACCTGGGTGTGGTGGTACATGGCTTTAATCCTAACACTTAGGAGGCAGAGGCAAGTGGATTTCTGAGTTTGAGACTAGACTGGTCTACAGAGTGAGTTCCATGACAACCAAGGCTACACAGAGAAACCCTGTCTCCAAAACCAAAACAAAACCCAAAACAGAGCAAACAAAAAGAAAACAATAATAATAAGATAATAAAAATGCTGTCTGCAACTCCAATCTGTAATCTCAGCTTCCTCTAGAAAGATGGGGGTGAAGACAAGAGAAAGGGGTGAATGCAGAATGGCAATTAGAACAAGAGAGACTCTGCCTCTCTTGGCAGAGGAGACGAAGAAGAGATTGACCCCACTCTCCATGAACAGGCCACTTGTACTTACACCCACACCACAGAGAAAATAAGTTCTTTAAAAAATGTAGTATGAAGGGGCTGGAGAAATGACTCAGCAGTTAAGAGCACTGGCTGCTCTTCCAGAGGACCTGAGTTCAATTCCCAGCAACCACATGGTGGCTCACAACCATCTGTAATGGGATCCGATGTCCTCTTCTGGTGTGTCTGAAGACAGCCACAGTGTACTTGTATAAATAAAAATAAATAAGTAACACTTCAAAGGGATGCCCTCTCCTGGTGTGTCTAAGACAGCTACAGTGTGCTCATATACGTAAAATAAATATTTTTTTAAAATGTTGTATTTGAGAAGGTGGGGGTTGGATCTAGGAGGAGTTAGGAGAGGACTAAGGGATTAATATGATCAAGATACACAATGAACTTTATATGAATTAAAATATATATGCAAAAAGAAATGAAGGAGGGTGTAGAGCATGACAGAGACCTTGGTCTCCAAACACATGTGCACATCCATGAATGTCTACACAACATACACACACCAAGGAACTGGTCGTCCTAAATTTCATGCTAGTCCTCAAGTTTTGGACTTAGAAAAACAGATATTTGTTTGTTTGTTTTTTTAAGATTTTATTTTTTCGAAATAGGGTTTCATTATGTAACCCTGGCCATCCTGGAACTTAATTCATAGACAGACCATGCTGGTCTTAAAATCACAGAGAGTCACCTGCCTCTGCTTCCCAAGGACTGGGATTAAAGGTGCATACTATCATACCTGGCAAGATTTCAGTTTTAGTTTAATTTTAAAGACTCATTTATTTGCTGGGTGTTGCAGCATACACGTTCAATCCCAGGTTTGGCAGAGGCAGGCAGATCTCTGTGAATTTGAGGCCAACCTGGTCTACAGAGTGAGTGCCAGGACAGCAAGGGCTACACAGAGAAATTGTCTCAAAAAAAAATACCAAAATACCCAAACAACAAAAAAATTCCTTAATATATGAACGTAATTCATTTGTGTGAGTGTTTGCCTGTATGTCTGGGTACGTGTGCATGCAGTGTTCACGGAGGCAAGAAGAGGGCGCTAGATCCCCGGGAACTGGAGTCACAGACAGTTGTAAGCTGCCCAACATGAGGGTTAGGCATGGACTCTTGAGTCCTCTGCAAATATTCCTAACTACTGAAGTCATCTCCCAGTCCTTGGATACCTGATTTTTGTCTGTGTCCTGCTCCCTCATCCCCTGTCCTGTCTACCTTCCTTGTCTTCCTGGGACTCCTAAGCTAGCCCACAGTGCTCTTCCTAGCCCACACCTGTCCTGGGTCCTGCAGTCAACAATTCACTGAGACTGGCAGAAGAGAGCTGGTGGTGGAGACCCCAAGCCTTCTCCAAACGTGCTTTACTGAACCGGTTCTGCAAGGGTGTCAACAGCAACATTGTAGCCAGTCAAACGAGCATTAATGAAGGTGTTCTGCAAGGGTCTCAGCAGCAACACTGTAGCCAGTCAAAAAGAGGATCTTTACAGGGAAAGACCTGAAAGTCTCTCTGTGGACATAATCAATCCCTTGGGAACCTCTGGCCCTCCTCCTCTGGTTTCAAGTTTACCATGCGAGTTGAATCACCAGAGTCTACCCATGTGTGGAACATCAGAGCTTTCCTGAGTAGTCTGGTGACAAGCCTGTTACGGTGGACCCTGTAGAAGCCTTTCCCTGCAACTTTGGTACATACTTTGTTGAGGTTTGGTTTATTGCTATGCATTGTAATGCTAAGTTCTATAGGCGTAGGCTTGGAGCTTCAGGCATAGAATCTGGAAGAAGAAGAGAAGAAGGTGAGGAGGAAGAGAAAGTTGTCATGGGTTAGGAATCAAGAAAACATGGCCCTGAGGGCTCCCCGATTGGAGCTAAGAGCAGCCCAGTTGAAACATAGTAAGTAATAACTCAGGGTTATCGATAGGAAAGCACAGAGGGTAGATATCTGCCCAGCTCTTGTGCTAATTAAAGCTTATTGTAAATAATAAAAATTGTGTGCCTTTTATCCGAGAACTACATTAATTGTTCAAAGGTGGGGTAGAAACCCCAGTTTGGGATTAAAATTTTCTACAACATCCTTTTTTTTTTTTTTAACATATACATACTTTAAATATTAGCTCCCCCACCTCCTATGTGTAGTGATGAGATAGGGATGGTGGTATGAATAATCCCAGGGCCTCACATGTCAATTAAATACTTAACCAGGCAGACATAGGGACTTTAGTCTTACTGACCTTAAGCTCCCTAAAGCCAGGTAAATTCTGGGACTATTTCTGATTGGCCACCCTGTCTGAACCTGTGGTGTACCTGGGTCTCCTCGTTCACCGCTCTTCAACCCAGCATCTCCCCAGGCCTCAACTTGCTCCCTGTTATCCACCCACACTCAGCGATCCACCCACGCAGCGATCCACCCACGCATTCCTCACGTAGTCCACAGCCGTTACCTCTGCTTCGCTCACGCTCTCCCTGACTTCAAGTTGTGCTCATCTTCCACGGCTGCCTTGTCCTGGCAGCCTGTCTCCTTGGACTTCTTGGGTGGCAGCATCACTAGCCTTCAAAGCCCCACCCACCCTCTTCCACTGGTTCTCACTGCCAGCCCTGGCCCTCCTCTGCTGGCTCTCCCAGCCTCACCTCCTCCACTGGCTGTCATCGCCCCTCTTTGATGTGCTAAGGTTAGATGTGACCCTCAACTCCCTTTTCTGCTCACACCTCACCTGCTTCCAACCCCCCCCCGTCGTTAGTTTGTTATTGATATTGCAGATCATAACCAGTTTTGTGGCTCTGAACAACACAAACATTGTACTCTGTAGGTCAGAAGCCTGACAGAGACTCAGAGGGCTGAACCCAATGTATCCACAGGACTCTGTGTGCCGAGAGGAACCTGTTTCTTTGACTCTTCCAGCTCTTGGGAGCACAGCGTCCTTTGTCGTGTGGCTCCCTCTGTCTCGAAGCTGGCAGTGTAGTTGAGTTACCACATAATGTCTGTCTCGTTTCACTCCTGCCTCCCTCTCTGCTTGTGACTATGTTAGGCCCTGGTGTCCCCAGCAGGAGCTCATTTGACTTTCTCTCTCCATCCCACTTCATATAACCTAAGGCGGCACAGGTTCTGGGTGTCACAGAGGAGCCATTGCCCTGCCTACCCACTACAATCCTGAATTCAGGTTCAAGCTCTCTGGTGTGGCGTCCACTTGGCTGGCTCCTTCTCCTTCCTCATGGCCTCCTATGCTACACAGCAGCTGTATAGATATTAAAACGATACTTCCGAGGCTGGAGAGACGGCTCAAAGGTTAGGGTTCACTCAGTTCTTGCAGAGGACTGGAGTTCAGTTCCCAGCACCCATGTTTAAATAACTCACAACCGCCTGTAACTCCAGCTCCAGGGCTCTAACATCTCTGACCTCAGTGGACACTTCATGTATGCATACTAACACAGACACATGCACAAACACATGCGCACACACACATACCTCTGACCTCAGTGGACACTCCTATGTCCATTTCAACATACAGATGTACACACACACACACACACCTCTCACCTTAGTGGACACTCCTGTGTGCATACCAACACACACACACACACACACATAAGCACAACACTTCATGTGTGCATATATACACACATACACACACCTCTGACCTCAGTGGATACTCCTGTGTATATACCAACAAACACACACACACACAACACACAACACACACCTCTGATCACTCAGTTAAAAACCAACAAACACACACAATAAGGCCAGGAGTGGTGGTTCAGGAAATAATCCAGGATGGTTCTCAGGAGACAGAGGTAGCAGATCTCTGAGTTTGACACCAGCCTGGTCTACATAGTATACTCCAGGACAGGCAGGGCTACTCACAGAGAAAATTTTTTTTATTAAAAAAGTATTTAAGAATGTGACACATCAGGGTCTAGAGAGATGGCTCAGTGGTTAAGAGCATTAGCTGCTCTTCCAGTTGATCCAGGTTCACTTCTCAGCACCCACATGGCGGCTCACAGCTTCCAGTTCCAGGAAACCCGACACACATGCAGGCAAAACACCAATGCCTTTTTTTTTTTTTTTTTTTTTAAAGTGACACACTTGTCATCTGGACTTGGTCCTGCCACCACAGCAGGCTGAGAGCGCTGTTGTTTTGTTTTGGGGTTCATTTTTGCTATAGTATGTACCAGTATTTGGTTCTTTTTTGTGGCTGAATAGCATGTTGTGTGGGGTATATGGATGTTATCTTTCCGTCAGCTGAAGGACACTTGAATAGTTTCTGCTGTTCAGCGTTGGTAAATAGGGTTGTTTTGGGCATTCATTTGCCCACCAATATTTGAGTAACTTCTTATATATCTTCCCTCCCACCACCCCCTTTAAAATTTTTATTCACCAGATGTAACTGTCATCTCTAAAGGCTTACTGCTGAATAACTCACCCTTTCTAGTTCACTCTGAACTCTGGCTGGCTGATTATACTCAGCTGTTCTGGCTTAAATGCCTCTCCAAGCTGACTGGTTCAATCTGTCTTCTCTTGGATTCTGACTGAATTGATCTGCTTGGCCTCAAACTAACGTCTGGCAATCTGTTCTAAACTCCTGGCTCCTCATTCTCTGGTCCATTCTGTCGTATCTCACCTGCAACCTGACTCTGTAAAATTCTCCTGGTAAAACTGTTTCCTCCCACCTCTACCTCCCCCCCTTCTATTAAGTTGCCTCCTTCCTGTCTGTTCTCAGGAGAGTTTGGACTATCCTGTCTTGTGCCTCATTCTTGAGCCCCAAAAGACCACCCAGGAGCCGACTCTGATGCAATCGCACTAGGGTCTCTTTATTACAAGCTGAAGGTTGGGCTTGCTCACCACTGACCCTGACACAGCAGGACTGTTTGGGTGAAGCAGCCCAGAACCCTCATCAGGACAAGGTTTTTATAGGAAATGGTGAGCAAGTGAGGGGGTGTCCAACCTTGCAAGCATCTAATTGGATGACTACTGTAAGCCAACAGGTGGGTGATCTGAAGCAAAACAGGGAACAATCATAAACGGTCCGAAAGTACATCTGAAACAATCAGACTTACCTTGATTGGCTGTTGCTAGGAAGTAGTTAGGGTGTGACTCTGGGGTATGGGACAAGGATAAGCCTTGGTACTTGGGTGCAACTTGGGTTCAGCTGTGGGCCAAGTTCTCAGGCTTTTTGCCTTTTAAGATGGAGTCCAGTCCTAAGATGGAGTAGGTTTGACCTCTCATCTCTGACTCATTCTGCAAAATCTTTCTCTGTTTGTCATTTTGCCCCTCAATTAAACATCACTTTCAACTGTGGCTGCTTCCTTCTACAAACTAATTTTACTTTCATTGTTTGGGATTAAAGATGTGGACCCATTCTGTTGTATCTCACCTGCAACCTGTCTCTGTAAAACTTTCCTGGTAAAACTGTTTCCTCCCCTGCCTCAACCCCTCCCCCCATCTTGTATTAAGTTGCCTCCTTCCTGTCTGTATTCCCAGCCAGAGGGATTAAAGGTGTGTGTTGTGTCTGCATTCCAGCCGATCACACAGACCTAGAAGGTCTTTGGATGTAATCCCTTCCCAGAGGAGCCATGTTGCTGGATTAAAATCCCTCTACAGAGTCTTATTTAGTCCAGGCTGGCCTCAAACTCAGAATCTACATGTGAACAGCCTTGAGCTTCTGACATCCTGCGTTCAACTCCCAAGTGCTAGGGTTGCAGGTATGTGATGCTATGCCAGTCCATGCTGTGCTGGGGATTAAACCCTCTTGCATCGTAGGTGAGCCATCTCTTGGCTGAGCTATGCCCCACCTTTATTTCAGATCTTTCGGGGTGTGTATGTGGGAGTGGGATTCCGGGATCATGCAGAGTTACCTTTGCAAAGAACGTCTGAGGAAACGTCCGACTGCTGTTCACTTATGCTCCATTTTCTATCACACCCACAATGCACTGGGGCTTGGATGTCTATATTCTCAGCAGCTCTTGCTACTTCCTACCACCTCACTATAGCTGTTCTGGCAGGTACGAGGTTGCTAGCTAGCTCCGTGCTCTTTCTCCGAACCATTTGTAAAGGCACACTGGTCCATCCTACTGCCCCTCTTGCCTTCTCCCCACTGTACCCGAGACCCTTCCTTTTCCTCCTCCCCACATTGCACCCAAGAGCCCTCCTCCTCCTCCCCCGTCCCCCTCCTCCCCTCCTCCTCCTCCCCCTTTCCCCCCATCTCCCCCTTCCCCCTTTCCTTCCCCATCCTCTTCTGCCTCCCTCCCCTCCTCCCCCTCCCCTCCTTCCCTTCCTCCCTCCCCTCCCCTCCCCTTTCCCTCCTCCCCTTTTCCTTCCCCAATCCTCTTCCTTCTGCCTCCCTCCCTCCCTCCCCCTCCCCTCCTTCCCCACATCCCTTCCTCCCCCTCCTCCTCCTCCTCCCCTCCCCCTCTTCCTCCTCTCCTCCCCCTCCCTCCTCCCTCCCTCCCTCCCTCCCCCCTCCTCCCTCCCCCCACTGCACCTGAGAAAACTTCCTGTCACTCCTGAGCAGGTGTGATCTTGCCTCTCTACTCCTTTCATCCTGCACTAACAGGTGGCCTCCTCCTTCCTGAAGCTAGACCATGGCCTTTGAGGCTTGAGGATGGCAGGGTTCACAGCCATTGTTTACTTACATGGGAAGAAGCACTAAATGCTGGTCATGGGGTCTGCTCCTAAGAAGAGGCTGGAGAGATGGCTCAGCAGTTAAGAGCTCTGGCTGTTCTTCCAGAGGACCTGGGTTTGATTCTCAGCACCTACAGGGTGGATTACCACCATCTGTAATTCCAGTTCCAGAGAATCTGATGCTCTCTAGCCTCTGTGAGTACTAGGCCCCTGGCATACCTGTGGCACAAGGTCATACATGCAGACAAAATAGACATACACATAAAATAAGTAAGCAAACCAACACCTGTTTCTTTAGGGGGAATTAAAAAGACTATCATCAAAATGTTGGTACACAAAAGGACAGCAGACACCTACATAAAATCTCCATCCTTGCGGTAAGTACCTCCCCTCCCACCCTCTCTCTTCCACCAGCATCCCATTCTACTTCACTCAAAGGATCATCCTAAGGTGTGAGTCCCCACACTTCCTATCAGCCCTTCCCCAAACACTGGGAGCTTAGTGCCTAGCACAAATGTGGCATGCAACAGGCTCTGAGGGAAGAGTCTTGAATGAACACCTCATCACACGGCCGGACGCAGTAATCAGAATTCATTACTAATTATCGGTTCGATGTGACAGGCAAACTTTCTGGGTAGGAGTGTGGGTGCCTGTATGTTTTCCTAGATTATAGATTTGTCTAAACGTTCCTGGTAATTTACCATGTCAGACCTAAAGTTTCCGTCTTGGCTTTGAGTTCTTGATCACACAGGTCAGGGCTGTTTTCAGATCCCACAGTGTTCCTCCTTTTGACAAAGGGTTTTCTGGAGAATAAACCAGAGGTCTATACAAACGACACTGTTGATTTATGTGGTTGAGTGATGGGGGCCTTTAGAAATGCCACCTATCATACACCTCAGTCCCAAGGTTCCCAGAGGGAACTGTGGCCAGTCTGACTCGGTGCAACCCAAGTGACCTCCTTGTCACTGTGACCAGCCTTCTGTTTGTTTCAAATTTTCAAATTTCTAGGGAGTACTTCTGTTCTTCAAGGCAGGACCCACCCAGTGTCTGGAGGTGCATTACCAGTGGCTCTGGTATGGTAGAGCATGTCTCCACGGCAGAGCACTTGCCCAGAGTCCAGGAAGAGACAACAAACGTCTTTCAGTGGAGGCAGTGTCTTAGCAAGATGGGAGCTGTGTTTGCTTTCACCTTGAGATTGCCAATTTTTAAACATGTGTGTTCACACATGTGCAGGGCACAAGGGCACATGTATGTGTGTGTCACACACTCAGGTTTCATCCTCGGGAAAACTCACTTTCTTTGAGACAGAGTCTCTCCTTGGACTGGAGCTCACCGATTAGGCTCAAACCTGTTGGCCAGCAAGCCCCAAAGATTCACCTGTCTGCATCTCCAAGTACTGATATTACAAGTGAGCACCTCCTGTGCCATTTCTCACGGGTCCTGGGGATTGAACTCAGGTCCTCCTCACGCTTGCAAGGCAAGCACTTCACAGACTGAGCTAGCTTTGTTTAGCCTTCTCTGAGACGTTCTGGAACGGGGCACACTGGGGAGTGTGGACCGCTTGCTTCGCTGGCTGCCCATTCCTAGTTTGGATTCTAGCTGTGGCTGTGGAAGAGGCCAGTGCTCACGTGGTGACTTCTTCCGGAGTCCCCCATGTGGGCTAGTGCTGGAAGCTCATTGAGGACAGGACACCCGTATTGACACAGCTGCCCCCTCGCAGGCCTCGGGTGGGGCTGCTACTTACCCGCCTACCTCTGCGCCTGGTCTGGTGGCTGCTGCCTGAGCATTTGCAACCAACCAGGGACCAGCAGGGATTAGCAGCTTTTAGGCTGCACAAACACCTAAGGTGTTAAAATGAGGATCCCAGGCACCAGCAAGGCTTTGGAAGATGGAGGCTGGCTGTTGACACAGGTGCGTGCTATTAATGAGTATCCTGCTTGGGGAGGAATTAGTGAAAATGTTAATATTTCCAGGATTATTGTTAATGAGGGATAAAAAAAATGTATCTTTTCATCTTTGCAACCATATGGCTTCCTGCTTGATGTGGTTTTCTCTCAAAAAAACAATTTTTAAACTTGTTATTTTTTTTTTTCCTAAGGACAGCGCTGTTTTTCCTTCAGAACGAATTATTAGTTGTGCTGTGCAGGGGAATTAGAACAGTATTTACTTCCTAGAACAGCTTGTCACCGAGATCAACAGGAAGAGCTGTTTTCAGAGTGTCTCTTTTTATTATCCAGGCATTCATTCATACATTCTTCTGCAAAGAAAGAATGGTCCCCGGTTCTGATCACCCTGGAGGCAGCCGCTCGGGTGGAGAAGGGAGAGCGATGTGCGGAAGCCCCTCTGCAGGACCAGAGGGTCCGCATTTGGTACACGGTCTTGTTAGTCAGTTCTTGCCTTCTTGTTTTGAGACAGGGTCTCTCCTTTTTTTTTTTTTTTTATTAAATTTTTTTTTTTATTAACTTGAATATTTCTTATATACATTTCGAGTGTTATTCCCTTTCCTGGTTTCCGGGCAAACATCCCCCCCCCTCCCTTCCTTTATGGGTGTTCCTCCCAACCCTCCCCCATTGCTGCCCCTCTCCCCAACAGTCTAGTTCACTAGGGGTTCAGTCTTAGCAGGACCCAGGGCTTCCCTTCCACTGGTGCTCTTACTAGGATATTCATTGCTACCTATGAGGTCAGAGTCCAGGGTCAGTCCATGTATAGTCTTTTAGGGTAGTGGCTTAGTCCCTGGAAGCTCTGGTTGCTTGGCATTGTTGTACATATGGGGTCTCGAGCCCCTTCAAGCTCTTCCAGTTCTTTCTCTGATTCCTTCAACGGGGTCCTATTCTCAGTTCAGTGGTTTGCTGCTGACATTCGCCTCTGTATTTGCTGTATTCTGGCTGTGTGAGACAGGGTCTCTCTTGTTCCTGCCTCTCTGCTGCACACTTCTGGCTGGCCCACAGGCTTCCAGGTCACTCTCCCGTCTTTGAATTCTGTCTCACAGTCGGAGTGCTGGGTTTACAGACAGGCGCTTTTAACATGGATTCTGGGAATTGGTAGGTTTGCAAGGGCAAGCACTTCACTTAGTGATCCATCTCCCCAGCTCCTGAGACATGGCCTCAAACTGTATCCCAGGCTGCCCACGGAGATCTGCCAGCCTCAGCCACCTGAGCATTGATACGTAGGCATGTGTCACCATTCCTGGTTGGCTTCTGTCCCTTCAAGCGTGGTGTGGGGTGGCGGCTGGCTGGGTGGAAGAGACTTTCAAGGAGTATTTCTGCCGTGATTGTTTCTTGGTCTCTCAGCAGCCTGCATAGCTCCTTGGCCTGTGGTCTTAGCAGCGTTGGCCAAACTAACTGTGTTGGGGCAGGAACAATGTCCTTGTTCCTTTTCTTGGCTGTGGTAAGATGCAGTGACAACGGTAACTTATGGGAGAAAGGGTTTATTCTGACTCACGTTTTGGGATTTCAGTCCGTCATGATTCAGCAGCAGCAGCAGCTCGAAGCCGTAGTTGCATCGCACAGTCTAGCAATGGGCTGCAGAGGTGGCACAGTGGTTAAGAACCCTGGCTGTTTTCCCGGAGGACCCAGGTTCAATTCTCAGCACCTACGTGGCATTTCACAATCAGGGAATCTGACGCCGTCTTCTGGCCTCGTATAGTGGGCCCTATACACACGTGTGTGCACAGACATACATGTAGACAGACCACTCACACACATGAAAATATATAGAAATATAACTTAAAAACATTTTTTCGGAGAGAGAGAAATGTGAGTGCTGTGGTCAGCTCACTCTCTAGAGTCCAGATTCTGAGCACAGAGAATAGTGCTGCCCACAGTGGGCCAAACTTCCCACCTGGTCACCTAGTTAAGATATTCCCTATAGCACCTGGGTATCTCTAGATGTTGTCAAGTTGACAGTTGGGATTAATCATCACACAGGGGTAAGCTCAGAGGGCTGTTGAGACACAGAGGTGGGGGTGGCTTTCTGGGGGTGTCTAGGGCATCCTCTTGGGGAGCTGCCTTCAAATGATGACAGAGGAGGAGAGGGTGGGTTCCTGGGAGAGGGAACTTGCATGTCCCACAGGAGTTAGGACAGGACATGGCTGAGTATGGAGGCACTAGTTAGCACAGAACTTGTAACTTTCAACCTGCCGGGCGATGGGCAGTGAAAATGGTGGATCCATCAAGCTGGCTCTTCATCCTGTAGCCTGGTTGGTGTGCTGCTTGGCCACTGCTATGCTCACAAGAAGCCACGTGAGGAAGAAAGGGTTTTTTTGGGCTCATTGGCTGCGGGGACCATCCATCATGGTGGGAAAACATGTCGAGGTGAAGCAGAGAGAGGTGAATGCTTACCTGCTTTCTCCTTTAATTCAGTCCCTGATCCCAGCCCGTGGAATGGGTGCCATTCCACTTCTATTAACCTATCAGGAAACTCTGTGATGGGCGTGCCCAGAGGTTGTTTCAAGGTGACTTTGGAACCTGTCAAATCAACAGACTGTAGTAATGGCTGGTCTGAGTGGTGTTCCCAGGGCATTTCCATCTCCTGCCCCTCTCTTGCCGTACAGTCACAACACTGGGGATCTGGGGACGATGTTCGATGTTCGCTGGTAGAGCATCTCTGAGATGCAGGAGGCCCTGGGTTCCAGTGGCTCAGTGCTCAGTGCTCTGGGAAAGCTAAATGAGCTGGCATAACCGTGATGGCACCAGGAGTGCAGGCCCTCAGCTTTAATGAGCTCACTGTGTTGATTTGGTTCTAGCCGTTTGCAGTTCTCAGGTGACTTAGGATCTCTGCATACTGCACCCTTAGCTTCCTACATCTGCAGTTAATTTGTTAAGAGACCTTAATTAGAAACTTCAAACAGTTTAAATGTCAGTCACCAAAGCAGTGAAGTTCTCAGGTCCCAGCGTTCTGCCGGTGTTGGTCATCGGGACATAATCCCAGGTGGACATAATTCAAGACAGATGACATTCCTGGGTTGCAGTTACAAAGGGCTTCTATATGTGGGAACTAAGAAGCCGGCCCCTGTCGTCACTCAGCCAGAAGGATCATCCAGTTAGGACTTGTGACTTTCTGTTCATACTGATTCCATGGTCGGGCCAGTGCTTCTGAACGGCAAAGGACCCCCAGAGCTACGCTGTGCATAAAATGCATGGAGTACACAGTAAGAGCAATAAGATTCCTATTTAACACCGTGCTTTTCATAGGGGGAAGAATCGTGGGCTGGGAGTGTGGCTGAGTCCCTGGGCCACCACCACCAAAACCCGACCAATTTATGTTTCTTTTTAAATCATAGGCTCAAAGGCATGTAACAAATTAAGAACTCACAAATGTTGGCTTCTTGCTACTCTTTTCCTTTCCCTATTCTTTTGGTCTCTCTTTAAGAAATGTGTGATGAAAGGGTTAAATGCGGCAACAAGTCTCATTTTAACGGAAAGTAAAACCCAACCAAAGCAGGCAGAATAAATTAACCCCCGCCTCTCTCTGCAGGTCAGTTAGTGGGTGTTACATCCTTAGTCGTTTGTGCTACAAAGTAAATAATTTTTGGCAGCTGGGGTACTTTTCACCACTTCTACGTTTATGACTAATGATGCCAGAAGATCTGTGATCATAAAAAAGAAAACTGCATGAGAGTTTTGAGTTTGTCGTGTTTTGAAAGCTTAAGAACATACAGATTAAGATGGATGCATATGTAACTCACTTATATGGACTTGTTCTGTTTGAACTTGAAATGTTTCCAAGTTTTAAAACTAGTTCAGACTGAACTGTGAGGTTTTGTTTGTTTCACTGGTTGGATTTTGTTGTTGTTGTTGTTTTACTTTTGAGTCAGGGTTTCTTGATGTAGCCTTGGCTGTCCTGGAACTTACTATGTAGACCAAGGTGGCCTCAGAATCAGAGATCTGCCTGCCTCTTCCTCACAAGTGCTGGGATTACAGGTGTGCACCAACATGTCTGGCCCCTAGTTTTCATGTCTGGCCCCTAGGGGTGTGTGTGTGTGTGTGTGTGTGTGTGTGTGTGTGTGTGTGTGTGTGTGTGTGTGAGAGAGAGAGAGAGAGAGAGAGAGAGAGAGAGAGAGAGAGAGAGCAGTGCAGTGTGTGTGTGTCTAGTACCATACAAGTGTGGAGGTCAGAGGACAGCGTTCAGCACCCATTTCTTCTACTATGGATTCCTGGGAGCCAACCCAGGTGGTCAGCCCTGTCGGCACCTTTACTGACAGAGCCGCTCGATGGCCTGTCAGCTGCTTTTGAAAGTTGAAAACTTATTTTAAGTTTCCTTTCTCCAGAGTATGTTGGTAAATGGTCTCTGGGCAGAAACAGCTCTCAGTAAATAGCCAAACATACCCAAACTGGGTTTTTCATGCTTTTTTTTGGGTAGCCAGCTCTGTTTTAAAGGCTTCTAGGAGGTGTTTTCTTTTGAAAGCGGCTCCTTGGCTCTGTGTTCGGTGCGCTGTGTGTTGTTAAAGCTTCATATAAATGTACACATATTAAAACACAAAGTTTACAGATCCACTGGGGCCTTTCCCCTTGCACGGCTCCCATGATCACCCCCGTGAGTCACAGAAATCCTTTGGGCTGTGAGCATGGGGACAGAGCTGCTTTATGTGGTCAGAACGTGCGATTTAACATTTTTCTTCTAATTACTTCTCGAAACGCGGGAGCAGCTGATGTCCACCCGCCTGTATTGTGCAAGTGGGAGTGCAGAGGCCTGGTGGCTTTTACAGCGGAAGATTAGGAAGCAAACTCAACCCCCCCTCCCCCACAGAGAACTTGGTGACTTATTCCTGGTCTCCTTAAGTCACAACTGGATCCCTGTTCTTGTGAGCCGGCAGCCCAGGGAGACGGTGTATTTGAAATACCAAGTGGAAGAGTTCCTCCTCCTTGGGGAAGCGAGCCCAGGCCTGAGGAGACGCATGCGTCCTCATCCTGTCCCTGGTGGCCTGTCACTTGTGAAGTTGCTGGATAATGGTAATAAAGTCGTGGGAGCTCGTTTTATGTGAAACCATTAGCAGCCCGGAAAGTGAGGGCTAGCTGCCTCTCATGCTTTAAGACACGGACGTCCACCTTTATAGGCCTAGAGGGCCCACGGGAAAGCTGAGCTTTCCTTGTGAGCCTGAGCTTCGGCCCTGGGTCAGCAGTCACATTGCAACGGTGTCTCCAAGACTTAGCTTATCAGATTCACAAACCTTTAAAAGTGTGGTAGGCATGGTGCCATTATTACTACTTAACTGTGACAATGCGATGCCTGTTTCCGACCAGGGTTGGGGACCGGGTGTCCCCTGGCCTTGAAACTAAGTAAAGGTGTGACTGTTTTTGTTAGTTGAAGAGAAAGTCAGCTATCACTTGGTTTTAAGTGTCACCGCTAATGAGGTTTTTTTAATGGGGAAACAGCAAGCTAGTGCTCCTGAGTGAGCTGTGTGGGAACAGGAGGCGGAGTTCTGAGCCCCGGGGCGGTGGCAGGCAGAGCCCTTCACACTAGTGGAGTGGAGAAGCATTTCCATTGGTGGGGTGGAACACTCCCTGAAATGGGGTCAGGATACAGGTTATTGCCTACCTGTGGGGCTGGGAAACCGTCCTGACAGTGGCTAACCCAATTCCAGGTTTTTAAATCTGAGGGTGGGTCTTACTTTTTTCTAATTAAAAAGGATTTAAGTTACATTTATCTATAGTGTGTGTGTGTGTGTGTGTGTGTGTGTGTGTGCACGTGCACATACATGCGCACATGCACACATAGCACGGGGTTTCATGTAGTCCAGGCCAGCCTTAAACATACTATGAGATGAGCCAAGGATAACATTAATCTTCTGCCTTCCCTTCCCAAGTATCATTACAGGAGTAGACTGGACTTACGTGGTCTGGGAATCAAACCTGTGGTTTTATGCATGCTAGGCAAGCACTCTACCAAAGGGGCTACTCCCTCGCCCTGAGGTGAGTACTATGTGGTTGAAACCACATGCCCATGGGCTCCTGGCTCCTCTGGTGCAGGTCTGGTGCAGTTTTAAGCCCAGTTCCTTGTGGGGAACTTGCTTTCCCTGGAGATTTTATGATCCTCCCTTAGGTCTCAGGGTGTTCGAGCACCTTCTGGCTTAGAGGTGGCATTTGCTGTCTGAGGGTGGCTCTCTCCGGTTCTTGTTTACAGACACCAGATTCACATTTTTTTCTCCAGCTGTTCTGTCAGAAAGGTCATGTGCAAGTTCAGCTCAGGGGTCCTCGGGCAGGATGGCGCCTTGTGCACTGAGAATGTGCTTCTGTCAAGCAGATGCACACCCTCTCAAGAATGCCGGGAGCAAATCCTCTCTGCCTCAGGAGCAGCTTGGGATGTTACTTCACGTCCATGAAGCAGTGTTCTTTTCAGAGGGGTTTGTCCTGGTAAAGAGAGGAAGGCTGCTAGCACGCAGAAGGCTGAGGGGAGATCACTAAGGCAAAGCCAACCGCAGCCACTGGCCTGAGCTGCACCCCTGTCTTGAAATAATAAAAAAAAGTAAGGACCAGTGAGATAAGGTGCTTGCCGCCCAAATCTGGTGAGCTGGGTTCGATCCCCTTAACCTACATAAAGGCCAAGGAGAGAATCAACTCTAACCCATTCGTGCCCTCACATGTACTAGCACACAGAAAATAGTAAATGCGAAGAAAGCCAAATAATGACTCCTCTAATAATAAAACGAACAGAACTTAAAATCTACTCAGACCCATTACAGCTTTCCCCTTCTCCTCCTCTTTATTTCCTCGTCGTGTTGTGTGGGCAACAAGACATTTGTGAGAGTTCCCACTGAGGGAGGTCTTGGGGCCACTGCCTACTATGCTCTCTAAGACCAGGACTGGTTATCACACTGGCACCAGGCTGAGGGCTCAGAGAAGCGCTAAAAGTGGAAGGGCTGCGGCAGGGGGAGTGCCGGCCAGGGTGAACTTAGCCCGGTTTTCACTAAGGTAGTTCTGAAGAGAGCAGCGTTTGATGGAATCTTACCTAGTTCAAAGACATTATTTTTGGCCTCTCCTTTCTCTTCTCTCCTTTTTTTCCTCTCCCCTTTCCCCTGTGACCTCCCGTTCCAGCTGAGCCCTCCTGTCCCCAGTTGCCCCACACTGTTCTCCTTGACCGGGTCTCTGCCTTGGGAAGACTCCACTCAGTTCTCGCGATTTGCCAAGCACGGCATCGATGGCCTCGCGAGAAGAGAGTTCCTTAGCCTGCCTCACAGATAAATGAAGTGAGAGTCTAGTCTAAGCTTACAATCTAAGGGAAGGGCAGGAGCTGACCCAACTCCTGTGTCTGGGTCCTGTTCGAAAAGCCACGAGCATCCTAGTCCTTTAGTTTGGGCACCTTTGGAGAGGAGAATTCTTTTATAGCTTTCAGAAAGGATGCTCTTTTCTCTAAAAATTAATTCACTTTTACTTTATGGGTAAGTGTTTTCCTTGAAGGTATGTAAGCGCACCACGTGCGTGAGAGATTCGCAGAGACTAGAAGAGAACGTTGGGTTCCCTGCAGCTGGAGTTACAGATGATTGCCCGCTGCAGTGTGGGTGCTGGGAACTGAAATCTGGGTGCTCCGCAAAAGCAAAAGCTAAGTGCTCTCAACTGCTGAGCCATCTCTACAGCCCTAAGAGAATACTTGTATAAAATACAGGATTTAGAAGATTTTTTAAAAAAGATTTTAAAGATTTGTTTGTTGTTTTATGTAAGTACACGTTACACTGTCATTGTCTTCAGACACACTGGAAGATCGGGTTCCATTACAGATGGCTGTGAGCCACCATGTGGTTGCTGAGAATTGAACTCAGGGGCTCTGCAAGAGCAGTCAGCGCTCTTAACCTCTGAGCCATCTCTCCAGCCCTAAAAGATTTTTTAAAATTATTTATTCACTTTACATCCTAATATCAGCCCCTCTCCCAGTACCCCTTCACGCAGATCCCCCCCACTTCTCCCTTTCCTGAGAAAGGAGAGCACCCCCTCTGGGTATCACCGAACCCCCATTTCCCCCTCCTCTCCCACTGAGGCCAGACAAGGTGACCCAGTTAGGGTAACAGTATCCACAGGCAACAGATTCAGGGACCACCTGGACTCCAGTTGTTGGAGGATCCACATAAAGACCAAGCTGCTCACCTGTTAAATATGTGTGCGGGGATTAGGGGTAGGGAGTTTTGGGGGTGGCGTTGGTCCAGCCCCTGTTTGCTCGTTGATTGGTGGTTTAGTCTCTGGGAATCCCCAAGGGTCCAGGTTAGTTGATTCTGTTGTATAAGACAGGATTTTAAAGGAAACCCATTAAACTGTGATATCATCATACCACAGTAAGGATCCAGGTATTAAGAAAATGACGTTGGGGGCTGGAGAGATGGCTCAGCCATTAAGAGCACTGACTGCTCTCCCAAGAGGTCAGTTCAATTCCCAGCAGCCACATGGTGGCTCATAACCATCTGTAATGGGATCTGACGCCCTCTTCTGGTGTGTCTGAAGACAGAGACAATAAACTCACATACATAAAATAAATAAATCTTTAAAGAAAGAAAAATGATGTAGTTCCCGTGAGTGGTAAGTTGATTACACTCCTTGTATAGATAACTTTAGTAAAATCTGCCTTAAAACATTTTTATTACATTTGTTTGTCTGCAGGTCCATGGAGCATGTGTGTAGGTCAGAGGACAACTAGGACAACTTGTGGGAGTTGCTTCTCTTTCAATTATTCTAGGGGATGGGACTCAAGTTGGCAGACCTGACAGCAAACACCTTTACCTGCTGGCTGGTCTTACTGGCCCTAAAATATTTTTTGATTCCAGGTGTTATAAAGTGCTGGAGGTCAAGTGGATCCATTGCTGGCCACTGAACTATGCAGCATCTAGAGAACTTGGTGTAAAACAAGCTAAAACAAGTTTCTGAAAGCAGAAAGAACTAAGCAATAGTCTTAGGAGCTGCCTAACACAAGGCAGGGAGTTTGGTGTCCATATTCATGTGTTAGGGCTGGAGAGATGGCTCAGAGTTTAAGAGCACTGACTGCTCTTCCAAAGGTCTGGAGTTCAAATCCCAGCAACCGCATGGGTAGTTCCTAGAATCCAAACACAAGACAATCTAGATATTGCAGCTAACAGGCAATGCTTTTGAAGCATCTATCATAACTTGTTCAAGGGGTTAATAGAGAAAATGCATACCATGAATGAGCAGATCAGGAAGGGATGTCAGTTTAGAAACAGAAACTTGAAAAAGAGCAGAACTCCTAAAGGCTGCCCAGCATTGCAGAGGAGGGGATGGGAAATGACTGATTAACGAGTATAAAGTTCCCCTTTAGTGAGGAAAAATGGGTTTGAACTTGGGTTAATCCCACACAACAGATTGACAAATTTAATTTTAAGATGGAGTCTAGATATTTTGCCCAGGCTGACCTTGAATTCCTGGGTTCAAGTGAACCATAGTTTCCAAAGAAGCTGGGGCTACAGGCAAATTAGAGGAAACCAGGAGCAGCTCTGAGGAGGGTGAGTTTCCACCAGCAACACTGTATTCACTGTGATGGTCCCTGCACCCAAGGGAAGATTGGTCCATGAGGGCAAAGGGAGATGACCAATGGACACTGGGGTAGAAGCCCTGTGAGTAGGGAGGGTGAGGGGACTGGCTGAGGCAGATCAGCTTTACTTGAGGTGATTCAATGCTTGTATAGCATTGGGAGGTATCTTAGGAATCACTGGTGCTACCTGAACAGGTTCTTATCGGAAGAAAGGAAGTGGAACCTGTAATCTAAGGGTATGTGACATCCTGCAGGTAGAGATGTGTAGGGATTTTCTCAACTCCCCAGACAGGGTCAGAGAAGGGGAAGCCCAGCTAATAAAGGGTATCCTCCACTATGCTCTGAGCTCAGAAGGCTGTCCAGTCAATGATAGGCTTTGACCTGATTTAGCAGAGTTTTCCCACATATTCACAAAGCATGTGAAGGCTGGATGTTGGTACACCTGATGTTTATAAATCTGAAGGACTCTGGCGTAGCCCTAGCTGTCCTGATGAAACTCGTTTGTGTGGATACCACTCACATTCCTTCCCATTATGTTTTCTGAGCCAAAGACATTTTAGCCTTGTAAAGTTATTCATATAATTTCCTGTCGTTTGTTTACCTGTAATCACCCTTAATGATTTAAGAATTATCACAAGGGTCTTACAGATGGTTGCTTCATAGATTTTTCTTTCTTTCTCTTTACGGTTTTGTTTTTGTTTTAAAACAGTGTTTCTCTGTATATTGCTGGCTGTCCTGGAACTTGCTCTGTAAATCAGGCTGCCCTTGAACTCAGAGATCTACCTGCTTCTGCCTCTTAGGTGTTGGATAAAAGGCGTGTACCACTATGTCTGGCCATGGACCCCCACCCCCTCATAATGAGATAGGATCTCATGTATCCCTGGCTATCCTCGGACTTGCTGTATAGCTAAGAATGACCTTGAATTTCTGATCCTTCTGACCCCATTTCCTGAGTGCTGGCATTACAGATGCACACCATGACAGTTTATACATGCTAGAGATTGAACCCAAGGCTTGTGCGTGCTAGGTGAGGCTTTTCCAACAGAGCTACATCCTAGGCCTCCGTTCACTTTTCTACTCTCCTTAATCTTGTGACACAGGTCATGGCATTTAAAAAGTCCTTCACATCCAGACAATGGTGGTGAAGTCAGAAAATCTGTAACTTTACTTTTTTTAAAGTCTACTTTTAATGATTATTTTAAAAAACGCTTTAACCTCCCTTGTAGCCCACCACCCATCAGAGATAGTGGAAGAGAAAGGATATGGGGGAAATGGACCTGTTTAGAAAGGTTCTTTGGAGCATCTCACGTCTGTGTTGTCTGGGAATCGGCAGTTTCATTCATAGGTCAGCAGCGGCAGCTTGATCCACTTGCAAACACATCATGGAAATATGAGCAGTCTAGTTCAGTAGAGTCAGGTTAGCAAACATGAATCAGCAGTGGTGGCACTACCTAGCAGAGACAGCCAGGCCTTAGCCTCGGCACAAGACAGCAGGAGGGACTCGGGTTAGGAAAGTCAGGAAAAGTTCTCAGCTATGTCTCTCAGCAAAGATCAGCGAAGACACGAGACCAACAAGCACTGCACAGCTAGGTCTACAAGCAAAGCCAAGCTCAGCCTCCATCACTGTCTATCGAGTTTTATTTATTCTCCCTCCAAGCACGGGTCTTGCCTTAGTTTGTGTGTCTTAGCTGACACCACTCTGTTGATTAACCCCAGTCTGAGGAAGCAGCAAGAAACTGCAGCATATCACCAGAAGGTTTTTTTTGGTGTGTTTCTCTCTATAGAGTCCCGAAAAATGTAGCTCAACTACACAATGTAAATCAGATCAATACATGCATATAGTTAGCAAAGAATTCTTCATCATGTGTTCTTTTATGTGCTTGCTTTAGCAGAACATCCTCTCTCCTGTGTTTGCTTCAGCTAAACGTTCAAGAGCCAGTAGTCTCAGGCTGGTGGGATGGCTCAGCAGGTAAAGGTGATTGCATTAGGCCAGCAGACCTGAGTCCCATCCCTAGACTCCATGGGGTAGAAGGAGAGAAGAGACCCCTGAATGTTAGCTTCTGACTACCACATGTGTGCTATGCCGCATATGCCTGTACTGTTTGCACATGCATACAAACACATAACAGATAAACAAATGCGAAAAAATTAAACGGCATACTGGAGAGATAGCTCAGTAGTTAGGAGCACCGGATGCTCTTCCAGAGGACCCAGGTTCAATTCCCGGCACCCACATGGCAGCTCACACCCGTCTGTAACTCCAGTTCCAGAGGATCAGACACCCTCACCCAGACATACATTCAGTCAAAACAGCAATGTGTATGAAATAAAAATAAATTAAAAACATTAGAAAAAAAAAAAAAGACAGGCATCTCTTCTTTAAAAGAAAAAAAATTGAACAGCAACAACAACTCGGTCTCTGGATCTACATGGGGTCCAGACCCTTTGGAGAATGAAGAAGGTGAGATTAACATTGATCTGAAAGTGCCGGTGCCCACTGCACCTGACAAGGAGAGCAGGGCAGTCACTTGTGTATACAGTGCCATTTTTAGTATATTGTGTGCACAACGTGACTTGTGGAGTAACTCTGCCCTGATTTCAGTGTCTATCCTTTACAAATCTCAGTAACCATGGCTATACATACCTGGGTAAATACAGTTCTATAGCATTGGAGAGTGTACTCCTTCCTAGAGGAGTTCCCTGATCGGCACTTAAGTATAGAAGGGCTTGTATGTATGTAAGAGGCAAGAGGTGGGAAGGCTGGGCAACAGGAACGTGAAGTGGATGGTCATGTGACAGCTATAGTCAGGAGGCAGAGAGAGGGGTGGCTGCCTTGCTCAGTTTGCTTTCTTCTTTTTATTTAGCACAGGACCCCATGGCATGGAAGGTGTCACCCACAGCTGGGTGGGTCTTCCCAGATCAGTTGGCGGAGTCTAGAAACTCCCTCACAAACACACCCAAAGGTTTATTTCCGTGGCGATCCTAGATTGTGTCAGGTTGACAGTACTAACCACCGCAATACCCAGATGTACTAGTCCCTGTGTGTGAGCGAGTGGTAAGAGGGGACAGTCTAAACTATTCCTATGTTTCTAGAGGGTTCTTTTTTATAGGAAAACTTAACAGGGTCAGTGGCTGCTTTAAACCTATTGTATTTCTAACATTTCCCCCCTAGTCCATCTTGTTTTTGTCTTTGACAACATGTCTCAGTGGAGCTCAGGCAGAACTGGGACTTGTACAGCTCCTCTTGCCTCTGCCTCCCAAGAGCTATGATTCCAGGCATGTGCCACCTCACAGGAGTCTAATGGCCAGCGTGAGAATTACATAGTCATTCTCTCAGTCACACTGGATCTCCTCAGCTCACCTATGTAAGCTTGTGGTCTCACGCTGTTCACAGTATAATCCCAGAGCAACACAGGAGGCTGTTTGCCAGATTTTAAAAGTGAGTAGTCCTGGGCTGGAGAGATGGCTCAGCGGTTAAGAGCACCCGACTACTCTTCCAGAGGTCCTGAGTTCAATTCCCAGCAACCACATGGTGGCTCACAACCATCTGTAATGAGATCTGATGTCCTCTTCTGGTGTGTCTGAAGACAGCTACAGTGTACTTATATATAATAAATGAATAAATCTTTAAAAAAAAAAGTGAGTAGTCCTATAGGTTAGTGTGAATTTTAAATGAATCAAGGCTGAAACCCAAATACATAAAAGCTATTTATGTTTTGGCATTGATGATAGATAGATAGATAGATAGATAGATAGATAGACAGACAGACAGACAGACAGATAGACAGAGATATATCTTTCCTTTATTCACTGAAAGATACCTTAAACGTTTTGTCAGACAGGGGCTGGAGAGATGGCTCAGTGATTAAGAGCATAGACTGGTCTTCCAGAGGTCCTGAATTCAATTCCCAGCAACTACATGGTGGCTCACAACCATCTGTAATGGGATCTGATGTCCTCTTCTGGTGTGTCTGAAGACAGTTACAGTGTCCTAAAATAAATGAATCTTTTTAAAAAAAAATTTTTTTTGATCAGACAAAAGAAGGAAAGAAATTCCAGAAAGTAAAGGACAGACTAAACGTGGTAGCAGTCCCAGTTCTTGACAGGCGGACGTGGGAGGGTTGCAAATCAGAGGTTGTGCTGGGTGACATAGGCTGACCCTGCCTAAGAGAAGGGAAAGAAAGGAAAAGAGAAAATGAGAAACGGAGAATAGGGTCAGAGAGCAAATCGAGAGTGGGGTTGGGAGGTGGGGGGTGGTGGGAGGGGGATTGCTGGACTCTCATCACTCTTATGTCTGTGGATTGAGCGCCAGGTTAGAGTGGGAAACCAGAGCCAGAGCCTGGGCTCCTTGTTAGCATTTTGTGCTTCGGGGCTTCCTGAGCAGTCTTGTTAGGGGCTTAGTGCTTAACCTTAGGGGACTCCTTTTGGGGTTCCCCACTGTCCCTGCAGCCACTGCAGTTGACCTTTCTTCCAGAGCTGTTGGCTTTCCTCTACAGAGAAAGCACAGGTCTGCTCCAGAGGCTGAAAAGTTTTGGCTTCTCTGTTCTCGCATATCTCTGGAAGTCGCCACAAGTAATGACTGCTTCCCGTGACCAGTGGTTTACGTCATTGCTCAGTGCTGAAGTGTATGTACCCTTTGACTGGAGTGATTTCCACACATTCTGAATAACAGAGTCTTCCCCTGAGTGTAACTTGAATTCCCTGTCTTTGGTCCGCACACTGTACAATTACCTGCACCTTTGTGTTTTCTGTCAACGCCTCCATTTTTTAACAAGGTGGAAAAGGAGAAATTACTTAGAAGCCCGAACAAAAGAGAATGTATGTTTCCAACACTTTGTACAAAATGCTGTCACTTTTGCATTTTCGTTTGTGATTATGATTTCGACCTTAAGTCTATGACATTGCAAGGCCTACATTCTGTACCCACCACATGCTTACCTGCGCCCTTCAGGGCAGGACGTATGAGGCATGTATATTTCACACTGAGGGTCTCTGAGGACGTAGGGGCAGTAATAAGCAAATAGAAGTGTGAGGCGCCTTTTTACCTGCAGTCCAGTAATCCCCTGGTGTGAACCGGAAGGCTCCTCTTTCATGAACATGCATGCTCAGTGGCATCAGGGGCTTGTGGGGCTCCTGGGGGCTTTCGTGGACAATCCTGAGATCCTGAGGGCCCACCTGCCTATTGTAATTGGAGGGGGTATTTGTTTGATGTTTTTAAGACGGTCAGTCTCACTCTGGCTAGCCTAGAAATCACTATGTACACCAGGTCTGCCTCCTCTATTTGAAATTAAAGATGTGTGATTAAAGCTATACAACCCCATGCCTGGCCAATGAAGCAATTTATTTATTTTTCTTTTTAAAGACTTGTTTTTATTTTACGTGCATAGGTATGCTCACACAGGCCAGAATAGCGTTGAATCTCTCACTATGGGAGTTATAAATCATCACATGGGTGATGGGAACTGAACCTGAGTCCTCTTTAGAGCAGCAAGTGCTCCTAACCACTGAGCCATCCCTCCAGCTCTAAGCTCCCTTCTTGAGAAATGCTGTATATCCTGAATGAAAAAACCAAACACAAAACCTTAGCATGAGTCTTAGTTCAGCAAAATAGTAGATGGGACACAGGCTCACAGACAATCACAGTGTGTTTCAACCAGGATTTATTCTTTATAATCTGAGCATGTTGGCACACGCATGTTATTTTAGTATTAGGAGGATTGTCATGAGTTTGAGGCCATCTTTGGCTAAAGAGTGAAATTCTATTTTAAAACCAAACAAACAAAATAGATTTATTGTTCCTGGAGGTCTAGGGGTAACTGAGTGGGAAGTGTGTGGGGCTTTGAGTTCATACACACACACACACACACACACACACACACACAGATACACACACAGACACACACATACACACAGACACACACAGACACACACACACACACAAGATACACAAACACACACACACAGACACACATGCACACAGACACACACACACATAGACACATGCAGACGCATACACACACATACACTCACACACACAGACACACACATAGACACATATATACACATACGTACACACAGACACACACATAAAGATACACACAGAGGCACACACACAGACACACATGCACACAGATACACACGCACATAGACACATGCAGACGCATACACACACATATACACACACACACACAGACACACACATAGACACACAGATACACACCCAGACACATATATACACATACATACACACAGACACACACAGACACATGACACACATGACACACACACACATAGACACATGCACACACACACACACACACACACACACAGACACACACATAGACACACAGATACACACCCAGACACATATATACACATACATACACACAGACACACACATAAAGATACACACAGAGGCACGCACACAGACACACATGCACACAGACACACACACACATAGACACATGCAGATGCATACACACACATACACACACACACACACACACACACACACACACACACACACAAACACACACACACACACACACAACACACACACATGCAGATGCATACACACACATACACACACACACACAAAGACACACAGATACCCATACACATACACAGACACATATACACATACACACACATACACACACACACACACACACACACAGACATGCACACACACACATGCACACACACACACACACACACAAACACACACATAGACACACACACACATAGACATACACACACATACATACACACAGACACACACATAGAGACATGCACAGACACATATGCACACAGACACACATATATACAGACACATATACACACATAGACACACACACACATAGACACACACACACACACACACACACACACACACACACACACACCCCACAGGAATGAAGTGGATTTACTATTCTGAAAAGACAACTTGGGGAAGGCAGTCTATGTCTCAGTTGAGTAGTGTATAAGTCTTGTGAGGTCTGCTCATGCAACCTCATGGAGGAGGAAGGCGCCCAGTGCCTGATTTCCCCAAGGATTGTGAAAGGAAACGTGGGAAGGGGAGATCTGCTGATTCTCTAGGGACCAATTAAACAGACTCTAAGGACGAAAGCAGAAAAGGTTCAGCAGAGTTAAGGCGAGGGGGGAAAAGTAATTTTGGGGATAACAGCCGTCAATTATTTTCCGGCTCGAGTGTTTTTTCAAAGGGCAGAGGGCAAGAAGCGTCGTGCATCCTCCAAAGCGAGACACATTTCATCATGGAGACGTTAGAAGCAAATTTGGCGCTCAAGACAGGTGCCAGATTTTAATTACAGTTGGCATTTCTGAGCATGCTTTTGGCAGAGGTGGCCATCCTGTTGGAAAAGCCATAGATTTTGACACTAGCAGTATGGGATACCCAGTTGAGAACGTTGCAAATAATTTCCCTCTAGTTCCCATCCTGGTGGTCGTGAGCAAAAACTTCAGTGGTTTGTATTTAAACCAGGCATTCTGTATTAAAAAAAAAAAAGAACCAAAAAACCAGTTGTCAGTTGGAACTGTGTTGGGAATTTGGTGTGCTGGATCTTGGGGTAATTTCTATTTTAGAGCCAAAAAAGAAAAAAAGGAAAAAAAAAAAAGCCCACCACCAGTTAAAACAATAAAACAGGATATTTCGTTACAAGAAATGAAGTTGGCATGCATCGGGCTTTCTGTTAAGTTCCAGGTCACAGACAAATAAAGAAAAGTATGTTATGGGGGAAAAATCCTTTTTAAAAATAATTAGGGAGCTGTCTGTTTTGCTCACCAGATGGAAAACCCGTAGTTGTGGGTGGTCTGTGTGAAAGAGGGTACCTCAAGATTGGCAGGACTATGCCTTTAACTCTGTAGTCCTGAGACAAAAATCCCAGCCCTACTGACTGTTCCCAAGGCTTCAGTGCACAGTAGTTCTGCATGGCTCAGCCTCCCTGGCTCCTACCTGTTTTCTAAGATGGGTGGGTAGGAGGGAGGGAGGGAGGTAGGTAGGTGACATCTCTGCCGGGCTGATGGTTTGCTGGTCTTTGGATTCTAAAGCAGGATTCTTGTCCAGGCAGGGTATCATTATGATGATAATCTGACTTGTGGGATTGTCTGTGTGCTTTGTTGAATGCTCCTATTTATTACATATATGACTCAGTGCAGATAGCATGGCATATTTCATATGGATAACCGAGAATATCATAAGAGTTGGGTACGGTGAGGCCGTGGTGACCTGGAGGCCAGCCTGGGTTCTGTGTGAGTACTGAACCAGCCAGGGCTGTATAGCATGACCTTGTCTTAAAAGGGAGGCAAGTCTGCTGGAAAGATGGCTCAGTGGTTAAGAGTGTGTACTGCTCTTACAGAAGACCCACGTTCAGTTCCCAGCACTGGCATAAGTCAACTCAAAACCCTTAGGCACATTCTCACTTGTGCAATTAAAAATAAAAATAAATCTTTAAACAAGGGTGGCTGGGGATATGGCTTATTTGTTCATGTGCCGTGTGTAAACATGAGAAGCCGAGTTTGGTTCCAGAACCTCATGTGTGGTAGTGAATGATTAGAATGTCAGCGCTGGGGAGCTAGACACAGGCAGGTCCAGCCTAGTCCACTGGAGGTCAGTGAGAGACGCTGTCTTGCTGGCTCCTGAGTCTTCCTGGCCTCTGCAAACACATGTGTGGCTAGTAAAGGCAATTGCACCATTTCTGAAGCTTAGAATCACAGTGGGCATTGTAGTGAAATTTACTATCACTGCCTTCTTCTATTAATAATAGAAAATGAGTCATGTAGCTTCACTGGTAGCTTTTTTTTTAATGAGCAGTTTTTACATATGCATGGAAATGATTTTTTTTCTTCCCAGCTCAGTCTTTTATGTCATGTGGTTTTACATCTGCAGATTGGACTTCAGAATGTCCTGTGCTTGAACATAAGGACACATATATGTTTATATTCATATTTCATTCATAAATCTACCCAACCTCCCCAATTAAAACTACTAACAATTAGAGGAGAGTTACATTAGTAAAACTCGTCTGGAGTGCCCAAGCACACATATTTTCAAGTTGAATGGGATGGGGTGGCTTTTCTAGGACAGCAGCATGGTGTCTAGTTTGAATGGACATGGATCCTACTCAAGTGTAGTGCAGTGATGATCAGCTCCCTGTCCCCGCACAGACGCTGCACAGTCTGTCCTGTTTCTGGGCACTAAACAGTAGGGTTTTTTTTCCAAACCGTAATTTCACTCACGCTTTCAGTTGCATTCGGTGAAGCTCCATTTATAGCAGCCTTTGTGGCTGTTGCCAGCTCACTTCAAGCTAAGACAATCATGCACAGAGATCAGTTTTAACTAAAGTACTATTACACCAGTGTGATGGGCCAAGTGTAGCCTGTAAAGAACAGGAGCATCCTGAAAACCCATGTCAAGAGGGTAGAAAAGCTAGCTGGTGCAACAGTAAGGAGGCAGTTTCTTTGGGAGATTTTACGAATTTGCCACAGAAGGTGGGAAGGGCAGAGACAATTTGAAACATTGTTTCTGAACATTACAGGATTCTTTATGCAACAGAGAAGCAACAGAGGGCAACATTAGCAGCCTCAGGTGTTAGTCTAGGGAGACTCTCCTTATCTAGCAACATAGAAACTGTCATCACATTGGCATATCCTGGGGCAGTGAAATGCCTTTGTGGGTAAAGGTGCCTGCTGCCAAGCCTGACAACTTGAGTTCGATTCCTAGAAGGGGAAAACCAGCTCCCACAAGTTGTACTTTGGCCTCCACATATCATGTGGAACACACACACACACACACACACACACACACACACACACTCACTCACAGGAGAAAACCCTCCATGACCTTGTTGTGTCCTTTACATTTGGACCCCAGCTTGTTTTTCAACAGATATTTCTCTATTCCATCATGTCTTCCTGACTCTGCCGTTGCACGAAGAGCCAGCCACCTGTAGGTTCTTCTCTCTCTTTGCCATGGTTTGCTGTTTCTTCTGTCTCTAGAGCCCCTCCCACTTTTGGTGTGGCGAGATCAAAGAACCTCGCCCACACTCATTAGCTGACAGCTGCCAATGCATCACCCATATTCTGCTTTGCTCATGGGTGACTGTTTGAACCCTCTCCCATCTGTCAAGCTAGCCATGGTGACACCTATTGGTAATTCCAGTTCTTGGAGGCAAAGACAAAGATTACCATAAGGCCCAGGCTAGCCTGGGCAACATCGTGAGACACTGTCTCACACCAACCAACCAAACAACCAACAACAACCCCCCACTGCAGTATATACATCCGAACAGGTGATTAAAATGTTATTAAACCTCTTAGAGAGTGGGGTTGCTTTCATACCTGTTTGATAGCCCAGCACTTGCCCTGGTGCAGAGCATGTGACAAAGACGGAAAAACGTTTGTTTGTTGTTTGGTTTGGTCTCTCTATGTAGCTCTGGCTATCCTGGAATGTGCTCTGTAGACCAGGCTGGCCTCGAACTCACAGAGCCTGCCTCTGTGTCCCAAATAAACCACAGAGATGGGCACATTGTAGATAATCCCAGCAGACTTGGAACTGTGTATAGATGCAGCCATCCCTCAAGAGGCAGACTGGACTTAGGGTGTCAGTAGCTACCTATGTCTGTGAGAGACTAGACCTCCATGTCTGGCTCCTGTTGGCCTGGCTTGTGTGACTTTCTGAACATTCAGAACAGGAGAGGAAATACTCTACTACAGTGTAGACCTGTCTGGCAAGACCTGGGATCCCAGCCCTGCCAACAGCCACCGCCCTTAGATGAGGAGGCTACAGAGTAGACACAGTAGATGAGTGGGAAAGGGTGTGACATAAGCATGGGCAGATGAGGTAGAAAGAGAATGAGGTAAAGAGGGAGTACAGGGCAGGCAGGGGTGGATGAATGGGGAGAAGGGTGCAAGGCAGGGGTGGAGAAGGGGGGAGGGGTGGAGGGGAGGCAGGGGTGGATGAGGGGAGGGGTGCAGGGCAGACAGGGGTGGATGAGGGGGAAGGGGTGCAGGACAGGGGTGGATGAGGTGGGAGAGGGGTGTAGGCAGGGGTGGATGAAGTGGGAGAGGGGTGCAGGCAGGGGGGTGTATGAGGTGGGAGGGGGTGCAGGGCAGGCAGGGGTGTATGAGGGGAGGGGTACAGGGCAGGCAGGAGTGGATGAGGGGAGGGCTGCAGTGCAGGCAGGGGTGGATGAGGGGAGGGCTGCAGGGCAGGCAGGGGTGGATGAGGGGGAAAGGGGTGCAGGACAGGGGTGGATGAGGGGGAGAGGGGTGTAGGCAGGGGTGGATGAGGTGGGAGGGGTGCAGGGCAGGCAGGGGTGTATAATGGGAGGGTGCAGGGCAGGCAGGGGTGTATAATGGGAGGGGTGCAGGGCAGGCAGGGGTGTATGAGGGGGAGAGGGTTATGAGCGTCTTAGTAATGTCGCCTGTACCACACATCTGCTTTCATGTCCCTTCACACATTTGAATGAGATCACTTACAGGAACAGAAGGCTCTGGGATCCAGGAGACTGGGCTGCCCTTAAAACATACTTCTCTTTATAAGTCAGTCACATCCTAATGATGACTTCCTCTCTGTAAGTAGAAGCATGGTGCTGGCCACCCATGAGACTGGAACATGAAAAGAGTTGCAGTCATGAATGTGGGTTCAGTATACGAGTGGTTTACAGGACGAGGGTCTGTTAACTGTGGGCGGCACATACAATGGTAGCCCCTAAATCGCATCTCCGAGGGACATTGTAATAATTGTAGTTGTATTAGTGTGAGTTTTTGCGTAACGACAAAGAAGCTAAGGGCCCATGTCTTAGAGAGTAGCCCCAGACAAGTAAATTTTCACATGCTTGCAGCAGAGGTAGCCCTGAGGGATTGGACAGGACCTGGGCTATTGAGAGAAAAAGAGTTGTGTAAGGGAGTGGTGAGGGGGACGTTCATGGGTTCAGGCTGTGAAGATCAGGGTTTTAGAGGCAACTGGAAGTATCTGTAGGTATTCCAGAAGAGGGTGCTGGTGTTCCAGAAGAGGGTGCTGGTGTTCCAGAAGAGGGTGTAGGCATTCCAGAAGAGGGTGCTGGTGTTCCAGAAGAGGGTGCTGGTGTTCCAGAAGAGGGTGCTGGTGTTCCAGAAGAGGGTGTAGATTTTCAAAAAGGGATGCAGGTGTTATGGGACGCAGGTGTTCTGGAAAGGATGCAGGTGTTCTGGAAGGGATGCAGGTGTCCTGAAAAGGATGCAGGTGTTCTGGAAGGGGTGCAGGTGTTCTGGAAGGGATACAGATGTTCTGGAAGGGATGCAGGTGTTCTGGAAGGGGTGCAGGTGTTCTGGAAGGGGTGCAGGTGTTCTGGGATGAGAGTGTCATAATGGCTGTTGCACTCCCATACCCTTATTTCCTATGGAACCGGAGATAGAACCTGAGACCTTTGATGCCAGAAGGACTGTACCTTTGAGTTAACAGTCAGCCTGCACACACACCTTTCTCTGAAGAGCAGGAACAAGCAGCCACAGGCTAAGCAGCCTCTGTTCTGAGGCTAACACCTGGAATAAAGAACAGTGTCTGAGAAAGCCAATGCAATGGAGCAGGGGAGCATCAGAACGCCGGGGCCTGGGTCCCAGTCACCTACTTGCTGTTAGTTCCTAGGCAAACATCTTGTTATGTGAATGCCCCTGAGGGTACTGGCACTTTGCTGGTCCTGTGAACTAAATAGTGATGTTCCACCTTAAACATATCCCCTTGGGGATGGAGAGATGGCTCAGCTATTAAGAACACTTGCTACTCTTTCAGAGGACTCCGGTTCAGTTCCCATCACTCACATGGTGGCTCACAACTGTGACTCCAGTCCCAGGGGATCTGATGCCCCCTTCTGGTTTCCATGAGCACTGCATGCATGTGGTACATTGACATTCACACAGGCAGGACACCCATACACAGAGAAATAAAAATAAAGGAAGGGGTTGGGTGTTTAGCTCAGTGGTAGAGCGCTTGCCTAGCAAGCACAAGGCCCTGGGTTGGGTCCCCAGCTCCGAAAAAAAAAAAAAAAGAAAGAAAGAAAGAAAAGAAAAGAAAGAAAAATAAAGGAAAAAATTTAAAACAAAACAAAGCAACCAATAAGATTTTGGGGTTGGTAAAGGCTTATGTTCTACTCAGGTTTCATCCCCAGAACTCATGTTTAGAAAAAAGCCAGCTGTAGGGGTAAACCCATGTCATCCCAGCCTGGGGAGGAAAGACTGGCAGATTCCTGGAGTTTGCTCACCAGCCACCCTGGTCTCCTTGGAAGCTCCAGGCCAATGAGAGACCCTGTCTCCTGCACCTCTAAAAGGTGAATGACGCCCAAGGGATGATGGCTCTGATTGTTCTCTGGCATTCATATGCATGCACACACACACACACACACACACACACACACACACACACACACACACACACCCCTCCAAGGAAAAGCAGAAATAAACACCAGCCCAGAGAAAGGAGAAAATGATCAGACAGCTTCTCATACAGTGTAGCTGAACAACTGAACATGATCACGTGGACATATATGTATTTTTAAAAAGATTTGATTATTTATTTTATGCATATGAGTACACTGTCGCTGTCTTCACACATACCAGAAGAGGGAACCAAATCCCATTACGGATGGTTGTGAGCCACCATGTGGTTGCTGGGAATTGAACTCAGGACCTCTGGAAGAGCAGTCAGTGCTCTTAACCGCTGAGCCGTCTCTCCAGGCCTATTTTTACTTTTTGAGATAGGATCTCTCCGAGTTACTGGCTCCCAACTTGCTCTTGTTGGCCTTGAACTCATGACCCTCTGCCTCTCAGGTCGTGAGGTTACAGGCATATATCACAGTATCAGCTCTGGCTAGTTTTAGTGTGTGTGTGTGTGTGTGTGTGTGTGTGTGTGTGTGTGTGTGTGTTTTTAATCAACCTTCTCTCCCTAGGGATCATACGGTACAGCTCTGTCACAGGATAGTTTTCTCCTAAGGCAAGTTCAAGCACAATGCATTAAACATACAGGCTAGAAGTACCCAGTTTATTCACACTGATAAACCAGGATGTGTCTGGAGACTGGGGTCAAAAGGCTCCCAAATATGATGACTTAAAGATGGTTTATTATCATCATTAAGACATGGGTGGAGGTACAGTCCAATTCGGGGTCTGTCCCCTTTGCTCGCGGTATAGCTCTGACAGAAGTTAGGTGTTTGGGCTTCCCCGTTATGTGGGGTAAGAGCCTGCTCAATCCTTCAGAGCCACAGAGTCCTTCCAGTCACACTGACCCCATCTCCTCAGCCAGGCACTGTCTGGTTGCAAAGTTAAGAGATGCTTTACTTAGCAGACTACCTCTGGGGCTTCCCTGATTCTAGTCTTGGGAACGGCTAGTGCCCTCAAAGTGTTTGCTCTCCAGACCTAAGAAGTAGCTGAGGGAAGCTTGGCTGTGCTGGGACGTTGCACCCAAATGGGTGTGAGCTAGAAAGAAGAGACCCTGGGTCTTGGAACCTTTACCATCCTACCTTCCCAGGGCCTGTCCAGCCCAAGCCATTGGCCTTGGAAGGGTCTCTTCCAGGGTCTGGCTCTTAGTGGGGTTTAATTGTTCATTTTGAAAGGCTCTAAAGTCATTGTGTCAAATGTATGTTATTGATTGGTATGTATGGGACGTCGAGTAGACCTGAATGGGCAGAGCAAGCCACTCCCTCTCAACAAGGGATATACCAGAAGGGAGGACATGCCACCATTTTAAAATTAAGTAGCATTTTAGGATCCAGCATGGTGGTCCACACACTTGGGAGCTGAGGCAGAAGTACTCAAGTTGCACATAGCCTGGGTCACATAGCTGAATCCCCCCTCGAAGGAAAAGAAATTAAATTCAGCCAAGATCACATTGATGAGAAGCTACTCCTGACCCCTGGTCCTCCTCCTTTTAGAAATGAGCCTTTATCTGATCTCTGCCACATGCCCTGTTCCTTGAAAGCAGAAAACTAGGGGGTTTATAGAGCTGAGGCTCACTGACCCATATGTTACCCCAGGCTATGAATAACTTGGCATCACCTTCCTTTCTGTCAGCCAATGAATCTGTGCTAAGCCCTGGTTCTTCTGGGTTGCCTGGGAGCCAGCGTTTAGTGATAACACGGTTCCTTTCCCACTGAGCCCAGCTTAGGGAATGGGCAGATGAATGAGTGTCTTTCTAGGATTTGTGGGGCCATAGAACCTGATTCAGGCCCACGTCTGCTCCAGAAACAAAGGCTAGTTTGTTAAAAACAATCAGGTGGGAGTGGCTTGGAGCAACAGTGGTGCGGTTCTGTCCTCTCATTGCTGGGCCAGGTGTCTTTACCTGGAACTCATAACATGGAGACAGAACAGTGGCCTCTAGTGGCGGGGCAAGGGGCCTCTGGGACCACCTGCTGCTATTCAGGCCTTTGGAGGGCCACATTCAAAGCTGGGTGACAGGGTCCTATCATCCCTAGACAAGGCATGTTGGCATGTGGGGCTTACAGTCCAGGCAGCTGGAGCAGGAGAAACAGCTAACTTTTCTTCCTAGATGCCCATGGTCTAGCTGCAAGAACAGCTTCATATATATCCCTAGAGTGTGGGATAACATGTAGAGGACTCTTAAGAGGTATGAGTGCCCAGCTCAGGAAGGTTGACCAGCTGACAGCAGAAGGGCAGGTGTGAATGGTGGGACTCCATTTTCATAGATTCTGCCCTTCAGATATGGTCAAAGTCATTCCTTAGTAGAGGTGTCCTCTTTACCCTTCTGTGTATGGCTTGTAGGTAGCTTCAATATTTTTTTTCTTTTTTTTTCCGGAGCTGGGGACCAAACCCAGGGCCTTGTGCTCGCTAGGCAAGCGCTCTACCGCTGAGCTAAATCCCCAGCCCCAGGTAGCTTCAATATTGAGAATCTGATACTGTGTTGCTTTTCCTAATCAGAGACATGTTGGGCCCCATCCCACTTCCTGCTTTGATTTCTGAAGCCCTTCAGGGTTTTTTTTTTTTCTTTCTCAAGTTCATTTTGTAACCAGGGCAACAAATGCTGCCATGAGTGGACAGGAGGGTTGGGAATGCTGGAGTGAGGAATCAAAACTGCTTGGGGAGATGGGTTGGGAACTTCAAGATTTGGTAAAGTGCGGTGGCCAGGCTGTAGTTGTGGAGTGGCCACTAGATGGCACTCATACACTGATGTTCAGAGCAATCCAGGACACTTTGCTACTTCGGTGCCTGTAAACTCTCAAGAGAGACTGGCCGAAGCTTTGTATCCCTCCACGCTTGATGGTCTACAGAGATCTAGACAGACAGATACATGCCTCTTTCTAGCTCATTTCACTTGAAACTAAGCGATCTTAAGAACCTGGCAGAAATACCTTCAAAGGCTTAAACCCCTGTCAGCTGCTTAATGCCTGCTCTCTCTTCTCCTGAGCAAATGCTTTCCACAGCAGTGAGCCCATTTTTGCAGTAGAGAAACTTTTGTTTCTCCTCTAGTCATTCCAAAGATATTCTTGGGGGAAAAGAATAGGAAGTGAGGGCAAGGAAGGTATTAAAATGATTAGCGTGTCAGAAGGAGGTCTATCTGAAAACACTTCCTTATTTTAGCGGGTCTATTGTTAGACAGTTTCAAATGAGCCAAGCACCATCTGCATGTTCTTGTTGTGTACTGCTGGAATGGGAGGAGAAAGGAAACCTCACATTCTTCTTTCTACAAGCTGTGTGTGCATCCTAGGGAAACCCAATATTAACTTCATAAACCTGACCTGATGGAACAGGAAGGGAAAAACGGATTCCTAACATCACCTAAGGTGGACTCTGCTCCTGCCTGGTTCAGTTCTCTCTGAGCTCAGTGGGCATCTTGGGGAGGGGCTCTCGTGGCTCTCTCAGACTCAGGCACGTTTCATCTATGCCCTTCTTAGCTGAGATAACAGTGCTCTGAGCCCCACTGGTAAGGTTAACCTGGGTGCCACAGGACAGCAGATGGGAATTCTGGTTTGCAGCCACTGCGGAAAAATAAAAACATGTTCCAGAGGGGAAGGGAGCTTGTATTTCTGCGTTTGAACCTTTGATCCGCATTCGCTTCTGAAGGGAGGGCTAAACCTTTTGGTGGAGACACATGGCTTGACATCTGTGAAAACACAGCTGTATGGAGCAAAGAAAAGTTGCGGAAAACACAATGGTTTCGCTGTGTCAGGGCCGTTAATGCTCGAATTCTAGACAAATATTGCCTTTTGATAGCTCTCTCAGAAGGCCTTCTAGATTTTCCCAGGTAATTGCTTAGTAGTGTTATTCTTTGAATTTCAGATTTTGAGCCGCATTTTAAGAAGCGAGACACAGGTTTTTCTCTTCTCTCCTCTCTATAAAGATGGTAAAAATCTATAAAGACGTTGAGATAACCTAGCCGGTGGCTTGGAGGTGGGAAGAAATCAAACCCTTCGAAATCGATTACGGCAAATGTCATGATTTGCTCACGTTTGTTTTTTTAGTGGAAATATTGTATGTAGAGCTTCGATCCCGGAGTTTCAGGCAAGGATTGGGGCCTTCGAGGCGCTAGGCCTTGGAAACTTGCTTTGTTTTGAGCAATTAAGGTTCGTCTGTAAACGGCCGCCTTAGCACACCTCTCCATCCCTCTCCCCAGCCCCTCACCAAGAGAGGCTGTTTAGCGAGGTCTCCTTCTTTCCCACAATTCCCTCTGCCGTCCTCTTGACCTTTCCCCTTTTCCTACTATCGAATGTGCGACCTGCTAGCTCTTCCCTGTTCCTTGGTAATGGGATATCTCTGGACCCTCTCATTCCTCCTGTACCAGTGTGGCCATCAAGATATCCTGGGATGAGGGTTTGAAGTATTAGCAGAAGCCCGGACGGTGGCTGTCCCATCCCCCAACCCAATCTCACTTTCCAACACCCACCACGTCAGCAGCAACTATGTGTTCCAGAGATGATATTACCGTGGGGTTTAAGAGACAGACACAAATAACCACCTTTGGGGGCCATCCTGCTGCCAGAAGGAGTGTGAATTAAAGAAGCCCTCCCAGACACCTCAAAACTTTCCCTTTTGAAGTCCTAGCCTTGTCTTCCCCTTGCAAAGAGAGGAAAGAAAAGCAGGGTGGACGCCAGGACCTCTGAAATGCTGACTTTGCCTTTTCCCTAGGCCTCCTTCTGCGGACTCACTCTCCGGCCTTTCAACTGTTCCTTTTGAAACTGCAGAGTTAGGTGGCCAGGCCTCTCCGCGCTGGCCCTGCCACCAGCGTCTGCTACGGGCAGCAGAGGGAAGAGGCCGAGGGAAGGTAGGAGGAAAGCGTGGGTGAGGGTTAGTCCTGGAAGAGTTTCAGCTGGAGGTCTTATCCACCTTGTTGACAAAAGAAAAAAAAAAAAAAAACCTTCCCCAAATCAATAACACCCCCACCCCACCCCCCACCCCGCTCCCGCGCCCGCCAACATAAGCCCCTCTTCCTGGCTGCATTTTGTCCCTGAGACTGTGGGTGTCACCCCAGCTTCTTTTTTTGCTCATGATGCAAAGAACTTGGCGAAGCCTATTAATTTTTCAGGCAAAACAGATCAAGGGAAGTCTTTGATGCGGCTGTTCCCTCATTTGGTATTCAAAGGTAAAGAACCTACCCTCTTCTCTTTGCTTTTGACATAATTAAAAGAGATCCCCCCCCTCAGTGGCCACAAAAAAAAAAAAAAAAAGTCACCAATTTTTTTTGAAGTAAAAGTTCTAACTTTTTATATCAAGGCTGTTGTTGGGGGTCCTAAATACAACCGCCCTTTTGTAGTTGCATGCTTTCTACCTTTCGTTTTAATTTCGGCAGATGGGGTTATATTGGATCTCTCCCCGCTTCTTATTGCGACACACACACACACACACACACACACACACACACACACACACACACACACACGTATGTGCAACTTAGAGATTCGAAGTAACCTTGGACACCCTAACTGATTCTACACTGGAGCTTCCTAAAGTTCCGTGAAGTGGACCCTCAGGTTCTCCCATCTGCTGTGTTTAACCTCAGATTGTGACCTGAGCAGCCCCTGCAAGGCCTTTTGTCCTATCTGTGTGCCTCTCCGGTGCTAGCTGGGGAGGCCTTAGGTTTCACTACATATGCAAAGCGCCTGGCTTGGATTTTTTTTTTTTATAACAGCCCCTGTTTTGCTTGTTGTTGGTATCCTGTTTTCCATTGTTTTCTTTGCTGATGTTAGCGAAAGCCATTTCTTTTCTATGCCAGGGCTACTGTGCTTTCTTCTTGATTGGCCTTGCCCCAAACACAGTTTAAAAATTCATGCGCCAGGCTGAATCAGTTACATGTTACGGTGGTTTTATTTTCCTATCTAAAGGTAGGTAATATTTTAAAGGTACTGTGCCCGTGTAGTCACCAGAAGCCAATTAAAACTGCCAGCATTCTATCCAAAACCTGTTTGGTGGTATAAATAATTGATACTCGGAAATACAGCTGTCCGGGCAGGGCCTACTGCATAGGCCCGCACAGCAACTGCGCCTCTCCCTGTGAGCCCCGGGAACCAGTTCTGGCCACCGTGTCACCTGGGTTTAAAAACTTGATAATAAGGCCCCCATACAAACACATTGTTAAAAGAATCTCTCTGGCCTGCGGAGAGGGAGGAGAGACTGACGTTATTTACAGGTGTTTGAGAGAAAGAAGCAAATCCCAGGCTCCTCTCGAGGCAGGTAGCCGGAGGGGGATAAATTGAGGCGCTCCACCGAAACGTCCAGCTTTTAAAAGGATGTGGTTAAAAGGGACAATTTTATGAAGTTGTTATAGCAACTGAAATACTCCGATTGAAATGTGTGTATCTAAACCGTGAAAGACCGTAGGAGGCCGGAGAAACAAGGCCAGCATTGTGTTTGGGAAGGGCAGTGGAATAGTGGTAGCTAAATATTATTTTCCCCCCCGGGTTCCTCCTTCGGGGCAACTGCCTCAGTTTCCACTTCTAAAAACACGTGGCGATGATGCTTCCCAGTGTCACCTGAATCCCCAGGCCGTGTACCCGGGTCTGCTCATTGGTCCTCTGACCTGTGGGTAATACAATCACAGAATTGTGTGTGATTCCGGACTGCTTTTGGAGTGGCCTCTGAATTCACCCTTGCGTTTATACTCCTGTGTTCTCTCATTAACGTCTTTGTGAACAATCTCTCTCTGCCTTTCATTCAGTCTCCACCAGGCGTAACCCACCACTGGCCACCTACCAACAGCTGTGCTCGACTAAGTCCAAATATTTAAATATTCCTAAAAATTTTATTTTTAAACCCTCTTTCTAAAACCTACATAACTCTTCTATGCGACTTGACTTGGAATTTCTCGGGTTTTTTTTTTTTTCTTTAATGATGTTTTTAATTTTCCTCTCCAGTGCTGGCAAGAGTATTAAACAATTGTTGCTTTAAATCACTGGCAAGACTATATAAAATTAACACATATGTATAACTGTGTATTATGCCGTGTTAAAGCTGGTTGGAAAATCAATACCTTAAGGGCAACTGGGAAAGCCTCTCTTCAGACTTTGGGCTTCAGATATTTACAATGTTACAAATTTCTTGCAATGTATTGCGGGTTTCTGAGGTAGCTTTTTGGCTTTTGTTTTGTTTTGTTTTACATTAAATGAGGTGATAGTTTTCTAGCAATTATAAGTCTACTAGACCGTTCTGTAAGAAGCTAACTGTTTGAATAGAAAAAAATTAATAAAATATCTGTTTCCACAACAAAATTCAAATGAAGCAATTTCTCCTTTAATGGTAATTATTTAAATGTTGATTATCAAGCTGGACTTCTTAATTATAGGCATAAATGCTTTATTTTGTTTGATAGTATTAATTCTTAAAGTTGAGCAAAGAAAAGAGGGTTTAGTTTTTTTTGTTTTTTGTTTTTGTTTTTTTGTTGTTGTTGTTTTTTGTTTTTGCTGTTGTTCTTCGTTTTGTTTTAGTGATGTGTGATCTTGGACTCGGGACTTCTCTTCTCTAGTGGATTGCTTCCTAATTCTTTAAGTCTCAGATCAAAAGATTTTTTTTTTCTTGTTTTCCAGCAGAAGTAACTGTTCTTAATCTGTCAGGCCAAATATTCATTTTAAATTGTCTATCAAACCTGTCATCTGTTCTGCGTATGCGCCTCAGAGTCTTTTCATTTTGATATAACTTCTTGATTCTGAACACCTGCAGCCCAAAGACAACAAGATCAAAATAACAAATAAAGGCCCTGCTATCTGGGGCCTTTTTGTACGCATTTTTAGTCACGTTTCTTTTAGCTTCCTTTGGTCTTTCCGTTTTAAGGACTTTTTTCTCAATATGATTTCGAGTCTTCCAAAGTGGATACTATTTTATTTCAGGTGGGCTGTTTAATAGTTTGTTGGTGTTTTCAGGGTCTCTAAAACAACGTCTGACGTGTTAACAGTCTTATTAACGATGTTAAAATAGAATTGACAGCCTGTGGATGCCGCTGGAGCACAATAGCCCGGCAGCCTCCCCTGCCCCCTTATAAACGGCGCCCCCGCTGTCTTCCCTTTGTTTCAGGCCCAATCAGCAAGCTAAACTTTTGTGGAGCAAGGAGGCCGTTCAAGTGTCTCCAGGCAGCTGAAGGGAGGAGCTAGTGTGGAATTTATTGGGAGACCAATCAGTGCTGGGAGAGAATGACCCCAAATTGGGAAGAAGGGCTTTGCTGGTCTGTGTGGCTCCCTGACCTCTCCTTGTGGTTTTGTTCCTCTGAAAGCATTTTGTTCTGGTTGTGTTTCCTAAAGGCCCACAAGTTTCAGAAGTTCTGGGTGTGGATGACCCATTCCAAGACTGATAGATGTATTTGTGTTGCGTGATTTTCGGGAGCTCGCCTAGATGTGAGCCTTCAGTTTTTTTAGAAGTCCGATGTGGGTGCTTACTAGTTTATTTTAACAAAAAAATCAATTCTCTTGAGCCAAAATAACTTCCAACTTTCTCCAGTAATTCTTGAGAATTACTGGGGTCACAGAACTGGATGGGCTGTGCCTGTTCTATTTTATTTCATTTGCACTTTACAGAAATAGATGAGTGTGTCCAGTTCACTAAAACATTGTCTTTTCCAGACAACAGTCATCATTAAGACAAAGATTTTTGAGGAGAAGGCCTACGTTTTGTTGGATTTTGAAATATCAAGCATCAATGCTGCCATCTGATTTCATAATTTGTAAAGTGCCCTTATAAACTCTTGGCCCCACATACCCTGAGCGACGGGGACACTGTTAAGATTTTTTTTCCCTCAGGTGCAGGGAGTGTTTCTTTGTCCATTTGTTGGCCTCGTTGCTTATTTTTATTTCTCAATAGGCTGCTGTTCGGTGCCTTCAAATACAGCCCTGAGACCTGGGGGGGGGGGTACCCTGTAGGTACAAAGAAAAAAATGCTGGGCGTCACACAGGACACTGAGTGTTTTCTTTAGAGCCAGGCCCCATAAAATTACTCAAGTATACTGAAATACGAATTATTCGTCAAGAACACGCTAGCTCTCCCCTTCTCCTCCTTCACATAGTGTTACTTAGGCAGAACCCCAAGGGGGAATATTTTCTTCTACTTTGTAAGCCCTAAAAATACATAGCACTGATTGATCTAAGAATGAAACCGGAGCGAACGGATGCCATTCGGTGCCAACTGCACGCCTGGGTCTAAATAATACCATTTCCCGGTTGGCACCCTTGAGCGAGTGCAGCGCGGTTAGCTGCGTTCTACCTGAGCGAGGAAGAATGACTGCAGTAGCTCTCCCTGAATCGCCACTGCTCCTCATTCTTTCCTTGCAGCCTACGTGGCTGGCCACCCTGCATCCCACGGCCGAGTGTGTCCTCGTCCACATTCCACTGCTGGGCCACAGAAGCTGCTCATGTTCAAGCGTAACCGACCTATATTTTCTCACACGCCCACCGAAAGAGAGTACGCTACGCTGTGTGGCGGACTCGTCTGGGGACGTGGGCTGCCAGCATCAATACGGTGTCCACCTGATGGAAATGCCTGGTACGCGTCTGTGTGACTTAGGGACACTAAGAAAGCCAAAAGGATTAGCAACAAAGAAAGCTTGTCACCTTTGTGCAGAAGCCAGCTGGCACCTCTCGGTGACAACCTAACCGGCTCCATTTTCACGGGAGCCAAGCCGCACAGCACTGCAGGCCTGAATAGGGTAGGAAAAGGAGGGACCGAGCCAGGAGCATGACGGTGGAGCCTGTTTCTTTTATTGCAGGTGACACAGGGTGAGACCCACAAATGTAAAGAAACTCTAATAAGCAGAGCAAGTCCAGTCTCCGGGGATGCCGTGAATAGCACTGGGTCTTCCAAAGCCCTTTCTAATTTAGTTTTCAAACTTAGAGGGGAAGGAAACAGTCAATGGTCCCAGCATTTGCTTTGGTTAAGTGACCTAAATGGATTGTAACTCTTGGCTACTGGCACTTAAGATAAATCAGTGTCCTAGATATGAGCTAGATGGCACCGTGGCTCTGGAACCAGTTGCCCTAGACAAGAGTCCTGACGTCTTTCTAGAACTCTTGACTGGCCAAAGTAACTTTTTGGGATATAAAGTTTCTGAGTCATTTTACTCTTTGCTTTTGAGTTTGAAAATCTGTGGGCTGCAGAGACATTTTTCTCTGAGATCACTGTGATGCCCCCGAAGTCTGTGAAATGGCATTTAAAAATAATGCATAAAATTACAGTTCTTTATTTAGTCAAATGAAGGAAATTTGGAGAGAGAACATTTTTTTTTTCAGGTTGGGGACCATTGCCACGGGGGTCTCTCTATGTAGCTGTGACTGTCCTGAAATTTACTACGTAGTTCAGGCTGGCCTTGAACTCACAGAAATCCACCTCCCTGTGCCTCTGATGGGACTAGAGGTGTGTGCCACCATGCCTGGCTGTCACTTTGTTTTCCAGTACTTATTCTATGGGAATGCTAAGTAGTACTTGTGGTAGCTGACCTTAGTGTGCCCTTTCACACACAGCGCACACAGTATTGCAAGAATACTCTGTACAGTTTCGGGGGGGGAGCTTGGTTTTAATAGTAAAGATATGATAAACGCCTATGTTCCTCATGCATATTATGCCAGCTTTTAAAAAATTGCCAGTGACTTGTGTATAGCAATTATCTCTGATATGTAAGTCTCTAAAGGCTTTGACTGTGAGACCGAGGTACACAGTACCTATAAAAGATGACCAAAATTAATAATGAATCCGGTGATGGTGAGCAATCTCTCTTCTGTTCTGGCTGCAGGAGTCTTGGTTTCATGACAACTTCGTATCCGTGTGTTTGTAAAATGCTGTAATGTGCCACATAGCAGTGGCCTGGTAGGAAGAGAGAGAAATCATCCCTCCTGTATTTTATGGGCAAAAGTTCGAATAACCATATCGATCATATTGATCATATTGATCATATCGTAGAAGAACAGTGTTTTCCAGTTAAAGGACAGTCTCATTAAAATAGGATTCTTCAAAATGCCTTAAATACGTAAGATACATTTATTCTTTTTAAAAGCATCTATTAATGATATTTTAATAAGCGTACATAAATTTTATATTGGCCCCATTCAGCCTGTTATACTATCCCTTCTCACCCTCCCAGATTTCTTTTGAAAATAATTTTTCTCCATTTGTTAAAGATGAGGTGGCAACAGTTTCTTTCTTTCTCTCTCTCTCTCTCTCTCTCTCTCTCTCTCTCTCTCTCTCTCTCTCTCTCTCTTTCTCTCTTGCCACTATTTCAGAAACAGAACCATGCTATTGGGCACAGGGAAATCCGAATGCTGTTTCTAGAACTTGTTTTACAGCCTAAGCAGGCAGGGAAGCTCTCCGAAGTGGCCAAGGTCAGAGACGGAAAAGCCAAGAATGGGTCCCCCGGTGTTTCATGAGTATTTTTCACGATAATATTTTCATAAAAAATTTTAGGTGAGGGATGCAGAGGAAGAAGGATTAATAGCAGAAAGAAAAAAAATCCCATTTTATAACATATATAGTTTTCAGTGGAGACAAAAAAAAAACTGAATTGAACTTTTAAAAGGATAACCCTAAGAAACATCTCCACATATGGTCCGGAAGATTTACAAAAATAAACTGGTGGAAATAACCGTATGAGAAATTGCTCTGGGTCCACTGTTAGAATCCAGGGGAGCTTCCAGTCATTGTGATAATCAAGTGTACATTTTCATCCAGGGAGTTTAGAGGAAGCATTATTCTATATCCACAGAGTAATGTTTTCTTTAAACAACTCTAACATCAAAATGGCCAAACTGTCGGACGGAGGCATGTTAGATAAAACAGATGGGATTCTCAGATCGTGCACCGTTCAGCCGTTTGATGGAATTCGCGCCACCCTGACCAGCGAGCCCAGATGGCGCTTAAATCTGTCACTCTTTAACGACCCTACTGTTTTTTAAAAATATTTTTATATTGAGCTCATTCAGTTTAATCTGAGAGATTAATCATTTCCAAGATCTGTCCGGGGAGGGCCTGACTGAGGGCTTTCTCTTGCCAGAACTGAAGCAGGAAGGATGGCACACGGTGGCTGGGCCTGCCTGCTAGAAGAGTTCTGGGCTGGAGGCCCCTGTGGGCTCTGGGATGTTCACAGACAGCAGGGTTGAGAAGCCCACCCGGGGAGTAGTAGCAGCGGGGGTGGGGGAGAGGGAGCCGGACATTTGGGAAAGGCCTGGGGGGCGGAGTTAAATACTGACTCATCCAGAAAAGCCTTTGCTGTCGCCAACCTCCATGTTCTGCAAGGGGTCTGGTACTGGCTGGGCCATGCCGGGATGGCCCCCACTACAGAGGGTTGACCCGGTGATTGTACCACCTGGAGCAGACCCCCAGGTGGATGAGCCTCTCCAAGATGGTTCCAGAAACAATCGGCTTTACACTAGGACTCTCACCAACCTTCCAGGTCTTCCTCCCAAGGGTTCCCACCCTCCTTTTTCCTTAAATTGTGATTTTGGGACAGTGCTTTGTGCTGTGAGATGCTGGCCGGCCTCTCCTTCCACGTCCCTAGCCTCACATATGTTTGCAGAGTGGCTTGCCATCGCTGTCCCTGCTGGGACTAGAAAGGGGGAAAATGAATGGTTTTTCATTATGCCGTTGTGGTTTTTACCCCCTGCATCTGCATCTGATGTAGCAGGTGTCAAAATATGGTTACAGAATTTACAGCATTAATGTGAAATTTTCTATTACCACCAAAGGGCTGCCAGCGATGGTCATATAGTCACGGAAGTAAGGAGGCCCTGCTGCCGAAAGATGGCTATGTTTGGGTGTGGCGAGGCAGCATTTCTGTGGGTCATGTGACTGCCTCTTCTAACCAGGGATGCTGATGTGCACGGGTCCAAGTGTCCTATGCCCACCTGAGTTTCTGCCCACTAAACTCTTGTTGGAGCTCTGCTTTAGGATACAGTTTCTTTCTAAGTGAAGGGCCTTCATGAAGACCATTGGAGGGGAACAGAGAGGCAAGCTGTGTTGGGAACTGTGCTTTGGAAAGCTTTAGGGCTCCTGGGGACTCAAGGTCCAAAAATCATACCAGCAGATACGATGGTGTTCAAGAGGCAGGACAGAAGGATTGACACAAGTTCCAGGTCACTTAGTGCTCCACTTCGTGAGTTCCAGGCTAGCCAAGAGCACATACATAGTGATACCCTGTTTTTTTTTGTTGTTGTTGTTTTGTTTTTTGTTTTTCTTTTTTCTTTTTTTCGGAGCTGGAGACCGAACCCAGGGCCTTGCGCTTGCTAGGCAAGCGCTCTACCACTGAGCTAAATTCCCAACCCCGATACCCTGTTTTTTGACAGGCTTCGACCTGTTCTGAGCAGAGCACCGAACCTTAATATGTAGATATTAAACGCGTGACAGCCTGGGTTGCAGCAGCATGCCCCTTGTGGAAGGACTGCATCGTGGTCCTGCCTCGGAATGTGAAGCCTGCCCAGAGGGAACCACCTCAGGGAGAATGGGAAGGCTACCTGCTGTCTTCTGCAGCAGGACTAGGGTTTGATGATAATTAGAAAGAGGGGATTCTATGTGTACTGACTTCAGTCTACAAATTATAAAATAGGACAATTTATGGGAAGCAAGTAATTGTTTCCACATTAAACATTGTCTTGATTGGGTTTAGGGGACGGATGGCTGAGGGGATGGCTCAGTCAGTTAAAGCCCTTGCTGTGTAAGCACAAGGCTCTGCTTTTGATCAGCAACACTCATGTACAAGGAAGGTACAGCCCGTGTACCATAACCCGGCACCGAGGAGGTGGAGACATATTCAGTGTATACATACAGCATATACACACACACAGCACAACACAGCACACACAGACATACATATGTACAGTGTAAACACACATACACATACATTGCATATGCATGCACACACACAGCACATACACACAACACACACACATAGACACATATACACACAGCACAGTACACATATATAAACACACAACACGCACACACACAGCACACACAATTTTGATAAATCATATCAAAATTGATATTTTGAATGTTACTACTTTTTTTTAAAGATTTATTTATTTATTTTGTATACGAGTACACTGTAGCTATCTTCAGACACACCAGAAGAGGGCATCGGATCCCTTTACAGATGGTTGTGAGCCACCATGTGAGTGCTGGGAATTGAACTCAGGACCTCTGGAAGAGCAGTTGGTGCTCTTAACTGCTGAGCCATCTCTCCAGCCCACTACTTTCTTTTTTTACTACATTAAGTATTCCTATAGTTATAATAAATGTTTTCTTTGATTAATATTTTTTTTTACTGGTTTATTCATTCTACTTATTTAATTCCCTCTAAAAACTAAAATCTTTGTAACATTTTTATTGGCAAGTAGTCTGATTTGAAACAAAAGGAGCTGATATAAGTTTGAAATCATTGGCATTTGTTTAGAGATGTAGACATAAGAGTTCTATAGTAAATAAGCTTGTACCCACTGCTCATTAATAAAAATACGAGCAAAAAATAAACCTTCACCATTGATATCTTTTTCTTTACTTCTTGTGCTTACAAATTGGGTCTGGCAAGAGAAAGCAGAGCTAGAACCACACTGTGTGTTGCCTCTGTCTAAACTTCCTCTGAGTGGGTGAATACGGGGCAGGGACCCCAGCCTGGATCCATGGTGTATTTGGTGGTTCCTGGCTGGGTCCAAGGGGCAGGAGACAGGAGACAGGAGACAGGAGACAGGAGACAGGAGACAGGAGACAGGAGACAGGAGACAGGAGACAGGAGACAGGAGACAGGATTGAGAAAACAAACACAGATACCATAGTATGGTTGGATGAGACATTAATGGAGCTGAAGAGGGAAGAGGTTAGCATCAGAGTCCCCAGGCCTTTAGGGTTAGAGAAGGAGTGAGCTCTGCCACTGAGACACATCCGGGCAGAAGCCTGAGCTATGAATGGGGAGTGACCTTTGTTGTGGTTTGAACCCTTGTCTCTCAAAGGCTTGGTGGTCACCGGTAGGGCATAGGGAGTGATTGGAGCATGAGGGCTCTTGACTTCCTCAAAGGATGAACTCATTTGTAGGCTGATAAGCTGTTGATTAATGGTAGTGAGGAGGGGACCAGGAAGATGATTTAGCAGGTAAAGGTACTTGCCTTTACACCTAATTTACTGTCTTGAAGCCAATCCCCGGAGCCCACAAGGTAGAGGAAAACTAACCCCTACACATGTCTTCTACACATGCACTACGACACCCACATACACACAGCGTGCACTCACACATATACACGCACAGTATACACAGCGTGCACACACACAGTGCCTCTCTCTCTCTCTCACACACACACTATATATATACACACACACATACATACATATATATGTACACACACAGTGCATCTCTCTCACACACACTATATATATATATACACACATACATATATATGTACACACACATATATATACACACACATACATACATATATATGTGCACACACAGTGCATCTCTCACACACACACACTATATATATATACACATACATATATATGTACACACACATATATATACACACACATACATACATATATATGTACACACACACATATATATACACACATATATATATACACACATACATACATACACACACACACACATATGAAAGAAGTGAAGGCTATATATACCTTGTCACTAGCCTCTTGCATACTTTTTGCTCTGTCTGCTGTGAGGTGAGCCTCTTTGCTTTACCACATGCCCATTCCAGTTGTATTCTGCACACCATGCATGAGCTCAGAAGCAATGGAGCCAGGCACCTCTGGACTGACACCTGGAACCATGAGTCAAAACAAATGTTATTTTAAATTACTTTCTCAGGTATTCTGTCACAGAGATAAAGAGCTTAGGTTTGAGATACTGTGATAGATACTGTGATAGATATCCTGCATGCCTGCCTCCCTCCCTCCCTCCCTCCCTCCTTCCCTCTCCTTTGCAGAATGTTTTGGGTTGTTTTTAGCCAAAGCAACAGCAACAAGAAACATAAACACTGGTTAATTGCAAAATTAACCCTCGGATGTAACTAAAGCACTTTCTGCCCTTCAGTCCCTACCCTTACTTGTGAGGACACTATGTCATGGGCTACTGGCTCATTCTTGTTCCTCTCGTGTGCACGTGAACGTGGCGGGTGGGGCATGTGCATGCAGGTGTCTGTGTGGTGTGGTTGCTCGTGTGCCTGTGTGGTGTGAATCAGCAAAAGCAAGGTGAGCGTGTTACGGTAATGGGCAACATGGACAGCAATGCCCACAATGGCCTGCTCCATAAAGGGCAGCACAGGCAGTGTTTTTATAATGGCATGACTTGTTTGGACCTTCGGTACTGGCTAATCAATCATGGTGTTTCCAGGCATGAAACAGATCAGAAGCCTACTGCATTTTGTTTGTTCTGTATAAGCACAAAAATTCCCAAATGAACAAAGGAAAGGCTACAAAGGGAATCTCTGCTGATCAACCTATTTCCAGACTTGAGCAGTTTGCAGACCCAGAACCCCTTGAATGACGGGACAGCCAGGTTCCCCTGAGGAAGGACCTTGATAAAACACATGAAGTTTTCGCTGTTAGCTTTTCTCCAGTCCTTCCCCAGAGGGACCTATGGCTTTTACAAGAATAACTGCACACTGGGGTAAAGGAAATAATCAGACTTTCCAGGGTCTGTTGGACACTGGTTCTGAATAGAGGTTGATTCTGGGAGACCTTAAGAAATATTGTGGCCCTCAGTTAAAGTAGGGGCTTACGGTGCTTAGAGATTAGTGGAGTTTGGTTTGAGTCTGACACAGTAGGTTCAAACTCATCCGGTGATTTTTTTTCCTCCAGTCCCAGAATATATAATTGGTGTACATTAGCAGTTGGTAGGATTCTCACACTGGTTCCTTGACTGGTGGAGTGACCTGTTAGGGTTGGAAAGGCTAAATGGAAGCCTTTAGAATTGCCTCCGCTAGGGCAAATATAGAATCGAAAACAGTATCACATCCCTAGAAATGGTAGGGAATGGTACAGAATGGGTAGTACAGGAAGGTAGTTATAAACGTTAGCTAAGGCCACGTGACCAGTTGTAGAACCAAGGGTTGTAATTAACATGAGGGTTTCTGTCCAAATCTTAAGAATGTGTTTATGCAGAATTTGTGTTTTTTCCCCTCTTGATTCCTTTTTCATCAGTTCGTTAACATCAATTAAGAGAACATCAGTGGTTATCATCTGTACGTCTGAGGTACTAAAGAGAACGTCTTTAAAGGACATTGCTACCTATTCTAAAATTTATTGTGTGTCTGCTGTTGTACAAGGGATAGTTGTGTCATGTCAGGCCTAATTATGACCTGGATAAATGCACGACGAATTTCCTATTGTACACGAAACGTTTATATCACGTTAGGTGTAATTATGACCTGGCTGTTGTTTCTGTTTGGAAATTAATGACGTAAGGAGATTTGTGTGCTGATGAGGGGTTGTCAGCTTGACTACATCCGGGATTAACCAAAACCCAAGTGTCTGGGTGCACCTGTGGAGGGTTTCTCTTAATTAGATCATTTTAATGGGAAGACCCACTTTTAATCTGGATCTTTTGAGGCAGGAAGATCCACCTTTAACCTGGGTCACTCCTTCGGCTGGCAGCCTATATAAAGGACACGGGAGAAGGAAGCCATCCCCGTTTGTTTGACTGCTTGCCCTCACTGCTTTTGCTGGCAATGCCATTCCTTCATTGGCATTGGAGTCTGTTCATTGAGGATTCCTATGTCTACTGAGACATCCAGCATCAACTGAATCACTACTGGATTCTTGGTCCTTCTGTTGGTAGACGTCCATTGTTGGACTAGCTGGACCACAGCCTGTCAGCCAATCCGAGAAACCCCATTTTTACAGGTATTCATTCTGTAAGTTTTGGTCCTCTAGAGGACCCTGACTAAGTAGTCGTTGGCAAAGAATAAACAAGAGGAAAGTGGATCCTGTGGGGGGAGGTGAACCTTGCCCCTAGTCAGCAGGAAGTAGTCAAATGATAACACTGCCTCCTTTCCTTAGACCCTTTCCTTATCTAGTGTCAGGTGGTTGAAAGGGTGGAAGAGAAAGAGTGAGGAGTGGAAGAAAGGAGAAACCACAGAACAGCCAACCCCAGCTACACCCCAGATCTGCCAATCCTTCCCCAGTGCTTGGGCTGCCATATCTGAAACTGCACTGGTGCAGAGGACCTGAACCAAGGCCCTTGTGTTTGCAGAGCAGGCGCTTGACCCACCGAGCCATCTCCTCAGTCCTAACGCTTCCCGAGGGGGCCTGTGGATGTAGCTCAGTGGTAGAGTACTTGCTTAGCAAGTGGGAAGCCATGAGTTCAATTCAGGGCACCAACAGTGAGAAGCAAGAAAAAGAGAGCCATGGTCCCCGCCGTGATGTCCTGCCCTCTGGCTCCTAACAACCTTCCCAGTACCATAAGGAGTGTTTCCACTTCCCTCTCTGTCCACTCTGGGTTCTTTTGTCCTGATCTCCTAGCAGTACTTGTCAGGCAGCAGCTGCCTGGAAGCCCGTTTCTTCCTACAGCTGGCTCCCCTTCATCTCGGGGCCTACACCTTCCCTGCCATCCTACCTGCAGGGCTCCCCTCCGCTCACTGCCGTGACTTCTGCGATAACATCCTGTTTGTTTCATTTAGCATGTTCCTAAGGACCTATTGACTTTTCTTGTTGATGGTCTGTTTTCTCATGTGGGTATCTCCGTGTTGCAATGTAAACTCTGAGAAGCCAAGGACTGCAGCTATCTTACTTTATCAGACAGAGCACCTCCAGAGTCAGCAAGGGCCCAAATACCTAGTACACAGTAGGCGTTCATAAATATTTCTCGGGCTACTGAGTGGATGGAGTGACTGAGCTTGCCACGTGGTCTCAGGAGACTCTTTGTGGCATAGCTGGCTCTAAGGTGCTCACTTGGTCCTAGGCACTGGGCAACACAGAGTGAGACCTAAAATTGCTAGGTTCCCTCCACCACCACCCCACAAAAAGACCATTTATACTTTTTCTTTTTAAATTGAAAATAGATTTTCCAGCTGGGGCATGGTGGCACACACCTTTAATACCAACACACTGGAGGCAGAGGCAAGCAGATCTCAGAGTTTGGGGCCAGCCTGGTCTACAGAGCCGGTTCCAGGTCATCCAGGGTTACACAGAGAAATCTTATCTGGAAAAACCAAGAGGAAAAGAATAAAGTGGGTTTTTCCTTTTTGAAGTAAGCGCTCACCTTAGTACACATTGCTACTTCAAACTAGGAGTTGCACGGGTGATACTGACAGGACGAAACTAATGTGTGGAGAAATGGCTCAGCAGTTAAGAGAGCTGGCTGCTATTCAAGAGGACCTGGGTTTGATTCCCAGCACCCACTTGCCGACTCAGAACTCCAGTCCCAGAGGATTCAACATCCTCTTCTGGCTTTCGGGGGCACTAGGCACATGTGTGGTGCACGGACAGACACTCAGGCGAAACATCTGTGAACATAAAAACAGTAACAGTAACTTGCTGCTGCTGTTTTGTTTAGACAGGGATTCACTATGGGGCTCTCTCTGGCTGTCTTGGAACTCACTCTATAGACTGAGCTGGCCTCGAACTCACAGAGATCTGCTTGCCTCTGCCTCATAAGTACTGGCATAAAGACGTGTGCCACCATACCTGGCACGCACACACACACGTACACACACACACACACGTACACACACACACACACACATGTACATGTGTGTGTGTATATATATATACACACACACATATATATACACATACATACATACATACATACATACATATATGTTTAAAGTCAGGGAGTATCACTGTGGATAAAGTTGAATTGGTAGAGTATCTGCCTAGCATGCACAAAGCCATGGGCTCAGTTGCTATCACAGCATAGAAACGATCATGCCTGTTATTCTAACACTAAGAGAAGAAAGTAGCTAGAGAGACAGGGTAGAGGTTAATGCATTGGGTGCTCTTATGGAGAACCCAGGTTAGATTACCATGACCCAGGTTAAATTCCCAGCACCCACATGGCAGTTTACGACCACCTTTAACCCAACCAGGGGAACCCAATATATTTTTCTGACCTCTGTAGGTATATACGTAGCACAGAACATAGGTTGGGGCTATCGTGCACAAGTTCTAAGATTCAATTGCCCAAATAGCAACATTTTAAAAACGTTTTCCAAGTGAGACAGTTTGAGGGAAGAGCTGTCAGTGGTCGCACGGGCAGTGGGAAGATATGCAGCCACCAGGTCAAATAATCAAAAACCACATTTTCTCGACTGGCAGGAAATGAGGTGGGAACATAGGCTGTGAAGGTTGTCCCACGGCGGGGCTGGAGAGATGGCTCAGTGGTTAAGAGCACCATCTGTAATGGGATCTGATGCCCTCTTCTGATGTGTCTAAGACAGCTATGGTGTGCTCATATAAGTCTTAAAAAAAAAAGAAAAAGTAATACCACAGTGTTAGGAACCAGCTTGGAGGAACCACGAGGAGTTTCTAGGTAGGAGAAGGCTGTGTGTGGCTGCATTTCAGGAGGATTAACCCCTGACTGTGCATGGGGAAGGTGGATTGAAGAACTGATGAAAAAGAGACTGTAGGAGAAAAGCTAAAAGTAGAAAATTATTTTTGCGGTCCCACTAGGAGATGGCAGAGACGTGAACTCATATGGGCAGGAAAGTGTGACTGACTCCCCTCTGGCCAGGGTGCACCTCCCATGTGGGAGTTCCAAGTCAGCCTGGGATACGGTGGATGGGGTGGGTGATGATCCACTGTGTGAGATTCTGGAGTTGAAGGCTTCTCTCCAGGCGTCTTTCCATCCTACCGCTCGTGTCTCCAGACTATAATCAGTATTTTTTTTTTTTTTTTTTTTTTTTGTTCTTTTTTTTTTTGTGGGGACCAACTCCTTGCCTTCCTAGGCAAGCGCTACCACTGACTAAATCCCCAACCCCGACTATAATCAGCAAGCAGCAGCAAGAAGTTTACCTCAGTTTTCTTTTATTTTATTTAGTTCAAAATCTGCATAGCAAGATTTTATGCTCTTACTCCATAAAGCTGCTGTGGACCAGATGTTGGCAAGTGATGGCTCTGGGGAATTGGCAGCTGTCATTCATTCGTCTGGCAGATATGTGTTGAGCAGGCAGACCAGGCAGACCAGGCAGGAGGTGACTGCCCTGAGCTGCTGAGCACTGATTGATGGTGGCTCAAATGGGGAGACAGCTTTGGGGTGTGGCCAGACAGATTTGGGGTGTGGCCAGACAGCTTTGGGTGTGGCCAGACATCTTTGGGTGTGGCCAGACAGATTTGGGGGGGTGGCTAGACAGATTTTGGGTGTGACTAGATACATGTGGGGCATGACTAGACTTGGGGTGTGGCTAGACAGATTTGGGTGTGGCTAGACAGATTTGGGGTATACTTTGAGGCAGAACCAAGTAGATTTTTTTGGTGGATCAAATGTTTCTTGGTTGGAAAGAAAAGATGAATCAGGGAAGCATTTAGGGTCTTGGCCTACTGAGGTGATGAGCATGCTGGGAGGAGCAAGGTCAGACATCCATCACCAGACCTGTTCTGGTTCGGATGCTACTGGAATTCTGCCTTGAAGTCCACTAGTGACCGCATATAAGGCCTGGCTTCCAAGGAAGGTCTGGGCTGCAGATCTGCCTGTGGCATTGTCCCCAGAGACAATATCGGAGCAGAGAGGCTGAACGTGTCGCTCCAGCAGGAAAGGGTAGAGAGAGAGAGAGGTGTCGGTATGGGATGTTAAGGAGGAAGAGTGTGTTAGAGAACCAAGAACAGTGAGGTGGCAGGGACTAACTACGCCCGCCACACGTTACTGATGCCAATAGGAGCCAGAAAATCTGTCACTGCGTTCAGCAGCTTGGAGGTCACTGGTCTCCTAAACAAGAGCAGATTTGGTAGGGGCATCATCCCCAGAGAGCTAGAGAAGTGCTTTTGTCTTTGGGTCAGGCAGCTGAGGCCAGGACACCTCCCCAGCAAAGGACAATCTGAGACCCGAGAACAGGTTAAGCACGCTTTTAATGAGGTCAAAGCCCAGTCAAAAGCTCATCTTTCAGGGAAAAGGCTCAGCAGGTAAGAGTGCTTACTGGGTGGGCATGATGACCTGAGTTCAAATCCCCACTACAGATGTTTTAGAAGGAAGGGAGGACAGAAGAACAGACACCATGGAGCTATGTGCAGTAGCATAGGTGGCAAAAGAATTGGGAATTCAAGGTGAGCTTGAGTTACATGAGGTCCTGTCTAGAAAAGAAAGAAACAGAAGGAATAAAGAAAAGACAAAAAGAAGAAGCCAGGGGAGGTGGGTTTACCTGAAGTAGCCTCACAGGGGAAGGCGAAGGTTGATTCGGGATGGCAGACATGGCTGGTGCTCATGTACACTTAGTGTGGGACTCGTAGCCAGAAGGGAAGACTGCTCTGGAGCGTGGAGGCTTGTTGTGGCACAGAGGGCCTGGCTCTTGACCCAAACCGGTACAGCAGCACTTGTAGGAAGTCACTCCTCGGGTAGCCCAAGAACCAGGACGTGACAGGCAGCAACTGTCAAATGGACGTCACTGCGGTTGAGTTTTGTTTAGCTTTTGCATTAGCATGGTCAGCCCTAAACTGTCCAGGAATTTCCATAATTTCAACAAAAGGCCCAAACTCAAAATTCTCTTCTTTTTCCCAATCTCTGGTCTCCCTGCTAATCCTGATAGTGTGGAGTGGATTTTTCTTAATTGTCTTCAAGAACTAACTGTGTGTGTGTGTGTGTGTGTGTGTGTGTGTGTGTGTGTGCGCGCGCGCGCGCGCTGTATTGTTTTTTGAGGCAATGTTTTTTTGTGTAGTCCTGTGGCAGTTCCTGCAACTTGTATACCAGGTTGGCCTCAAACTCTGAGATCCACCTGCCTCGGCCTCCTGAGTGCTAGGATTAAAGGCAATGCGATATCATACCAGGCTAGGACCAGTGCATCTTAAATCAAGAGATTGGAGTTCTCTTCAGTCTTTTTGGTTGACCTTGAATTGACCTCCATTGTCCCATTAAGGAAATGAGAGCTATCACATTATATGATTTCTATCACATACACACACATACATATCTACATACATATAATACTATGTTATTATATCCTTTGTGTGTATACTAGCTTTACTGGGAAACATCATAATTTCAGTGACTTTCATGTGTTGAACAACCATCGTCATGATCAATTTTATTTATATATCCATGTTTCTGTAATCCAGAAGGAGAAACCCTGCTCCTATTAGCAGCCCTGCCTCATTTCCCCCACAAGCTCTCAGCCGTAGGCAGGCACTTACCTGTGGTTTTGCCTTTTACATAAACAGAAGCTTGCAATATGTGAACGTCTTGTCAGTGACTCCTTTTTTTTTTTTTAAGATTTATTTTATGTATGTGAATACACTGTCACTGTCTTCAGACACACCAGAAGAGGGCATCAGATCCCATTACAGATGGTTGTGAGTCACCGTGTGGTTGCTGGGAATTGAACTCAGGACCTCTGGAAGAGCAGTCAGTGCTCTTAACTGCTGAGCCTCTCTCCAGCCCCCCAGTCAGTGACTTCTTTTCTCCATATGTTTTCATGGTCATCCATGTTTTAGAACTTTTATGGCAAACTATTCATCAAATATATCTTTTAATTTCTTTTTACTACGTTTGCTTCTTTGGTGTGTGTTCATACGTACGTAGGGAGGTGGTTGTGAAGTGTGCCCATCAGAGGACATCCTGCCCCGGAAGTTCTCTTCTTCTACCTTGTGAATCCTGAAGACTGAACTCAGGTTACCATATTTGGTGGCAGGCACCTTTAGTCACTGAACCGTCTCATCAGCCCAAAATATGCCAGATTTTAATCATGCAGTTGATAGAAATACAAGGAGTACTTCAATGAGCATTCGGGTACAAAAATTAGAATGTGTGTTCCGGGGTATAAATGTGAAATGAAATTAGATTTCTCTCTTCCTTTCTTCCTTTCTTCCTTTCTTCCTTTCTTCCTTCCTTCCTTCCTTCCTTCCTTCCTTTCTTCCTTTCTTTTGGTTTGTTTAAATGATTGATTTTTTTAATGATGTGTGGTGGGGCTGGGGTGTGCATGTGAGGGCTGGAGCCCACACGGCCAGTGGCATTTGATCGCCATCCATCTTCCTGGTCCTAGAGTTACTGGTGATTGTGAACCACTCATCCTGCGTGCTGAGAGCCAAGTTTGGGTCTTCTGGAATAGCAGAATAGCAGCACATGCCCTCAACTGCTGAGCCATCTCTGCAGGCCCTTGTTTTTGCCTTATAGCCTCACATCTGTAGTCATCCTCCTGCCTCTGTCACCAGAGTGCTGAGGTTATAGATGTGTGCCACCATACCCAACTCTACTTTTTTCTTATTTTAAGATTTATTATTATATTTATGTGAGTACACTAGCTGTTTTTAGACACACCAGAAGAGGGCATCAGATCCCATTACAGACGGTGTGAGCCACCATGTGGTTGCTGGGAATTGAACTCAGGACCTCTGGAAGAGCAGTCAGTGCTCTTAACCACTGAGCCATCTCTCCAGCCTCCAACTCTACTTTCTTGAAGACACTCCAAAATGGCGTGTGTCGTAGTTTTAGGAGCAGAGGTGACATCTCAGAGCTCTGCGGGGGCTATGGGATCTTTAGGACCACAGCGATGGTCTCTGTGTGTGCAGCCTAGACCCAAATGCTAGAAGGACCACTTATTCTCTTCACAGAGAGAATGCTTTAGTGGGTTACATTTAAAAGGGTAGAAAGTGGGGGAGAGATCCCACCTGCACCGGACTGCTGCAAAAAATCAGATTATTTCAGAATCCATTGTTTACTTTTAGCTGCATAATAATCTTCAAGTAGGTTTTCTTACGTCCTCTCCAAAGATGCCAGGAATGGCAGCCAAATAAGTCTGGGGTGGGTGGGAGCGGCTTGCACTTGCCTGTCACCCTCTGGGTTTACTTGTGTAGAACACCAATTAAAAATTCTCAAACGCGGCTTCTTCAGTGGGATCGAATTATATCTCTTTTTGATTATCAAGTGTGAGTGTGAGAGTGAGTGTGCGTGTGTACGAGTGAGCGAGTGTGAGCACGCACACGCGCATGTGCGCCTGTGTTTTAAACATTTCCATAATGAGTTCCCAAGTGCTTTTGTGGCCGTGGTTATTAAAGCTTCTGTGTTTGCGATTTATTTGGCAAAATGCCTTTCGTGAAGAAAGGATATAGTGTTCTCTTGGTCCTTTGCCCAAAGTAATTTTGGAGAAGTCTGCGACTGTATTTAGTTTCTGTCATTCACTGGAGACAAGTCATTGTAATTACATTTGATCGCACTCGGTTTACAGTTGTTTTATCGTGTTTTTTTGTGCTGAATATCTACTCAGACATCATGGCAAAACTTAATGGCTACTGTTTTATTTGTTCATAAAATGTTTTACGGCCTTTTTTTCCCCCGCTAGCACACATAGGGTTTCAATCATCACCCTTGCATGGGGAGAGGAAGGCAATGGATAAAGAGCTATCAAAATCCTTGACTACATAAAATTTTATTTCAGGTCACATTGCCATAAAAGATATTGAACGTATTTTGTGGCTTTTTCTCCCGATGTGCTCGCTGCGGTAGGAGGGTTACGGTGTTCAAGCAAACCATATGAAATGTGGAATTTAATTCACCCTAAGATTGCCAAACATGGGTGTGTGTTTTCCACTGGAATGGGTAGATGAGTCTTTTACACAGAAGCCCCTGGATAATTCAGAGTAAAAGACACCAGCATATTGGCTGTTCTTGGGATTTACAGGCAGGCTATCTTCCTCACCAAAAGGCCACACATTTGCCACTGTTATTCCGGTCTGTCCTAACATCTGCACTGTGGTAGAGTTAAGTTCCACGGAATTGTTTACATGGAGCCACCAAATGCCCCGGCTCTCCCGTCTGACTGTCAGGGTAGGAGATTGCTGGGGCCAGCACACTTGCCCGCTTCCAAGTGTCAATTCTCACTGTGTCTTATTTTTCCTAGGACCTTGGTCCCCGAGATCCCCTGAAAATTGCTCCCAGCCTGTGTAACGGAGCCTTCCGTAGCTGCGGCTGAGGATGCCTGCCTGTTAAAAAGGTGTAATTAATAGGAAACTTTGACATCCAGCTGAGGAAATTAGTTTGCATCAAAAAAGGCAAGATAAAGGATTAAAGAAATTTTAGTCCTAATCTAATTAACACCAATTAAAAGATGCAGATGAATTTGCACCAACAAATTGTTAATTATGCACCAATTTGCCTTTTCTGCAACCAAACTCACATCAGGAAAGTATTATTATCTTTTTTTTTTTTTTTTTTTTTGGTTTGTTTGAAGAGATTTACATAGTGGGTTTGTTACAATCATCTTTTGCATAATTAAAGAAAAAGTGGGCGGCAGGAGCAGGTGTGAAATACTTCTCCTGATATTTTAATTTAGGTTAACTCTTTCCGAGCCAGAAGGCAAGGAGATTGCTGCTGGTATCCGCTCACTCACTGGGCAATGAGGAGCTGACATTTATGCAAATTTCTCCTTATTCAAAACATTTTAATGTGTTTGTATTTTTCGTATCCTGGTCCTTAGAAAAGATCCTTTTGGGGGAGGGTGGGGCTGGAGAGAGAACTGGCTGCTATTTCAGAGAACTCTCCCTAGCGCCCATGTCCCGGGCCCACAATTCCAACTCCAGGGGATCTGGCCTTCCAAGTGCACCTTCTGCCATACACACCCCCCACCACCACACACACATTTAATTAATAATAAAAACAAATCTTGGGACTAGAGAGATGGCTCAGCAGTTAAGAGCACTGACTGCTCTTCCACAGAGGTCCCGAGTTCAATTCCCAGCAACCACACGGTGGCTCACAACCATCTGTAATGAGATCTGATGCCCTCTTCTGGTGTGTCTGAAGAGAGCGACAGTGTACTCACACCCATAAAATAAATATATAAACCTTAAATAAATAAATAAATAAATAAATAATTTAAAAATGTTTTTAAGCAACCCCAAAATCTTTAAAAGACCAGAAAGAAAGAAGGGGCTTAGTAGTTAAGAGCACTTGACCACTTTTCTAGAGGACCTGGGTTCAGCCACCTGTGTCGGGCTTTAACTGCAGCTCCAGGAAGCCTGGTGCCCTCTTCTGGCCTCTACGGGCACTGCATGCACCTGGTGCACATGCATACAAGCAGGCAATACAGCCATATACATAAAGTAAAATAAAACATTGTGAGAGCCTTTTGGCTGAAATGGTACAGCTAATTAAACTCTCTTGGATACATGTTCTAGATGAAGAATTGATCCAGGAGGCCTCTGAAAGGCTTTGTCTCAGTGGTGTGAGCCCTCACGGTCGCAGCTGAATTCTCCTCACTTGGCAGCTCAGGGTCTGTTTACCAGGGTTACTCGTGTGCCACTGTGCTGAGCCTTGTTCTCTTTCTTTCTTTCCCTCTCCTTTTTCCTGGTGACTGGATCTTACGGCTCCTCAGATGGCGATCTGAGTAATTGTGCAGGGGGCGGGGAAGCGCAGGCCTATTATATCTGCAAATGACACATCTGTCCAAGTGTCGGGTAATGAGCGGCCGCAGCCCTCTTTATACAAACCATATTTCTCCTCTTTCCAAAATGGGGAAGGGGGGGCGGGGGCTAGGGGAGGGGAGAATGTGGTAGGCAGCAGCAGCGGAATCAAGCATTTCCGTGGATTCCTCCAGCCACTGTACAGAAAATCCCCACAGCTGCCTCCGATTTCCAGGTTCTTATTATTAAACTCCACTCGAAGAAAATGTTTTCCCACTCGGTCCTGGCGTGAGAAACAGCACCCCGAAGCGGAGCGTTGTCATCTGCCCCGCATCCGTTAAATGACGCTAAGTGGCCTTTCCATCTTTCCGGGGCTGACATTAACACGGGAATTTAGGATGTTCAGTCTATGTTTTTGCTTTTTGTGAGGAACACTTTGGCATTCGTGACTCGGCACAAACAAGACAGCTGACATTTTCACAGATTTAAAGTTGGCCCCTAACTCTCATTCTCTCTACCAGGGGACTATCTTGAAAGGATTTTGCAACAAACCCAGTGAACAGGTTTCAGGCAGCTGTCTTTTCTCCTTCGTTCCTGCCCCTCTGCTTCCTCCTGGTCCTTCTCTGGGACATCCCCGTTCTCCAAGAGGTTGGAAACTTTCTCCTGATCCATACTGCAGGGAGAATTTCAACATCACTGTGTTTAGGACACCAAAGAGAAGGTGTTCTTTATAAACATTGTCTTCTTCTACACAGTCACAAGATGATACCTGATCTCACCCTTGCCCTCCAGGGCAGTGGTTCTCAGAATATGGTCCTGAGCAGTTATCTGTTGGAAATGCAGATTCTTTGGCCCCTCCTAGGAGTTAAAGCACCAGGAGGGCTGAAGTATGGTAGTCAGCCACAGTCCAGCAAGGCCTCTAGGTGATGTCTGTTCCAGCTACAGGGTGGGAACTTCTGTTTTCTACTGACTTTGTGGTCTGGCGGGAGGTCCCTTATGCGTGCCTTCCGTGAGACATATTCCTGTTTCCTACATTCCACTTCCAAGTCTGTGTGTGAGGTAGCAATAGTAGGGTAAGGATAGCAGAGCTGTCTTGTAGGATTGAAAAAAAGAACTATATGTAAGTGAACCACCTTCATAAAGGGTAAGCTGAGGTTCACTAGTAGAGTGCTTATCAGTATAGGCATTGTCTGCAGTTTGAGCCTCAGATCTTTACTTAGTCCATCCATCCATCCATCCATCCATCCATCCATCCATCCAGTCATCTGTCCTTCCTTCCTTTCCTCCCTCCATCCAGCCATACATCTGTCCATCCATCCATTCTTCTACCCATTCATCCGTCTTTCTTTTCACCCATCTTTCCACCCATTCATCTACCCTTCCTTCCATCCATTTATTTATCTGTCCATCTGTTTATCTGTCCATCTGTCCATCCATGTTTCCTTCCTTCTATCCATCCATCATCTGTCCTTCCTTCATTTCATCTATCCATCTATCCATTCATCCTTCCTTCCATCCATTCATCTATCTGTCCATCCATCCATCCTTCTACCCATTCATCTGTCCTTTTCATCCATCTTTCCACCCATTCATCTACCCTTCCTTCCATCTATTTATTTATCTGTCCATCTGTTTATCTGTCCATCCATGTTTCCTTCCTTCATCCATCCATCATCTGTCCTTCCTTCCTTTCATCTGTTCACTTATCTGTCCATCTATCCTTACTTCTATTCATTTGTCCTTCCTTTTGTCCATCTATCCTTCCTTCTGTCCATCCATTTATCTGTCCATCCATCCAACCAATCATTGGTGGTAATTTTACACAAGACTTCTGGCAATAGTTGAGAGGGGCTGTTCTCTGAGTTTGTTACCACTTCTAGAAAAGCATGTTGATTTTATGTCTAGGTAAGACCTAGGTTATCCGGTGTTCTTCCGTCACAGGATGGTTCACCAGGGTAGGGTGTTCTCTGAGACCATTGCCATTGGCTTATAAGGAAGACCTAGATACCATGTAGGCTTCCACCTGACAAATGGTTCAGACACTGGGTGGCTGCTGCAGACTCAGGAGCCAGTTGGTGGTCTTAAAAAGGGCTTTCTCTTACTAGATAGAAACTCTAGTCCTGTTGGCATCTAGCCTGGCATACATTTTGGCTCTTTGATGTGTGCTACCCCTCTCACAATGTCTCTCGGTGTCCTACCCTATGTGTTCTTTCCTAGCCCATGAAGGGAAGAAAGATCATTTGAGTTGTTTCATGAATTTTGGGTGATTATTTTCTTGTCATCTTTTCTTTTTTAATTTTTATGTGCATTGGTGCTTTGCCTACATGTATGTTTGTGTAAGGGTATCAGACCCTGGATTAACAGACAGTTGTGAGCTGTCGTGTAGGGTGCTAGAAATTGAACCCTCGGTCTTCTGGAAGAGCCATCGGTGCTCTTAACTACTGAGCCATCTTTCCGGCCCCTTACGTGATTGTTTTTGACCAGAGATATAACATCTGAAGAACCTTAGGTATCGACCTATATGCAAAATTCTCCAGAAAAAGGTCAGAGTGACTGAGGATGTAAGTTACTAGCACGATTGGCTGGCATGCTTGAATTTCTGGGTTCATCCAGAATAACCAAATAAGAATATGCCTCTGTGATCTGAGCTCTGGGGATGGGGCTGATGGAAGCGGGTAAGTTCAAGGTCATCTTGGGAATCGGAGGCCAGCCTGGGCTACATGTCTCAAAACAAATAACAACAGGAAAGAGAGGCAAGGACAGCAAGACTCATCATGAATGGGATCTGGGGTATTTGGGAGTTTTATTTACTTATTTTTCTTCTATCCTTGAAGCTTCTGTTAGTTTGAAAATTTAAGATAGATAAGCTAGATTCCCTTTGAATTAAACTTCCTGCTCCTGGAGAGGAGGTGAGGTCTTACCACTGTCTCAGCTGTAGAGGACGATGTCATCTTCCTGGCTGGGGGACTCTCAGGACAACCATTCTGTAGGGACTGATTGGTTATGTTCCACAATTCAATGTATTTCTGAAGTCTACCAGCCTGGGAAGGCAGCGAACTAAATGATCCCCTTGGAGATGAGGAATAACAAGATAAAACGTCCTGGAGTCCATTTAGTTCTCCATGTCTCCCACCCCTTTAAGACGGAGCTTCAGGTTTAAATGAACACTGGGATTGGAGTTCACAGTATTGTGTGTTCCTGTTCAGAAGACTTCACAAAGACCTTCTTTTATGAAGAAAACAGCCAGCCAATAAAATGGCATTAGAGTACATTATATATGTGACCAATCATTTTATAAACCCCGATGTAAGCCTTCAGGCATAATTGGAGTTCTTAGCAAAATACTTTGGTTTTTAATATTTCTATGACCCTCTAAGGGGGACTTAGCAATTACTCTTAAATTTTCAAAGTGGGGCATGGAGTTTTAGCTGCGTGACTTCCATTAAAGCCCATGGGAGTCTTGTTGCTAAAGACATCACACGACTCAAGAAAATGTACTTCTTCTTATGAAATTGCCAGAAGTAATAGTTACAGAAGCACAGCCCAGTGTTGCTGGTACATTTACAGCCTTTTTATGCATGTTTCAAATGTTATACTTTTCATAAAAAACTCAACAGTTCTGTGAGAACTGAAAAAAAAGCAGAAAAGCTTATGTGTTTTCTAAAAGTAAAGGGTGGGAAAATATTAAATGGATCTTAAAAACTAAGGGGAAAATTAAAATAATCCTTTAGAAAAACCCAAATGTTTAAAAATATTTATTATTTCAAAATTCGCATAGTGGCTTCCAGATTTTTTTTTTTTTTTTTTTTTTTTTTTCTTTTTTTTGGAGGTGGGGACCCAACCCAGGGCCTTGCGCTCCTAGGTAAGCGCTCTACCACTGAGCTAAATCCCAGCCCCCAGATTTTTTTTTAAAGTGTATCTTAAAATTGAGCTTTAAAGACAGTCTCTCACTGTATGCAGGAAGATTCCAGGTTTTCGGTGGCCTCAGTAGGGACACTAGATGGATCAAAGCAACCTCTCCATGGGCAAGTTTCCATTCCTTTAGATGGGGGAAGGCAATCAGCCTTCCCCATAGACAAGAGGAGGCCTCCTATGTCAGTTCCGTAAGAAGGCAAGCCCTTCCACACAGTGCTTTCCTACATCTCTGTGGTCAGGGTGGCGTGGTCAGGGCTATCTAAGAGTCCATGAGGAGAGTCAGCTTCACATTTAACCTCAGATGCCAGATTTCCTCATGCGTCCACCCTATGCCACATGCAAGGAGAAAGAGCACGGGTTAACAGGATCTTGAGTGGGACTGTTAGGTAAGGTGCATTCATCCCGGAAGGGGCTGGTGCATTCTAGGAGAACTTCCTTCCGCCGATACCTCTAAACCACTACTAAGGGGTTGGGGATTTAGCTCAGTGGTAGAGTGCTTGCCTGGAAAGCGCAAGGCCCTGGGTTCGGTCCTCAGCTCCAAAAGGAAAAAAAAAACACTACTAAAACTTCAACCGCCTTAAAATCTACACAAGCAGAGCTTGCACAACTAAGTTTCTCAGGTCTGGTAACCAGACCCAGCTCACAACCTTGGGGGCTCAGCACAGCCTCTATCTAGGGCAGAGTCATATTCGGAGGCTGCTTTCCCCGTAGTGCTTTGGGGGTAGAGTAACTTGGCCTCAGATACATTTTTTTTTTTTTTTTTAAATCACATTCAGAGAAAGAGAGAAAATCTAAGAGACTGAGATACGGGGACTGAGGCTTGAGATGATTATTGCTGGCGCGCGGTGTTTGCTATAGTCTTATCCACTGAGCCCCGCTGACTTCTCCAATTTCTTCAATAACAGTTCTAACTGGTTCTCAACTCCATAACGCTGCGACCTTTTAACACAGTTCCTCATGTTGTGGTGACCCACAACCATAAAATTATGTTGTCGCTAATTTTGTTATTGTTGTGAATCATAATGTAAATACCTGATGTATAGAATATCTGGTACGGGAACCCTGAAAGGGGTCTGTCTCTACTCACAGGTCGAGTATTGGTGGACTTCTGTCTAAGCTCCACCCCCACAGCTACCTGGCAGCAGGTATGCTCCGCCCCACAGTCGCCTAGCAACAGCCAGATGTCCCTGACTATATAAGGGGCTGCTTGCACCCTCCTTTTCTCTCTTATCCTCTCTTACTCCCTCCCCTCTTACCCCCTCTCACTCTTTGTTCTTCTCTGTTTTGGCCCCCTTCTCTCTTCCCACGTGCCCATGGCCGTCCGCCTTTCCTCTCCTCATATATTCAAATTAAAAAGACACGTGACTGGGGCTAGAGCGATGGCTTAGTGGTTAAGAGCTCCTCTTCTGAGTTCAATTCCCAGCAACCACAGGGTGGCTCACAACCATCTATAATGGGATCTAATGCCCTCTTCTGTCTGGCATGCAAGTGTACATGCAGGCAGAGCACTCATATACATAAGTAAATAAATCTAAAACTTTAAAAATTAAACTTTTAAAAATTATTTCAAAGCCCGGTGATGTTGGCACACCCTTTTAATTCTACCGTTGGGAGGCAGAGGCAGGAGGATCTCTGTGAGTCTGAGGCCAGCTTGGTCTACAGAGTGAGTTCCAGAACAGCCAGGGCTGCACAGAGAGACCCTGTCTCAGAAAACCAAACCAAACCAAAAAAGTCATTTAAATTTGTTTTTTGTACTATAATTTCAAAAATAAAAAGTCAAATATAACTTTTATTTACGTATGGGTGATTTGCCTGGGGCTATATATGGGTCTATATATACCTTGTATACCTTGTGCCAAGGAGGACAGAAGTGGGCATCAGGTCCCCTAAAACTGAAGTTGAAGATGGCCATGGGTTGCCACATGTGTGCTTGGAACAGAGCCTGGGTCCTCTGCGAAAGCAGCAGGGGTTGTTAACTGCTGAACCATCTTTCCGGCCCTTAGAAAAAGTTTTAAAAACACAGATGAACATTCCATAGAACCAATTGTTTTCCATCTACCTAGCATCTGAGAATGAACTCCTACCAATTGTCTCCCCATCCCAGAGGACAGAGGTGACCCAGTGAAGCTACAAACAGGAGCTGAGCCCTTGTTCCGCAAAAGCTTAGTGGCCTCAGTAACGAGGGGCTCGGAATAGTTCCTTTTGAACAGTAACCCCTTAACTCTCCAGCCCTAATGGCTCCAAAGGGTCACTGGTAAGAGAGCCCCAGGCTACACCTGCCTCGCATAGATTAGGGCTGTGCAGCAGCTGCAGTCATTTGCAAGACTAAGGTGTAGCTGAAGAGACTGTGGTACTCAGTGGGGCGCCAGCCTCCTCCAGTTCCCGAGACTGGCATCTAGGATTAAGAGGGCCTTTGCAAGCCAGGCGCAGAAATTGCAAGATGAGGCAGGTAACGATTTCCTGAGTTTTATGTGTCAGACCTTCGGAGGGAAGCGGGACCCTTCCACGGGTCTGCCCTGAATTAGCCGTTCTTTTTTTTTTACAATCGGCTGTATGGTGGAGCAGCTGCCAGAACTGGTCAGCATATCCGTGGGTCAGGACACAAACCCGAGAGCTTAAGAATGTATGGGATGGGCCCCGACAAAGACAAAGGGGGGGATGAATGACTCTTTGAAACCCGTAGTTAGTCCGCATCAGTCTGTGGGTCGGACATGCTTCTTCCTGTAATGTGCATTCACTTGGCCGAGAATAACAATTAGGATAATTCTTGTGTGTTCCCTCCAGGAAGTAGTATACTGCTTGTGAATGGTGGTCTGAATGAGGGAACCATTAAAGGGGTTTTAATAGACTTTTCAACCGAAAGACATAAGGGACCCTCGTTCTGCTGCCTTAATTGAGAAATATTTTTTGCCGTGCGAGGAGGCTCAATCAAGTTTTCATTCCGTACCTGGTCAGGGACCGGGCCGAATGTGTTCTTGAATCGCTTGGATAGAAATGCGCGGCGAAGACTTGTTAGGTCTCTGGGAACTCGAATGTGTGCTTCCCATCTCTCCTGCGGGCACCGAGGAGCCCATACCTGGTTTACTGTGTAGGGTGGGATTCGCCTGTTCTCATTTCTAATAAACTTTACCACCAGACTGCTTGATCATGACTAAGCCCAGGAACAATGCAAATGGAATTGCCCCCTGATGGGGAGGAATGGGCCCAGATGGCCCTTAAAAGGTGATAATTAGGAAGAATAGCATATCTGAGTAGTTAGAAGGAGAGAAGCTTGTTAAAGACAGTCAATCTGTTTGAAGCGATGGTCGTTCCCTTAATTATATGCGTTTTCATTTAGAGTTGCTTTAAAGTAAAAAAAAAAAAAAAATTCCCAGGGAAAATGATCAGTCCCTAGAACCTAGAAACTGTGCCTTATACTAAATCGTATGGTTTTGACTAATTATTTTTCCTCATATTTTTTTGTTGTCGTTTCCCAGATCCGTGTAACAGACTTGCTGTGTGTGCTTCAAGAAGCTGTTTAGGTTATTTTAACTCTTATGCTGAAACAGTGGGGGACTGATTAAACGTGAGAAAAATATTGGTATATATTTGTAAACTGAATTTTTAAAATTAAGATAGTCACAGGGTATTACAGTCTGTGATTTCATATACTCTGTAAGCTTGCCTTAAATGTATTGCCTTCTTGGCATCGGAACACGCCGACACTCTTCAAATATGTCATTAAAATAATTTTGCATATGACAAGTTGGACTCGGTGGACTATATTTTTATCTGAATTAGCATATTTGCATTTGCTAATGACACCACTTCCTTGGCTTTTCTTTAGATCCTTCTTCCCCCCACCAGTATACAAACTTGGCGTTGCTTTAAGGAAAGCAAGTGAACCGGGAAAGATACAGTGTTGGCTGAAGAGTGAGGGTGGGAAGACACCCACCCCTGCCTCAGCCAGGGCTGTGAGGTGGTACAAGGCACTGTTCCGCTCTTCCTTCCGGATCAAAAGTTTACGGTTGGTAGAGTCAGAGAGGAAAACGGCATTGGCGTGCCACCTTAACACTCTTCTCGAACTCTTGGCACTCACACTTTGGAAGATGAACTGCTTTTCCACAATTGCTCACCACCGTCTTTTACCCTGGCACAAGGCCTCAGGCCCAGGTGAGACCTGTCATTTCTAGGTCTGGAGGCCCAGCTTTGCAGGGGACTCCACATAAAGTCAACCTCTGCTGACCATTGCTGCTCCCACCTTCAGGCAACACGCAGTGGCTGGAATGTGGGGTTCCAGGAAGGATGCTGGGGGCTGAATCCTAAAGTCTTGTTCCTGAAACTTGGATCTTGATAATTCTGAGTTCGGACTTAGAATCAAACATGCTAAAAGCTGAACCGAGCTGAGTCCTGCCCTCCTCCTGTTAGTTTCAAGGGGTGGGTGGGTGGGAGACAAGTCAGGTGACCCTGGGTATTCTGCTTGCAGGATGGTTTGGATTATTTCCCAGAGATTAACAGGTTGTCCCAAAGGAATTAATCCAGCTCAGATTTCTCACGTTATCAGCAGAAAAACAAGAATTATCTAACTCAGACATGCTCAGGGGGAGACAAAGTAAAAAACCAAGTGGAAGATAAAAAAACCTCATCTACTCTTTAATTCCATGACTCACAGCAAGGCGTGGTTTAAATCCCCATCGCCCAACAGGATCAGCAAACCAGAGTAAGATTTTTAAAGATTGCTTCAACGACTGCAACTTTTGAGTAATTGAGGATAGGCCTGTCCACGGTTGAGGTTTCTCTGCGTTACAGCGCAAGCTCCCAAAAGCAACCTTAGCCTTCTCAGCTGGCTTTTTTAAAAGGTGAGTTTGAATAGCCACCAGCTTGCCTCTGGTAAAGGTGGTGAACTGACTGTTGCAGCAACATCTGAGGTTTTAACAGCGAAATGTGAAGAACAAAGTTGAAATGGCCCAGGAGGAGGAGGGTGATTAACTCTGCATTCTTTTTAGACTGTTTTATTAATTAGCTATCCGGAGTAGTAAATTGCATTCCGTTTGAAAGCTCTGTGGAGGGAATTTGCATGTGGCCTAAATACTGTCTACATTGTTGTGTAAAGTAGCATTTTATCTCCCGGCTTGTCCCCTGCCTCCTCCTCCAACCCTAGTGAAAAGTTTTACCTACGTCTCCTATGCAGTGGCGGCTTGCCTGCATCTTGATCCTTTGATGCCATCTTTTTATTATTATTATTAAATCCGTGGCTGGTCCTAAGCTCCTTGTATATCAAGAGTTCTCTTTGCTGTTTATTTACAGGGGGTTGTCTTCCGCTTCTGGCTTTGCTTAAGAGCCGACTAAAAGGAACATTTTTTAAAGGTTTGAGTTCTTTCTCTCTTTCAAAAAAATCCCTTTGTTTCTGTGGATTTACCTTTTCCTCAGTGAGCATGGGACTTGGGAAAGCAGTTTAGGACTCATCCTAATTAATTCACACAGTGAGTAACCCACCACCACTCAGTGGACTCGGTGTCCAGTTCTAGATGCCCACGATTCGAGCGTGTTCCAGAACTGCCTTACTAGCCTTCCTGGATATTTAGGCGGAAGGCCTGTCATCATTTGATTTGGGTTCCCTAGTTTTAACTCTTTTTGAAAGAATTCCTATCAAACTTGCATAGGGAAATCCGCTGTTTATTGGGATTGGTGCCTTTTCAATCCCGGCTTTGCAATTCAACACAGGATCCGCTCCCATTTTAAAAAATCATTAATCACATACTTCTGACATTTTCCCTTTCAGTTTCGGCAGGGGGAAAAGTTATTTGAATGACAAACAAACAAATAAAAACCCATCCCGGGCAAGTAGCTGTCAAGCTCCTCCTTGAACAAAAGCTGACTCTATAGCGTTTTTGTTTGGTTAGAGGCAGCAGGGTGGTGGAGGCACGGCTGAAAGGCGTGGGTTAATAAGCACTTTCAGAACTACTATCTCTCCTGATTAACTCTCTGATCACTTGCTTTGAGTGGTTGACCTGCTCTCCGCTGGCCCCTCCAGAATTTCAACATGGTAGCCTCCCCTAGACTCCCTCTCTCATGCGATGCTGAGAGACAGCCAGGGAGGTTTATGAGCACTTGAGTTTAAGAACATTGTATCTTGTTCTTGTGATCTAAGGGACGGTTTGTTTATTTACTTTTTTGAGACAGGATTTGACTATGTAACCTTGGCTGGCCTGGAAGTTACTGCAGACCAACATGGCCCTAACTTGCATATCTACCTGCTTCTGCCTCTCAGCTGCTAGGACTAAAGGTATGCCCTGGCTGCTACTTGATGAATATTTTAATTACTCTAGAGTTGTAAGTAAGCTGTATAGACCAATTTTCAGGCACAGACTTTTGGTTCAAATGGACTCTTCTATAGAAATTGTAACTGTTTTGTGGAAGGTCCAATCAGAATGGTTCTCCCATTCCCCGTGTCTGTAGGTAGTTTCTATAAAATATTTATCAATGTTTTGCATGCATGTATGCATGTGTGTCACATGCCCATGGAAGTCAGAAGAATTGGAGTTACACGTGGTTGTGAGCACCATTTTGAGTCCTGGGAATTGAACCCGGGTCCTCTGCAAGAGTAACCAGTTCTTTGAACCACTGAGCCATCTTTCCAGCCCCTATGAAGTGCTTATTCAAAGGAGACTTAGAGCTCCATTCAAAAATAATTTTGTGTGGGGCTGGAGAGATGGTTCAGTGGTGGAGAGCACTGGAGCTCCTGCAGAGGCACTCGGGCAGCTCACGACTCTGCAACTGTAGGTCTCTTGTCTGACTCCCATGACCCTGCATTCATGCGGCACACAGATAATGCAGCAGGCAGAATACCCACACACACAGAGATAATCAAATTTAATTAAAAATAATCTAGGGAAATAGTGAAGCAAGAGATCAGCTGCCCTAGTCAGTAGGGACACGATGGCTCATGGTGGACGGGCCATGACCACTCTGTTACACTGTGACGTTGGATGGTGGAGATTTTTGTCTCTCTCTCTAGAACCAACAAAGAAAAGGACCCACCAGGTGTCTCAGGAAGGAAGTCCCAGATTGCTTTTAAGGAACCTACAGGCCAATTTCTACAAAGCCCTTGGAGGACTGTTGGGCCAGGTGATTCAAAGCATCCCTCCCTTGGAGCCCCTGTGGCTCCAGGAAGTTCTTTTTCCCATGTCCTCAACCTGTGCTCACTCCTTGGCCGAAGTTTCCTATTCTTGGTTATGAAACAACGAATTCAAAGTCACAGGCTTGGGGGTGCTGGTGGCCATCGACCGTCTGGAGCTCCAGCTCCCCGGGTTAAGATCACCAAGAGCCAAGGAAGAATCTGTCACTCTCAAAGAGCCACAGGACTGTGCACTACACGGAATTGCCATCCTTTGGCCAATTTTAACCTAAAAAATAAATCGAGTTTTCACGCCTGTGTTTGTTTTGAAGTGACCTTGCCATACCCATCTACTATGGAGAAGTGGAAGGGCTAATTAGACTGTAGGTCCCTTAAAGCAAATGGAGACTTCCTTCCCCCACTTCCAACCTCATGGGGTGCTCTCTATGCTCTAGGAAAAAAAGGCAAAAATCTCTATATACACCCCTTCCACATCACAGTGTGACAGACAAACACATGCAGGGTGACCCATGTGCTTAAACAGCCCTGAGAAAAAGGGAACCCAAGAGCTGTAGAGTACAGACCCCGAGGACCTAGAAACTCCTGCTTCACAAAGCTCCAAGCCCCAACTGTTTAGAAGGTTGCCTTTTTGGATGGTATTCTGATAGTGGCAGAAAGCGAAGACTCAGAACCAGGGGACAGGAGAGTGAGTGGCCCATCCAGTGGTGTGTTCTGTTAACTCACTTATTTTCAACATGCTGGCATGCCAAAGTGGCATATACCTGTAACACCAGCACTTGAGAGGTAGAGGCAGGAGGATGAGGAGTTCAGAGCCAACCCCAGCTACACAGGGAGTTTTTGCCTAGCCTGGGCTACATAATTTATAGCAGTAGCAACATTACAGTTACGTAATAGCAACAAAGTAATTTTATGGTTTGGGGTTCCCCACAACACGAGGGGCAGTATTTAAAGGGTCGCAGTTAGGAAAGCTGAGAACCACTGTCCTAATATGTTCTTTCTCAGTTTTGGAGGATCTCTCTTGGTAACCCAGGCTTATTTACAGCTCCTCTTGTCTGTACCTCTGGCGTCACAGAGATCCCCACTGCATCCAGCTTTGTGCTGTGTTCTGATGTCAGCATCGTCCATTCTTTAGTTATGGTTAGCGCCAATCCCTAAGCTGCTGTAGCCCTCATTGTCACAGCTTTACTGAGGTACAGTTTAAAATCCGCAAACGGAAGGTTATTCACGCATACAGTCCGGTGTTTTTTTTAGTGCATTCACAGAGTTACAAAATGGTCATCATTCATTCTAGAACATTTCTCTTCCTCCCAAATTCTCTTTTGCCATTGGCATTCTGTCCTTATTCTGCCACCCCTCCCCCAACAATCACCAATCTCTTCTCTTTTGCTCCTTGTTTTCTCTTTCTTTTTTCTTTTCAGTTTTATTCTATTTTAAATTGCATGCGTGTCAGGGGCAGTGTGGGGGGTGGGGAGGGCAGGAGAGAGTATCCGATCCCTTCAAGTTAGACTTACGGGCATTTGTGTGCTGCCTGGTGTGGGTGCTGGGAACCCAACTTGGGTCCTTTGCAAGAACAGTACAGACTTACTTCTGCCCTGTCCTTGGGATCACAGCACATGCACAAACCTTCATTTACACTTTGTCCTTCCTCTGTAACAGCTTCTGGGCACTGAGAGAGAAGCTCTGGTTCCATCTGGTCCACCAAGCCCTCCCGGCTGGACCCTGCTGGGCCTTCTCTAGGCTCCTGCCTTTCCTCAGCCTGTCCGTCACCTCTGCGGTCCCCCCCCACCTCTAATTCACGCAGATCCGGATTATTTTAAGCAGAGACAGGATGGAGGGAAGTCCAGCGTTTACAGGGATTTGGACATGGAGGCACTGAGATACCCAGCCGGGCTGACATGCTGACAAGGTACAGGAGGTTTAAGGAAGATTTTTTTTTTTTTTAAGTCTCTCCGAAGGCAGGAACAGTGTCTTTCTGATTTATTTTAGTCCTTTTCTGTAGGAGCCTGTCATTTTAACCTGTATCTCAGGTTGGATTTAACAGTTAAAGCCAGCCTCTACTGAAGTGGCCACCTTTGATGTTACAGTACTGAGGAGGGGAGGAGCTGGTGGGACAAAAGTCGTAATTGCCCAAATTTACAATAGGTTCCCTTCAGCAGCCAGCACAAAAGAAATGTTAATGCAATAAACTGTAAACGGGAGGAAGCTAAGCCGGTTTATGGCTGGTGTAAGCTCCATCAGGGCAGCCGCTGCCCTCCTTCCTCGGGAGGCATTACAATGGCTGTGCTAGAATTGAGCTCATTCGATCGACATCAGTGGCCGCTCTGCCTTCCCCCTCCAGCATATATACCCTCGCCCTCTCCGCAGACCAATGCAGCATTCCCGAGAGACCAGCTGCAGGGAACCATGGAGGGCTGGGCCTAAAAGCACAGGCGTGTTAGCTGTGGTGCAGTTGCAGCTGAATCATTTCTGCTAGCATGCTTTGGGAAGTGCCCTAGACACATCAGGGGGACACAGTGTATCTGTGTGTGTCGGGCCATAGAGTGAAAAGGCAAGCTCAGATCATCCAGCCAGCCTCACTCAGATATGCCTTCCTGGTGAAAGGTGCTTTCTGAGATCTTGATGCCTGACTGCATGCTGGGAGGGGCCACGGCAATCAACAAGTGTCTTAGGAAGGGCTCTCTTGCCAGAGTACGATGGACACTTCCCCACTAGCTGAGAAGTTCTGCTTCAGAGCTTAGGTTTGCTCAGAATCTGACTCAGAACTTAGTTGACAGAACTAATAGCAAACCCCACATGCGTGGCTCAAACTTGCAGTCTCAGCACTTAGGAGGCTGAGGCAGGAGGATCACTGAAGTTTGAAACCAGCCTGGGCTGCTTGGTGGTACACCTCTGAGGTCTCAGCCCTTGGGAGGTGCAGAAAGGAGAATCAGACTTGGTGTCCTGTTTGAGGTCCTGGTACTCTGTGCGACACGAGACGCTGAATCAGTAACAGCAAATCACCCCAGGACTGGAGAGACAGACAGCACAGTGGTTAAGAGCAGCTATTGCCCTTCTAGAGGACCTGAGTTCAATTCCCAGCATCCACATCATGCAGCTCACAGTAGTCTGTTACTTCAGTTCCAGGGGACCCCAATACTTTCTTCTGGCCTCTTGAGGGTACCTGCATCCAGAGGCACATACTACACACACACACACACACACACACACACACACACACACACACACACACACACCCCCTGAAGGTAGATCTCAGGAACTCTCGTGTGGCACGTGAGACACAAACCCTCACGACGTCTATGCTTTCACCTGGTTCTGAACATTTCAAGGCGTGTTTGTCTTTCAGGACTTTTTAAAAAAATCACAAAATTAGAAGGCCTCCATGTTGATTGCCTTTATGGAACTGCCAGTTGAAGGATCAGTGACATTCCTAGGAGCTCATCAGAGTCACATTCAAGTGAAGAATAGTTACGCGAAGTCGTAGGTTAAATGCTCTTGGAATAGAATGTCATTTGACATGACAGAAATGAACCCTCTGAGGTCCTTGGGGACGCGCTCTCGCTTACAGTTCCCATGTTAAGTAATTTTATTAACTGTGGCAAGAAGAGGCATTCGGTGACAAGGGAAATCTTTTTTTTTTTCCCCAACATTTTAATCCTAATCACAAAATTTATTATGTGTAGCTTTGGAGGCGTGTGAGTTCCAAAGCCCTGGAAGAGGACAGACGTAAAGATTAGAGCGTGGCGTTTCCCTTCCCAGGTGTTATTTAAAGCATTGTACAAATTGTCAAAAAGATTAATTGTTGCTTGCAGCTAAACAGATGATAAATTTTAAAATTATATTATTACTGTGTGTCGGCATAAAAGCTTTGGGTCCCAAGTGTGTCACCTTTTTCTGTTGCTGTTGACAAGGTTCACATTTCATCGTACGCCGCCAGAAGGTGTTGACATACATTCAGATTACTGATTAAATGTTTTTAAAACGTGCCACTCAGAAACTAACCCCGATGTTCTATGAAAGAGTCATTTTTAGAAGTAAAATTTTTTTCCCCCTTCTTCATCGTTGACATGGAAGAAATTTTAAATATTGCCTCTTATAAAACAAGCTTTATGTTACCATGTTTTTTTTCCTGTTTCAAATTGTAGCCATGCAAAAGGAAACAGGCCCAGGCATTCTCCTTTGTTTCTCTCTCTTTCACAAAAAAAAAAAAAAAAAAAAAAAAGATGGTGTAACAATATCTCTGAGAAGGAAGGTGATAAATACTGACTTGTAAACACCTTGGTCAGGCATGGGACCCAAAACACAGGGAGGTGATGACTGGCCTGGGGGTGTACCTGAGTCCTTCATGTTTCAAAACTGACACAGCTCTGTGCCTCAAGTCTAGAAGTTTCTGTGGGCTGTTCACACTGGAATGCTTAAAGACATTGATGGTTATTATGGCTTTCAAAATTTTGTAGATGAAGTGGGGGCCCAGTCCACAAGCCTGTAGCTTTTGGAAGGTTGAGGCAGGAGGATCAAAGCTTGCCTGTGCTACAACCTGGACAACTTAGACCCCTCTAAAGATAAAAGTTGGCCAGAATGATTGACACCAGTACTTGGACTCAGAAACAGGCTAGAGTGTTCTACACAGCAAGCTGTAGGCTAGCCAGGGCTACAGAGTAAAGCCAGTCTCAACACAAAAGCCAACAGTGGTGCAAGCCAGCACACACAGAGAGAGGGAGAGGGTTCTGTAGAAATTCAAGGCCAACTTGATATGCATAATGAGTTTCAGACTAACCAGGGTTACATAGCAAGACCTTGTCTCGAAATATAAACAAACAAATGGGGGGAGGCCTTGGGACAGAGTTCAGTGGTAGAGCTCTTACCTTGTATGTATGTATAAGGCTTTAGACTCAATCCCTAATACTACATAAATAAATATGGAGATAGACAATTTTGAGGATGAAATGGACCAGGCATAGGTCTTAACCCAAGAGCTTCACTGTCCACGCATCTAGTTGCCAAAATGATACCTAAATATAAGTCCTGATGTACCGACATTGGATAGCTTTTCTTTTTGGAGTTAAGGTATATATGGCGCTATTGGTGTATTCTCCCTCTGGGGGCAGGCTGGAAAGCAGCATAAAGGAAACGATTGTGGGAAAGTGGTGCATTGTGGGAAAGTGGTGCATTATGGGAAAGCGGCGCTTTCTCTTTGATTTTCCGGATACCTTGGTTAGAGGCTTGGACACTGGCTTAGGGATGCGGGAAGCTGATACATACACAGCCACTGTCACCTCATTGTGGTCCAGCTTGAGGTGTAGGGACAGATGGTGATCCCTGTTCAGGAGGTTGCCAGTAGCTGTCAACAACAATCCTGAGGCGGCCATTTAAGGGACACTCGCTGCAGAGCTTTGCGCAGATAGTATCTCGTTCATTTCAGCAGCGGGACAGCAGCAGTGGGCACTAGTTCCTGTCCAAGATTACGACGCTGCTTTTATTTGGGAGGCTGCCACGTACATTTCTTCCCTTCCTTTGCTGCCTCTGTGCGATCTTCATTGCGTTGCTTGGCACCTCGTAGCATGATGTTACCTGTTCTTCTCACCTATGACTTAATGTTTTCACGTGTAGCTATCAGGAAAGTGGTTGCTTATTATACAGGATCTTATTATCTAGGAGATGAAATCAGAAAGAAGTGTGTGTGTGTGTGTGTGTGTGTGTGTGTGTGTGTGTCCGTACAAGTGTCTCTGTGTGCATGTGTGTCTGCTGTATGGCTATGTGTATACCCATGTGTCACTTCCCTGAGTGGTTATGTGTGGAGGTCAGAGGTTCAGAGGCTGACATGAGGATTAGTCTCTTCTCCACCTTATGTCCCCCTGACCGTGTTTGCTCATCCTGCCCATTCGCAGCACTGGAGCAAAGAGATGTGCAACTATGCCCTAGCTTTTATGTGGATGCTTTGGTCTTCATGCCTGCACAGTAAGCACCTTACACACTGAGCCATCTCCTTGGACCTCTGTTTTTCTGCTTTTTATGCAAAGCTTTTTTCTTTTTCTTTCAAAAGCTTTTCTGTTAGGCTCAGTGTAGAAGGAAAATTTGACTTAATTTTTTCCTATCTGGAAAACTCTCTGCTTTTATTGCACAAAGCAAAATGCAGCAGCAGCAACAACAACAATGACAACAATTTACACCTATGATAACCTCAGTTCTGGGTTTGTAAAGCAGAGCCCAGGCTGACAGAAATATGCCCGCATTGCACCTGCAGTCGTCCAGGGCTTCTGGAGAAGGCGGCTACCGGGAGCAGGTGGCAAGCACCTGTGGCGGTTGTTTGTGTTCCGACTGCTTGTGTAAATTCTCCTGCCCTCAGAGAGAGTAGAGGCTTCTTTGTATTGTTGATGACTTTCCCATCCTTCCTCTGAATATGGGTCGTCAGTCTCTTCTCAAGCCTGGAGATGTGTTTTTCCACTTATCTGACCCACAGGAGTGGGGGATGGGGAGGGGAGGCTGCTTGCTGGTTTTTAACGTTGCTTTGATGGTTTCCTTGTCTTGCTGGAAGTCTGGTGACACAGTTGCAAGGACTGTCGCCGAGCATTTAACATCCCGCCCTGACTTGTGAAATAGCTCGTTGGTTTCCTAGAAACCTGATCGTGATGTCCACGGATCTGAATATTAATTGCAGCAATCACATCCGTTCATTAACGTTTGCATTCCCTTTGTTGATTGGTCAAGCAGCCTGGTGCAACCTGTGAACAGAGAGAACCGTGGATGTGGATGTGTTGAACAAGCACTTTCAAGGTGACAGGAGCTCGAGGAGGTCCTAACCTGGAAAAGCCAGTGTCATACATACCCCAGACAGAAACTTAGCTCACAGCAAACATCTTTTGTTTAAATTGATGAAATAAACTTAAAAATGAAGTAGGGTGTGTGATATTTTCTTGTCCCATGATATTAAGCATTTGTTGTTGACATGCTTTTTTTTTGTTCTAAAAAATATTTATTATATTAAGTTAGACATCATGGTGCTGTACACCTTTAATTCTAGCACTCTGTGAGTTCGAGGCTAGTCTGGTCTACAGAGCTGGTTCCAAAACAGCCAAGACTATATGAAGAAACTGTTTCTAGAAAAAAAACAAAAGAAAGAAAAAAAGATTACTAGCAGTGTGTTATGGGCCATGTCCTTAATCCCAGTAGTTGGGAGGCAAAGGCAGGAAGCTCTCTTAGTTCCAGGACAACCAGGCTACTCAGAAAAATATTGTCTTCAAAAACAACAAAAATATTATTGTTGTTATTATTGCTCTGTCTCTGTCTCTGTCTTTCTCTGTCTCTCTCTGTCTCTGTCTCTCCGTCTTTGTGTGTGTGTGTGTGTGTGTGTGTGTGTGTGTGTGTGTGTGTATTAAAGATGGCCAGGGGGTTGGGGATTTAGCTCAGTGGTAGAGCGCTTGCCTAGCAAGCACAAGGCCCTGGGTTCGGTCCCCAGCTCCGAAAAAAAAGAAAAGGAAAAAAAAAAAGAAAAAAAGATGGCCAGAAGAGGCTATTGGATCCTGGAGCTGGAGTTACAGGTGTTAATGAGCTACCTGGTCTATGTGCTGGGGTCAAACTTGGGTCCTCTAGAAGAGAAGCAATTGTTTTTTAACACCTGAGTTCTCTCTTCGGTTCCAGGTACATTTCTTTCTATAGCAGTGGCTCTCAACCTCTCTAATGGTGTGACCCTTTGATACAGTTCCTCATGTTGTGGTGACCCCCAACTACAGAATCACTTAATTCCCATTTCATAACTGAAATTTTGCTACTGTTATGAACCATAATATGTGAGCTCAAAAGGGTCATGACCCAGAGGCTACGACCCACTGTCCTACAGGCACATGTCCTCCCTTGTAGGGACCTTAGTAGAGTTTCAGTTCTCCTTGGTAAAAAAGCTGAGGTGACTCATAACTAAATTCTTTCAGAACCACAGAACTGAAAGCATACACTTGTTTAGAGCATTATAACTTTGACAACAGTATTTGTGAGCAAACCACGAAGACACGAAACCCAGGCTTACTGGTTCTGCTTCCCAGCACTCACTGAAAGGAAGTAAAAGCAGGGACTCAAATACCCCACAGGGATGCGATAGCCCAAAGCGGGAGTAGCCTAACTGCCCGTTATGTGGATAGTCATAACATGGCAGAGACAGACAGCGGAATAGTGTTCTCCCTTTAAAAGGAATAGAGTTCTGGTACCTGCTGCTATGTGGTTGAATGAATTATGACACGCGGTGATGCTGCAAGACATATCTAAGGAATCAAATTCATAGCAGTGGAACTCAGAATGGTTAAGGAGAGCACGGGTGTGCTCGCACGCATGCATGTGTGTGCTCATGTGTGTGCGAGTGTGCGTGTGTGCCATAGCTCACTTCAATGTTCAGCCTGATATACCAGAGAGAGGGATCCTCAGTTAAGGTATTCCTCCCACTGCATTGGTTCATGGGCATTTTCTAATTAATGGAGGAAGCCCAGCCCACTGTGGGCGGTGCAATCCCTAGGCAGGTTTGCCATATGGCAGCCAACTAGTGAGGCTGGAGCGAGCCAGTCAGTGATCAGCTGCCCTTTGGTTTCTGCCTCAGTTTTTTCTTCAGGCTCCTGCCTCTGCTTCCCTTCATGATGGGATGTAACCTGTAATCTGAGGTAAACTGTTTCCTCCCCAAGTTGCTTTAGTCCTTTTGTTTATCATAGCAGCAGGTGACAGAGAGAGTGGTGGTTGTTACACAGCATTTTGAAAGAACAGATATAAAACATAGACCTAAGTAGTTCTGACAGTTGTATGTATATTGAACCACAATTGGCATTGAACCAAAAAAATCACACACACACACACACACACACACACACATTAAATGAATAAAAATAAAAACAAAATCCAGGACTAACTTTTTATAAAGTCAGTTTTTTTGCCTTCCACCTGCCTGTAAAAACACTTTCTGGGAATGTTCTGTCCTTGCATGTCCCTTCCTGGCTTTTGTGGGCCTTTGTGGCTAAAAAGAGTTTATCTTCTCTCCTGTATTTCCTTTCTTATCCTCAAGGAGATTTGTCTGTCTTTGAAATGCTACAGGGCTAGGTCTGGGGCTTTGAGGCATTGCACTTGCCAAGCAGACACGGAGGCCCTGGGTGTCATCCCGGCGCTGCAAACAAGAAAGGCTCGTAGCCCCTTATAAACTGTCAGCTCTTAGCGATCACTCTCCACACCTGACCTAAATCAGAGTTTATTCTGTGTCAGTCCTCTCAGCATAGAAGGAACCGTGTGCGGGCAGCATGAAGGACTGCCGTTCGCATGCCGCAGCCGGGGCCTTGCCGGGGCCTTGCCGGGGCCTTGCCGGGGCCTTGCCGGGGCCTTGCCGGGGCCTTGCCGGGGCCTTGCCGGGGCCTTGCCGGGGCCTTGCCGGGGCCTTGCCGGGGCCTTGCCCGAGACTCCGCTGCCTTCTCGGTAGCTGAGTTCACCCTACCGATTTGTCAGTTTGCTTTTAAGGAGACTTGAGATTGGCCGGCCTCCTTTACCCCGCTCCGGAGGCTCAGAACCACGCAGCAGGGTCCAGCAGGGTCCGTTCTGGCCTGGGCAGTCACAGGCGGCATAGAACATTTGCTCTTTCCCAGACCTTCTGCTACCTTTCTCTGCCCCAGTGGAGCTGGGGAATAATAAAGCTGTTATTTATACTGTAACGTAGTTTTGTCAGTGGTCTTTGTCATTGAGACTTTGGAAGACAAAGTAAGGGGATGAGGAGGGAGAAGTACAGTGGGGGTGGGGGTCTCAAGGGATGTTGCTCATCCAGCCCTCCCCCTTCCCCCAAGTCCCTTTCTTTCTCTTTTGCTACAATGCCCTTTCAGATGCTTTATGTAACCTCTGACCTCCTGACCCCTAACCCTTCTGCTCCCATTGCACCGGCCTCTCAAGGTGCCCCTCACGGCTGAACAAGGCTCCTCAGTAAGTTTCACTCACAGCAGTGAATATATGAAATCACTCACTTAAAATTTTGTTAGTTTATTGTCAGTGCTGACGATCAAATCTGTCCCATCGATCGGTGTTTCTCTTTGTTTTGACACAGGGTCTTGTGTCGTCCAATCTAGCCTCACACCGTGTAGCTGAGTATAATCCTGAGCTGTCCATCCTTCGGCCTTCACCTCCCAATTGCTTTGATCACAGACATAAACTAGCACACCTGGCCCCAGCCCATTTTTCTAAAAGTTACATTTATCATTTTGTGCATGCTGGTGAGCACGCGTGCTGCTGTGCACGTGTGGAGGTCAGAGAACTTGAGGTTGGGCTCCTCTTGCCATGAGGGTTCTAAGAAATTTAGACTGTCAAGCTTGACACCAAGCAGGGTCTTGGCTACATAGCTCAGGCTGGCCTCAGCTCCAAGTGCTGAGATTACAGGCATGAATCATCAAGGGGCTTAAGAGCTACATTCTTCATGACCATGTGCACAAAACTACTTTGTTCTGTCTGGTGGTTTTTCTGGTTTTCCAACACAGGGTTTCTCTGTGTATCCCCGACTGTCTTGGAACTCATTCTGTAGACCAGGCTGGCCCAAAGGCACTGTTAAGTTTCAAACCCAGGGTAGGTGGCAGAAGTATCTATTTTACATACCTGTTACAGGGTATGGCTGGCATACCTAGCCCTCTACCCTGAACTCTCCAGCCCAGGGGTTGGGCTGCCCACTCCCCAGAGGCTGACCTAATCCAGACATTTTGGTTTCCTACCCCCCTGGCTGCTGTACTTAGTTCTCCTCTGTTCCTTCCCCTCTCTTTCTCCCAACATGGTCCAGGGTCATCAGCACTCTGGACTCTCCCAGATGTGCCTGCCTCTGGCTATGTTTGCCATATATATATATATATATATATTATATATATATGTGTGTGTGTATACATATGTATATATACATATATATACACATACATACATATATATACACATATATACACACACACATATATATATATACATACATATATATATACACACAATAAACTTTCTCCTCCACCACACTAGATGCACTAATGTCCTTTCCATTCCTTCCTTCCTTCCTTTCTTTTCATTCAGGCATGAGCCATTGCTGGCCTAAGAAAATGTTTTAAATTCCTCTTTTTTGCGTGTGTGATTGTGACATGTGCACGCATATGCTATGGCTGGTGTTTGCTACTTTGTGGATGCTTCTTTTTCCCACACTTTCTCCCCCTGGTTTCACCCCCTAACACTAGGTAGGAGAGAAACAAGGATAGAGGAGAGAAAGGAATTAGGAAAATATCCCCAAATCTGATTTCTTTCCTTTTGTTTCTTCTTTGACATTGGCTACTAACAAACCACATCCAACAACTACCCACACCGTCTACTGGGGCTCTAGCATTTACACACCCTCTGAAAAGTTCCCAGATTTCCGAATGTCACACAATCACAGGAATTACCTGCAGCTGGCTTCTGCTAGAGCATGAGGCAAATCAAAGTCGGCCTATCCTGGGATTAAAATGAGGCACATTCTTATTTCTGTGTGGTTTTTTTTTTTTTTTTTTTTTTTTACAATTTATTTTATTTTTATTTGCATTGATTTTTTGCCTGCATGTGTGTCTATGTGAGGGTGCCAGATCCCCTGAACTGAGTTACGGTTGTGAGCTGTCGTGTGGGTGCTGGGAACTGAACCAGACACTCTAGAAGAGCATCCGGTGCTCTTAACCACTGAGCCATCTCTCCTGTTCCATTTCTGTGTTGTTTATTTAAAAAGGAGACCAAGATTTCAGAAGTTTCACTGCAGTGTGTAGATATGCATGTGTCACAGGGCACATGTGGAGAATTTGCAGGAGTTGGGTCTCTCTTTCCACCCTGTGGGTCCTGGAAATGGAATTGGGGTTCTTGGGGTTTGGCAGCCGGCACCTTAACCCATGGAGCCATATCACAGCCCATATCGGGTGTTTTTGAGACAGGGTCTCTCACTGAACGTGAAGCTTACTGTTTTGATAAGTTGGATGGTCACACTGGTATCCTATCTTCCTACTTCTCCCTACTACCATTTCAGATGGGAGAGTTCATGCATGGATTTTACATGGTAGGGGGTGCCCATGTGTGCACAACGAACACTGTTCCCCAGATCCATCAGCTTTATTTATTTATTTATTTATTTATTTATTTTTTATTTATTTATTCTTTTTTTTGGAGCTGGGGACTGAACCCAGGGCCTTGAGCTTGCTAGGAAAGTGCTCTACCACTGAGCTAAATCCCCAACCCCATCAGCTTTATTTTTTTAAGTTCCCTTTCCTGATGATGATTTCTGCTCTGAACTTGTTACTTTCAGGACTAGCTACAAATCTGTGCATCAGGGCTTTTACCCTAAAAGATTGACTGTCAGCAAACTCTGGGCAAAGAGAATGGGAACCAAGTGGAAGAGCTAGCTAGTGGCTGCCCCACCCCTGAGACCTGAGGGGGAGAATCAACCGTATTTCCCAGAGAACGTAAGTAAGCTTAGGGGCTTGCAGGTGTCCATAGCTCCGCTGACTTGGGCTGTGAATTTAAACAGGGATTTCCTGTTTTTCTCCTGTGTCTGGGAATTTGTGTTTGGTGGTGTGGGGCTGACTTCTGTTTTATGCACACCACCTTGTGGCTCCATCCGAGTTTCTGTGTGTATTGATTATTGATTCAGCATGATTTAATAGTGTGGAATTCTTTTGGCTTCCTTGGTCTGTGTCTTCTGGGACTTGAATCCAGAACCTCTCACATGCTATGCACAGTCTCCCCCTGAGTTCCATCTCTAACACGGTTGCACCTGATTCTGAATTCAAGTTGACAGGCTGCTTTCTTGGTAATTTGTAAAATGCTCTGTTGTTAGGGTTTGTTGTGCTGCTTAGGAACAGAGTACTTAACTGCATAAGAAAAGAATTACTGCCTAAGCTCCATGTTCCGTATAGCTTCACAGCTCCTCATTTGGGTATTGATTTGCAATTGTTTATGCAGCTCATGAGTGAGCTTAAATACTTTCCTGTTCAATATTAATCCTCAGTGCTTGCTGCTCTGACACTGGCTGTGATGGCTCACGCTGTCACATTTGTTTCTTAGCTTCATGGCTTCCATCTCCTGACTCTGTACCAAGACACACACACACACACACACACACACACACACACACACACACACACACACAGAACCCTGGTGTTCATTATGTATATAAATGTAAACACACACACACACACACACACACACACACACAGAACCCCGGTGTTCATTATGTATATAAATGTATACACACACACACACACACACACACACAGAACCCTGGTGTTCATTATGTATATAAATGTACACACACACACACACACACAAACACACACACACACAGAACCCTGGTGTTCATTATGTATATAAATGTATACACACACACATACACACAGACACCCTGATGTCCATTCTTTTTGTATGTGCACAAACACACACACACATAACTCTGGTGTTATACACACACACACACACACACACACACACACACACACCCTGGTACCTATTCTTCTATATTTCTATATGTGCACACACACACACATACACACACAACTCTGGTGTTCTCTCTCTCATATACATATATGTGTGTGTGTGTATGTATGTATATAATACACGTGTGACCATACACACACACACACACACACCCTGGTGTCCTCTGCAAGAGCAGCAACTTCATTCAGAGCATCAGATAGTTTATACTCCAAGGGTTAAGACGAGTCACCTGGGTAAGGTGTACAATCACCAGGACAAGCTGCATGTGGCATATAAACAAATAACGATAACCAGGTGTAATGAGTAGTCTGAAGTGATCGCTATCCACTCCTATCCATTGGTTCTTCTTTTTTTTTTTTTTTTTTTTTTTTTCCGGAGCTGGGGACCGAACCCAGGGCCTTGCGCTTCCTAGGCAAGCGCTCTACCACTGAGCTAAATCCCCAACCCCTCCACTCCTATCCATTACACCTGAGAGGAGCATGAAGCCATAGCCCAAGAATGATTCTGTGTTTTGAAGAGTTTTCTTGGAGTTTTCTCCACGAGCACTCAGAACTTCCCCTCACACGACTCTTCTTGGATTTTGTTCCAACAATGTGGGGAGGGTACAGCATACTGTGAGCGTGTCATCTCTGGGCAGGTGGCCCTGAGCGTAAGCCAGCAGTGCGCTTCCTCAGTGCGGCCTGTGAGCTGGAAGTGTAAGCTGAAACAAACCCCTTTGTTCCCACATTGCTTTAGATATGGTGTTTTAGCACAGCAGCAGAAAGCAACCCGGGACAGCAATCAGTATTAGTCAACGCACAGCATCTCGCTCATCTCATACTTGTGGCTATCCTCCTGCCCTACTTCCTAAGTGCTAAGATTATAGGTGAGTACCATTGCAGCCTGCTATAACTTTAAGCAAACATATGTCTCTGGGTTTTTGTTGGTGGTGGGTTTGTTTGTTTGTTTGTTTTGTGTTTTGTTTTGTTTACTTTTTAAATTTTTTCGCCTACATGTATATCTGTGTCTGAGGGAGTCAAATCCACTGGAACTTGAGTTAGACAGTTGTGAGTGTCCATGTGGTTGCTGGGAATTGAACCCAGAACCTTTGAAGAACAGCCAGTGCTCTTAACTGCTGAGCCACCTCTCCAACCCCTCTCCGTTCTTTTCAAGCCTTCCTGGTCGTTATAACGTTCTATTTATCCTCTGTTCATCTTTAGTAGGGTTTGTCTTTGCCTCTGGGCTCTCTGGGATCTGAATTGTGAATACATTCTTGGGCCACCTTTGTTTATTTTTCTTTGGCAACTAAGACTACCAGAGATCCTCCAGCCTCTGCCTCCCCAGTGCTGGGATTTAAGGTGTGGGCCATCATGTCCACCCAGCATTGTTTTTTAAAACTTTAAAATCATGGTTGGCTGTTTTTATTTTTTATTACATTTTATTTGTTTGGTGTGTGTGTGTGTGAGTGTGTGTGAGTGTGTGAGTGTGTGTGTGTGTGTGTGTGTGTGTGTGTGTGTGTGTGTGTGTGAGTGTGTGTGTGAGTGTGTGTGTGTGTGTGTGTGAGTGTGTGTGTGTGTGTGTGTGAGTGTGTGTGTGTGTGTGTGTGTGTGTGTGTGTGTGTGTGTGTGTGTGTGTGTGTGTGTGAGTGTGTGTGTGTGTGAGTGTGTGAGTGTGTGTGAGTGTGTGTGAGTATGTGTGCATGTGTGTGTGAGTGTGTGTGTGAGTGTGTGTGTATGAGTGTGTCTAGGACAGAGGACACTGGTGGAAGTTTATTCTCTCTATCATGAACCCAGCTTGTCAGGTTTGGTGACGAGTGTTTCTACCCACAGGACAGTCTTGCTGGCTCCTGAACAGTTATTCACAGGACTGTTCCTCTATTTGTGACTTTTTACAAATACAAACTTAATCTCTTTGCTTACTCTTGACACAGGTTCGTGGCTTTAATGAGCTTTTTCAACAAACTCAAGCCAGACATTAAGCTACTGTCTTAGGGATTTCATTGTTGTGAAGAGACACCATGATCAAGGCAACTCTTACGTAGGAAAACATTTAACTGGGGCTGGCTTCCAGAGGGTTCAGAGGTTCAGTCCATTATCATCATGGCGGGAAGCATGGCAGCATCCAGTCAGACATTATACTGGAGAAGGAGCTGAGCTTTCTCTATCTTGATCTAAAGGCAGCAGGAGACTGTGTGTTGCACTGAGTATAGCTGGAGCATAATGTAAGATTCCAAGGCCACCTCCACAGTGACACACTTCCTCCAACAAGGCCACACCTCCTAATAGTGCCACTCCCTATGGGCTGTGCGTTTGAACGAATGAGTCTATGGGAGCCATTCCTATTCAAACCACCACAGCTACCTCGACATCTATTTAGTGGTCTTGCTTCTTCTGGTTGCTTTTTTGTGGACAGTTCATCCTATTAAAGGGTGGGTGCAGCTTGGTTCAGTTCCCTCTTTACCTGGCATCGACCCGTGTGCATACCTTCCACAAGTGGTTACTGACGGTCAGAGCCCTACTTCTGTTCCTGTGGCTGAAGGCTATTTGAGAACATAGTGTCAACCTAGAACTCCCAAGTTCTGAGCTTCCTCTCGCACTGGTGCTTGGAGGCTCTCCTTTCTTCCTTGAAGCTACACAAGGAGACCCTTTAACTCTTTCTTCTCTTTTACATTTATTATGATTGTTATTTGCTATTTATACGTGTGTATGCGTGTGTTTGAGAGCAGGTGCACACACAAGTGCTAAGACACTCATGTAGACGTTAAAGGACAACTTTGGAAGTTGTTTCTCTTTCCGTGATGGAGGGTCCTCGGATTGAACCGAGGTTATCAGGCTCTTTGTATAAGACTATGCTCGGAGCCAAACCACAACTGTCTTTAGGAGTTCAGCTGTGCCTGGTGACAAAAGGTCATCTCAGCTGGTGCTCATTGATCATTTGTATCCTCTCCTGGAGGGGGTGGGGTGAGTCATTGGACCCTCACCTGAGTATCTAATCCTGCCTGCCACATCTGAGTGCAAATCTGCCCTAATGCACATGGCCTTGGGGAGGGCTTAAGTGTAAGGTCCAGGAAGCCTAACAGAGGGAGGACTCCATCCATGTGGTTACAGGAAAGTTATCGTCCCTGCCTGATAGAAATTCTCCAGTGTGATCTTTTGGTGGGAGTACCTCACCCATGCTCTATAAAGTAGCCCAGTGAACTCATAGTCCCCAGAGTGAACTTGGTAGAACTGTACCTTGGTTTGTCATTGGGACCTTAAGAGGTGGGCTAGACATTGCTTACATTTCCTTGAAAAGAAATGTTAGCAACAGGGTTTATCTACTGAGGATAAATATTAACAACAGACTTTATCCACTGAGGCATTCTGCTGATCCTAATTCCATTGTTCGCTCATTCTCATATTCATTCATTCTCTCTCTCTCTCTCTCTCTCTCTCTCTCTCTCTCTCTCTCTCTCTCTGCTCCTCTTTCTCTCTCTCTCTGTCCTTCCTCAATTGTTTTATTTTGAGACAGGGTCACTTAACTAAGCCTGGTGCTCACTGATTCTGGAAGATGAGAGAGGGGGTACAGGCTCCCACTACCACACCCCGCTTTTTTATGTGGGGCATGGACAAGTGGTCCTCAGGTTTGTTCCCTAAGCTCTCCATGGGCTAAGCCATCCTTCCAGCTCCTTCCATCGTTTACTTAAGGTTATCCAGTGTTTCTGGATACTCTAGATAAGAAGGGTCTGCATCAACTTAGTCTACCATAAGATTTATTTGCCAAGCATGACAGCTCACGACTTTAATCCCAGCGCTTAGGAGGCAGAGGCGGGCAAATTTCTGAGTTTGAGGCCAGCCTGGTCTATATTAGCAAGTTCTGGGACAACCAGGGAGATGTAGAGAAATGCTGTTACAAAGAAACAAACAAACATATAAAAATTGTAAGCATGTTTGTACTCTCTAGCACAGAACAATAACCTGTCTAGATTGATTGGATGAATGAGTGAGGGAATGGATGAAATTTCCGCTTTCAGATTCAGACGGAAGCAATATTCAGGAGAGCCCTTGCTTCCTGTCTCTCCAGGAATCTACTTGATTTTATTTTTGAGACAGAGTTTCTGTGGATAGTCCAGGCTGGCCATCCTTATGAATTGGCTTCCTGAGTAAGGATCTTGACCGGCCCTGTTCTGCCCTGCTTGATGTTTGAAGGTGGTGAGTGAGTTCCCATCCTGTGTACCAGTAGCTTCTACAACACTCCTCCCTAGAGGAAGGATTAAAGAACACAGCGGCTGAACAGGAGTCTGCTTCCTTCCCTTGCTTCCTCTGGGTTTAGGAAAAGCTTGCCTTTGATGAGATTGAGCCCTGGGCTCTTGCTTTACATTTTCAGGTAGATGCTTTGTCTGAGGCTTTATTGATGCCAAGGCCTGTTTTAATTCTCACTCTTCTGCTAATCAATTACAGCATTTATCCATTAATCGGGTGTTCTGACAGGGTCAATAACTGCTTCTTGGATCTTGTGTGAGATCTCACATCATCAAACTAGGAACGAGTGAGATTTAAAGCCTGGTGTGACTTCCTCAGGCTGGTGTTATAAAGGACCAAAACCCAGCTAGTAGATTTTAATGTATCGGGGTGACAGGATTCAGGATTTTCTCCCCAAGTAGTCCGTAGCGTGGTTCCACATTACTGAAGTGTGGACAGCTGTGCCTCAGTTTAAGAAAAACAGAAATGTTAAAAAGCAATGATTCCCGGCACAGCCCCACAACTGCGTTCACAGTTGTGAATGCATAGACGTCTTCCTTCATCTGCAGCCTTTACCAATAAGATCTTGGCACCTGGGAGAGAGGACAAAGGAACTTAAAGCACAGATGTTTGAAGAAGTTGCTAGGTAAAATTCAACCCCAAATTTATATCAAATACCGTATTACAACATGAATGAAGAGGCGACATCTTAGGGCTGACTTTGTATAAATAGCCTTGGGTCCATTTTTCACATGAGCCGAGAATCCACATTCCCGCTGTGTGTACACACCATTTCCTTATCCCTCAGTCTCCAGGATGTGCTACCACTTACACAGAGCCTGAAAATCGTTGTAGAAATGGGAAATTTTTGCCTAATGGAGAGTTAAAAGTTTTCTGAGCATAAGGATGGTTCTGGGTTTTGTTTTGGTTTTTGGTTTCTGGTTTTTGTCTTGTTTTTCGTTTTTAATGACAGATGTACCAACATTGTCTTCTCATCAAGGGCGGGGAGTGGAGACACTTGTAGACTTTTCCATTCTCCTCCATGTCACTTGGCTGTCGTGGTCATTGTCTCGCCCCTTTCTCTCCTCCTTGCGCTGCGGTGAGTTCTGTCATTCCCTCTCCCTCGGGACCTTTGTCCCCTTTGTTTTTTGCTGTACCTCAGAAGCCCATCACTCCTTTCATCTTGGTCCCATTCATGCGTGAGGGAACAGTGGTGTCCCGTTGTGGGGATGTTCCGCTGGGTTTCAAACAGTAGGGTTTCCCTTTATTCCCCTCAGAGTCCCACAATGGGCTGAATGTCTGCTGTAGAATGCACACTAATACGCCAGGTTATTTGGTTTCTAAGAAGTCAATAAAAATACTACATTTAGGTCCAGCCCTTGGCTCCCTCCACACCTCCCCTGCTTTCAAGTCTTAAATCTGTTTCTTTATTTCTGATGGCAAAACATACTCTCCTATATTAGTTCAAGGAAACTGATTCTGGCTGTGGAAGTTACGTTTCTACCACAAGCAGCCAGGACTTGGAGAAGATGCCAAAAAGAATGGCTTCCCAGACTGAGCTTGGCCAGACTTCCTGGTTTTAGAAAGTAGCACCTGTCTGCATTCTCCGGTGTGTCTCTGGGGATTTCATCCAGACTATTCTTGTTTTATTCTTGTTTTGGGGTTGTGCGTGTGGCAATGGGGTGGGGGTGGGGAGCGTGGACAAAGTGTACATAGTTAACAAACAAGGCCCAAAGACCAGCAAACCTGTAAAAGGTCAAAGAAATTTTAAGCTTGTAATGTCTCAACACACAGAACTCACGTTCAGGAGCAACCTTCAAAACCGCCCTTAATGAGGCATAAAAGAGAAGACTGGAGCCGGCGCTCCTGTGTACCTTGCCTAGGGTGTGTCGTCAGGGTCACTTGCCACTGGGGACCTATTTAAAAAGGGATTGGGGTAGTTGGCTCAATCAAGCATTTCATTAAGTGGGGGACTTTGATTAATTCTCTCTCTTCTTCGGTACAACAGATAATTTCAGTAAATGTGTAATGCTCTCAGCTGCTGCTGGGGCTTAAAGTTCGGGCTGCGCCCTGCTGAGGGCTAGCATTACCGGGCCTACTTGGCTGTGATGAAGAGGAGTGTGTCCCACACAGTGGTCTAATCCTTGACAGGCGAGGCTGGCCTTTCAACATGACTGTTATCTGGGACCCTGGCTTAGGAAGCGCACTCTCGGGACTGCAGGCAGAGACAAAGTCTTGGGAAGCAAGGAAAGACGCCAAGAGTAGTAAGAAGTTGGCGCTCTGTCTTTTCCTGTTTTCGGAAAGATACTCGGACCAGCCTCTTGCTCAGAGACTCCGGGTAAGTTTCTGGGAGACTCCGCAGGAAAACAAAGCAAGAAAGGGAAAATTGCAGGCCAGCGGTGTGAGCTTTCACTGCTGTCTGGTGCGGGGGAAGCTGGGGCCAGATAGAGCTGGGCCACCAATGCGAGCTTTCACTGCTGTCTGCTGCAGGGGAAGCTGGGACTGGCCTGGGACGGGCAGGGTCAGGTACGGAGCCCTGGTCTATTGTCAGTTGTTTTCTTTTATTTACCAACTTTTTTGTTTGTTGAGAGTCTGTCAGGGAGATGAAGGGATGTTCTGAAGAAAGCCAGTGGGGAATGTTAACTTTGGTTGTTTTGATCTAGAGCTCTGTCAGGGGGGATAAAGTGCTTAGTGTAGAAACTCAGTCACACCTATTGTATTTTAAAAGCTGGTTTGGGAAATGTGTGTGTTTATTTATTGCAAATGCAAAGTCTATTTGGTAGCCATACATTTAGGTGCTTTGAAAAGTTGGATTTGGGTTCTGAGGGACCGGAACGGCCCCCAGGGAGGCATTGTGGTGATGTGTGAATCCCCCTTCATTTTCGGCTTACTCCCTGGATACCCTGGATCTGTGTTTAGGGCCGTTGCCTTCTGCCCCGTTAATCCAAGCACTGCACATGCGCTTGGAGCAACAAGTTAACAGTCTGTATTTAAGAGGGTAGTTTGGGTCTGCGTAGTCCCTTATTTGCCACTTGAAGCATGTTTTCAGTTGTGAGTAGTGCGCTTGGTTGCTTTCCATGGATTTTTACGCCGACTATTTTTTTTATGCTAAATTAGGGTGAGATTTTTAGAATTAATTTCAGAGTGTGTTTGCATGGTAATTGCTACACTTCTAAAAGCTTAACAGCCAATTAACACAAACTATTGTGTGATATTTGGCTTCTTGTCGATTGGGGTTTTTTTGGTAGTGGTTTTGGATTTAAAGAAAAGATGAACTCATGCACTTATCAAATATGATTTTATTAAGTGCTGACTTTGTGTCAGGTTTCCAGTAGTTCAACATCGTTTTGATGTCAATATAATTGCTCCTTAACTTACATGTAGGACCACAGCTGTAAACAGCAGAAACACCATGGCACCCTTAGTATTCGGTAACCAGCTTTAACTGTCTATGGGGGTGCAGCATGTCTTTGGCCTGAGTTTGGGACCTTTAGTTCTTGGGGTACTGTGACTGGTAAATGCCTCCTGGCGAATGCTGGAGAGACCGTGGAGGCACGGTGGTGGTGTAGCAAGGACTCCGGTGGTCACTTGTTTTTCCTTGCAGGGGGAAAAAGAGCCAGCAAGCAGTTCAGGCTGGAAATGAGAGTTTGGTCCCTAATGTGGCGTGGCCTGGCCCACACTGCACACTCCATGGCAACCTCTCCCCTCCCCCCACATCCCCTCTGTTTCCCCGGAGAGCATCAGTTACTAACATTCTGATTTCCATCAATCACCTCCCCCACCCCACCCCCAAGAGATAGGGAAGTCACACAGTTGCTGCTTCTTCTGTGCCCAGCAAAGACTTGTGATAGCATCAGTGCCTCATTCCTCTGGGAAGGTCCTTGAAGGCTTCAGAGACCTGAAAAGCAGCTTACCTCCTTTTGCTGGTTTGTGGCAGTCGCAGACTTTCCGTTTTGGGGGTCTGGGGGCCAAACCAGGACCTCCTCGCACATATCATGCATACTGCTCTATCACTGAGCTGCAAACCAGGTGTTTTAAACTCTCCCTCTAGTAGAATCACACACCCCCCCAGCCAAATGCTGCTTTATCAAGACATAAACATGGTACTCATTGAGACAAAGGAACTCCCTTCAAATTGAGCCCAATTTGGACTTTCCAGGATGGCGGGTCCTCATCAGACAAAAGAGGGGACACGGGGAGGAAGGACTTTCTCAAAATTGAGCATTATGCTCCTCTGGTCACTTTACCTCTGAAATCAAGTGGTAAATGAGATAAATTTCCCCGTTCCTCCCTTCCTGCCTATCTCTTTTCTTCTCTTGGTTCTTGAGGCATTCTCCTCTGTAGCCCAGGCTGGCCTGGAGTTCCTAGTAATCCTTCTTTCTTGTCCTCCAACATGTTGAGACTATAGACATGTGTCACCATGCCCAGCTTAGAAAACTGCTTTCCTGACCCAGACCACATCTCTCAGGGAAAGAGACATCAGCTGTCTCTATTTGCAGAGGGTATCGGTGTCACTATTACAGGTCCCACTGGGTGTCTTCCATGAGTTATGTGATAGTCTCCCAAAGTTCATTCACTTCAAATCCAGCCCTTCTCAATACAGAAGGCAAATAGAGCAGCTTCTAACTGTTTAAAGCACTTGTTCTGCCTGCTTTGAACATTGAAAACACCTTGCTGAGCAGTCATATTCTGGAAGCACTCTCCGGACTTGCTAATGGAGCCAGGGAAACCAGAATGCAAGGAGTCAGCAAAGTACCTTCTTCCCATAAGGCAGGATGAAAGGCTGCCTTGCAAATCTACCTGTGAATTCCAAAGCTGGAAGCGGTGTCTTTGTGTGCTGTGCTACATTGTTGCCGGCGAGCAGATGTACTCAGTCATTTATGTGGAGATAATGTATATGCAATCCCAGCGCAAAGACCCTCTGCTTAAGGTCAGCTAGAGGCCTTTCTTCCATGGCCTTGTGGATCAGGCCCCTTAGTGAGCCACCTGTTTGACTATTGGTTGTGTTTAAGGAAAACACAAGGATTGTTGGATGGTGGTTACTGTTGCCATGTTTCTCTGTATCTGTTTTCCCTGGTCATTGAACTGTGTGGCTCTCAGCCTCATGGGTCCGTTTGGGGGCTGTGTGTCAGCTGGATTTGATAGACTTCAGAAATGAAGATAAAGAAAGGAAGGCAGGAAGATGCATCACAGTGCTCTGTCCTCTTGGGGGGGGGGCATGGCAGCCATTAGATCATTGGTGAGGCACTCTCCAGAGAAGATTCCTTTGGGGCTGGCAATTTAACTCAGTTGGTAGAGTGCTTGTCTAACATGCACTAGGCCCTCCACTGGATCCCCAGCACCACTTAAAACCACAGATGCCTGCAAACCCAGCACTCGGGAGGCAGATGGCAAGACCAAGAGGCAAATGGCACCCTTGTCTATGTAGCCAGTTTGAGGTCAGTCTGAGCTATGAGGCCCTATTTCAAAAGACCAAGAAAATTATTCCTCTTCTTTCTGTGTTACTTCTGCTGATAACATCAGGAAGAAGGGAGGGCCAACTTTCAGTTCAGACAATGTGTTACTGCCCCAAGTCACCCTGCTGCTGTCATGAACACCTCCATTAGTGTTGCCAGCATTGGCCTGGCCAGTTAGTACTGTCATTGGACCTATAGGAGGGTGGGGCCGAGTGCCATCTGAGCTTGTCTGCGTAAGCCATTATCTCCAGAACCACAACAGAGGAGCATTCACAAGTGGCTTCTTGGTTGGGCTCTAGGACTCTACTGTCCTGAGCCTGTGACTGTCACTGTGGTAAAAACCAGGGGGAACAAGCTAAGGTTCTGGTAGGCTCTGCAGGAGGCTAGTGTATGGGTCCCTGGCCCTGAGGAATACTAAAGGGGACACAAATCATCTAGGCTCATTGGCGTCTTTGGTGAGACCCCATGACAGGCATGTTCTCTTACCTCTCTCAGGTAGGCCTGGCTAAGCTGGGGCTACAGGTGGTGAGCTACATGACGTTGGCGAGATGGGGCTTCAAGGAGCCTGAGCAGAACAGACCCAGATGATTCTTCAGGGAAGCTAAAGGACACAGAGACCATGGCCAAAGATCCCAGGAAGCTACTAGTAGGCTAAAAACACAGAAGGCAAAACCCCTTTCCCAGGGTCCCCATATAAGAATTGGGGGCTGAGGGAGGCAGCCCTGAGTTTGTTATATTTTCTTTTTTCTTTTTTTTTTTTTTTTTTTTTCCGGAGCTGGAGACCGAACCCAGGGCCTTGCGCTCGCTAGGCAAGCACTCTACCACTGAGCTAAATCCCCAACCCCGAGTTTGTTATATTTTCATTGATATTGACCAGATTACTGGAAAGTAAGCCGGACTTGAAAGACTCATATGGATCAGGGATAGTAAATAGAAATCCAACAAGGACCTTTTAAAGGTTGAGACGGGGCTGTGGAGATGTCGGAGTCTTAGGCCCTTGCTATACAAATGGTAATAGCTTGAGCTTGACTCCCCAGAGCCCACATAAAATGTGATATTGTAGCATGCACCTATAATCCTATCCTATGGTAAGATCGGAGAAAGACAGCAATGAACAACAGAGAGACTAATACCCTACATTGTCCTTCAACCTGCACACAGGCACCATGGCACGTGAACACGTTCATTCACGTACATACCACATCACAAATACATCTGGCACACTAAGTAAATGTTGACTTATTATAACCAGGCTTGGTGGCATTCACCTGTAACCCTAACACTCATGAGGGAGAGGCCGGAGATTCAGAAGTTCGAAGTCATCTTCAGCTGCTCTTAAGTCCAAGGCCAGGGCTGTGTAGTCAGATTGTATTAAACATAAAGCAAGGACTGGAGCTGGAGCTCAGCGGTCGAGCACTGGTCTGGCATTTAGAAGACTCTGGTTTCGATCCTCAGCGCCGGGGATGGGAAGGAGTGGAAACAGTTATTTTTTTTTACCTAAACAGAGGTCACGGTAGGTGACTATCTAAAAAGGGGGTGCCTGCAGAGCATTGCTGCCAGACTCGCAGATAATTTCACAGGAAGGTCAGAGGCACATGCGAGTGGCCCGTCTATGACAGAGGAAGGAGGCAGTGTTGTGTGTATCTGTCCGGTGGGTGGATGGGGGCGGGGACACAACTGGGAAATGTGGGGCAGATGGGTCGTGGGACATGTCCAAAGCACAGAGCATAGATGACCATAGAGTCTGGGTACTGGTGGAAAGATACCCCAAAAGATACCAACAAAAGCCTGCACTGTCTCTTCTACCTGTGCCTGTACCAGCTGAGAAGGACGGACCACTCCACATCGCTCCTATTTTGCTGGAGCACCTCAGGACCTGGCTCTTGAGTGGCTCTGCGAGACCTGTCCCCTAACTCCCTCTGCATTGGAGGCTGAGGTGATAAAATTTTTTGAAATACGGGACATGGAGATGCATTTGCAGGAAAGGACCTGGATGTGGGGTTTTTGTTTGTGCTTCGGTTTGTATGTACGGAGGTTTACGTGCTGCATGTTCTTGCAGAGGCCAGAAGACAACCTCACAGGTCTTCTTCAGCAGACACGACCTCGTGTCTTTGTGACAGGAACTTTCCTTGGCCTGGACCTCACTGGTTAGACTAGGCCCGCTGGACAATAAGACCTTCAGTCTCTTCTTCCCAGCACTGGGATCACCACGTTTTCGTCTTGTTTTTCTTTTATTTCTTAAGCCAGGGTCTCACTATGTAGCTCTGGCTGTCCTGGAACTCACAGAGATCAGCTGACCTCTGCCTCCCAAGTGTTGGGCGTAGGGATCAAAGGCATGCGCCCCCACCTCAGTGGGCTACAGCCTCGGCACTCAGGCCCTCACATTTTTATGTCTTGTGTTTGTGTCTGTGTCTGTCTCTCTTCTCTGTCTCTGTGTGTGCATGTGTGCACTGCATGTGTGCATGTGCATGTGCACACGTTTAAGAATAGGGGTCAGAAGACAGCCTAGAGTGTCTGGTACTGGGTTTGCCCTGTTTAGGAGATGTAGTTTATCATTCTCTGCTGTTTGTCTTAGGCTAGCTGGCCCAAGAGGTTCTGGGGATTCTCCTGGCTTCCCATCTCACTGGAGGAGGGGTTAGGATTGCAGATACATGCTGCTGTGCCTGGCATTTTGTGGTTCTGGGCATCTAGACTCAAGTCTACTACTTGCACAGCAAGTGCTCTACTTCTGGTTCTCCCAGCATCCCTCAGTCTTTCCTGGCATACACTCCCCTCTACCCTGAACTTTACAGGCCAGGGGTTGGGCTTCCCCTACCCCAGAGGCTCTTTTCTATATATCGCTCCCCTCCGTCCCCACCCCTCCTCTCTCTCTCTGCTGCATGTGCATGTTCTGTCTTTCTCTATCCCCTCCCCTCTGTCTCCATCACCTTGGCGACTTCCCCGATTTTATTCCTCAGGTTCAGTTCAAGAGTGTTTCCCAGTAAACTTGGCCTATATACTCTGGCTTGAATTGGCTTATTTCAGTGGCAGAGAAATAACTTACCAGAAACTTCTGTCATTGTTTATCATGTGAATGACCAACAGAAGTGCATTAGGGGTAAATCCTGAATCCTGCTAGCTGTTTGCACTCTCTTGTGCTGCCCCTATACTGGATCTCAAAGTGTAGCCAAGACTAGCCTTAAAATCAAAATCCTCCTGCCTTAGGTTCACTAGATTGGGATGAGCTGTGCCTAACTTGTTCATCTTGTTGTTGTTGTTTTTTTTTAATATTACCTTATTTTATTTAATATATATATGCATGTCTATGTGTTTATGGTATATATAGTGTATCAGTGTGCATACATGTGTGTACATGGGTATACATAGCCATGCATGCACATTTGGAGACCAGAGGGCATTGTCACCTCTCAACACTGAGGTCACAAGCATACATGACCAAGGCTGGTTTTTATGTGGGTTCCTGGGGATTTGAACTCAGGTCCTCAAGCTTGTCTACTCTTAAACCTACCAAGCCACCACCCCAGCCTCTTATATTAATGTTTAAGACCCTGTAATCCCAGTGCTATGTCATACCATAGAGATGGCTAGAGAAGAGAAAACCCAGTAAGAAACTGTCATTCCCGAGAACTGGACTCCAGCACAGAAAGGAATAGACTTTGTCCAAACTGTCTTAGTAGACAGACAGCTGCTTAGACTGACTGAGTGGGAAACCACCCCCTCTCTAATTATCACTTAAAATTCTTTCCATTTTCCCTCTGTGTGCGTCCTCCTTAGCCTGTGTTTTCTTACTTTGTGTGCTAACGGTAAATATGTCCTGGATGGTGTCTAACTCCTTAAGGCACCATTAGTCGCCAGGTACTCTGGTTCATTCTGGCTGTCCACTCAGCTGCTAGTAGGCTCATTTGGAAGATGCAGACCTTTCCCTCGTCTGGACTCGAGTAAGCTTGTGGTGCATGCAGTTCTTCGTCCCAAGAGTGAGCTGTTGAAAGCTGGAACTAGAGTTCATTCCTCGGCAGCCGGCCCTGTCCCTGTTAGATCTGTTGGCACAGGAAGGAGGGGAAACTGAGCTTCTGCCTGTCTTCTGGTTCCGGGCTTTTGATATTGCTTCCTCCTGACTCTTCTGGAGGACAACATAACCCTGAGTCCTTCAGCAGATGTTGTCTCCTGCTCCTAAGAGGAAGAAGAGAAGGATAATGGATGTTTTCAATGCAGTGGGTCTTTATTTCGTTCAGACTCAAAGGGGACAAGGCAAAGAGGTTAACGTCTTTCCGTGTTCCATCTGCATAAGCATGGAGACCCATGATCCTTAATCTGTTAAAAGAAAATTAAGCCCTTGTGTGTTTGTGGGATTTCGGATTCATTTCTCTTGCCCTGCTCCCATGCTCCTTGTTTTTGTAGTCAAATACAGCCTGGACCTTTGCCTACCATTTGCCTCTTTCCCCTCCCCTCCCCTCCCCCTCCTCCTCTCCTTCTCCCCTCCCCTGTGATCTCACAAAGAGCTGGGAGCCCACAAAGGACTCAGTTTCTGGGTTTTGTGTTTTAAAAGGATGAAATAAGCGCTATACTTAGAAACACAAAACGGATCCCTTAGAACTTGCCCCCAAAAGAAATGCATTGACATCAGGATGGGAAGAGTGAGGAAAGTGTGAGAGAAATTCAGAGTTTAAAAAAAAAATGCAGCCCAAGGGAGTATGCAAACACTAGGTAGAAAAGTCCTCCAACCTCCCAACTCAACTCAACTCAGGAAGTGGTGTGGGGGCTTCCAGGCTGTCCTCCTCCAACCTCCCAGATCAATGGGGAGGGTGAGCTGTGTGGGACACAGCTACTCACAAGACTCACGGCCTGGGCTGGGGTTTACAAGGCTTCCTCTGTGTGGATCATCCTGATCTCTTCCTGGCCGACATCCTCTCTCTGAAACGTTGAGATGCAGGGTATACACACTTGGCTGTGGCTAAACCTGGAGACAGATGTTTATATTTCAGCCTATTTACTCCTGTTTGTTTCTTGTGTGCGCAGCGTTAGTGCTTGAACCCAGTGCAGGCCTTGCACAGGCTGGACAAGTGCTTGACCAACTAAGCTACCACCTGTCCCTGCATACCCTTGGCCTAGGAATGGTTTTCCCAGGGGAATGAGTTAATGGGCACGTTATCTTTGAACCCTAACTAAGCAAAATACTACACCCTAAAGTAGATTAGATTCTCATTTTTTTCCTTATAGGATATTATCAAAAAATTGCACCCAATTTTATTTCTAATCATATAAAAAAAATCTGTGGAGGTTTGTGTCTTCTCTTATTTGAAGGTACCTTTCTGTAATCACCCCATACTCTTCAGCCCCTAAAAGGCTGAAATAGCTCCTATCTGGTCCTTCAAGGTAAAAGTTTTCAGGGTTTTGTTCTAAATCACCACAAATACAGTCACTTTTTGCTCTGTATTCTTTGCCTGCGCTTTTGTTTTTGTTTTGTTTTTTTGTTTGTTTGTTTGTTTTTGTTTTTGGGTTTTTTTGTTGTTATTGTTGTTGTTTTTGGGAGAGAATGGATGAATGAATGAATAAATACCACAGGTACTCAATAGAGTGCATACATGTGTGGTGGTCAAAAGACAATTTTTGGGAATCTAGCCTTGTTGGTGCAGGGTCTCCAGTCTAGCTGGCCAAAAACCTCATAGATTCTGCCCTCTTACCTCTCAACTTGATGCAGGGACGCTGGGATTACAGCAGCAGGTTACCACAGCTAGTTGGTTTTTGTTTTTAATGGGTTCCTCAGGATTCTTAAACTCGGATTCCTAATTTCCCCAGCCCTGGAGTTTTTCCTGGCCTCGAAGTTTTTCTGGACAATGCAAATGAAAGTGCCCACGTTTTGGTATGTGCAGTGCTTGAAAACAACTCCATCCAAAATGGAACATATATACTGTTTCAGCTGCCTGTTAGACCTTTACATTATAGGATACAATATTATATGCACCCAAGAATGCAGTAGGCAGCAATAATAGTGCCTGCTTCATAGGATTGTTCTAGAGATTAATGCAAGCAGAGAACTTAAATGCTACATGCATGCATGCATGAGTGTGAGCGAGAGCACGCATGTGCGTGTGTTCACGTATGTGTGCGTGCATGCGCGCGCGCGTGTGTGTGTGTGTGTGTGTGTGTGTGTGTGTTTGTGTGGGTTAGGTCTGAAGACAACTACAGGCGTGGGTTCTCTCAATCATGTAGGTCTCTGACTGAGCTCAAGTTGTTAGGCTTGGTGGCAAGTGTCTATATGCTGAGCCAACATGAGGGACTCTCAATAAATAAAGAGAAAAAAAAAATACTGAGAATTTATGTTTCATTTAATATAAGTGCAGATACCAGCTGTCTTAACACAATGCCCCTAGCATACTGTAGGAACCTAAATATTGTTTGCTACAAACGGTAGTTAATGTAAAAGGTCATTTAGTTGTCTATCTTTTTAACATAATTCTGGTTTTAAGGGTCTTTTGAAATGAGAACTAGAACAGAATCATTTCCTAGTTTCATACATTTCTAAGATAGTTTAAAAAGCGTAAACAGATCTTATTTACAGGTTACTTGTAAAGGGGCTTTTCTGGTAGAAAATGTGGGGACTTTGGGCGTCACTGTTTTGCTAAACAACTAGTGTTTATACCTGGGAATTCCCCACGTGCAGGAAATAAAGAGATAGGTCTCCGAGGTGTGAGCAACATTTGCAGAGAAAGGACTTGAGGTGCTAATTGAGATGAAAGTGATGGGCCCCACCTGGGTTCTTCACCAGCAGCCACACTGCCTCACAAATTGGTTCTTTGCCCCCCAAGGCAGAATTCACAGTCACACCTCTGAAGCCCTCTCCAGCCCTGCCCCGTAAGCCCCGCCCCGCTCCGTAAGCCCCGCCCCATCCCTTAAAGCCCTGCCTACCCTAGGCTCCAGGGATGATTGCTTGACCCCTTGTTAACTATTTGATTTCCAAAGTACTTTCCTGGATTGTCATTGGTTCAAATACTAAATGAAAAAAAAAATGTCCACTATTAAAACGAAAGGCAAGATCCTTTTGAAATTCCTTTCTTTTTGGCTATAGATAACATGCACAGATACCAGTTTAGAGCTGAAGCCTAGATTTATGTATAGCTGGCCCCAGGAGTTCAGCTCTGGCTAAGGGTGGGGGTAGAGTGTACAGTGGCTCTGAGCAGCTCAGAAGCTGTCCTTCATCCCCCACAGCCAGAGATTTTCCAGATGAAGCGAAATCCTCAGCACTGTTCAGAACGCGTGTCCCAGACCCACTCATGGGGGTCAGAATAGCGGGGGAGTATCTTCTCAATACCACGCCCTGTTGTCTGTGTGTGTAATCTATGCTGGAGTGTGGGGATGGGATGGGGACAGCCAAGGATGTGGGGAGTGTAGGGACTCCTTCAGCACTAACCCAGAAGTCAGCTTAGCAGTTCACTGGTTTTCCTCAAGCCCACGACCATGTCCAACTCACACGCGAATCTGAGCTTCCTTCCTACAGGTTGAAGTCGCGAACCCCGGGACTGCTGGACTCCAGAACCTTCTCTTGACCCATTCTTTCCTTCCCCTCGCCTCCTCCCTTCCATTGGACAGACTTTGAGAAGCTATATGTACAAGGATATTTATTATTCACTTATCCCCCCACCCCCATCAGCTCAAAAGCCCTGATCCTTCAGAGTTAGAAACTGCTTAGTTTTGTCCTCCCCTAACCTAGAGCAGAGTCCTTGCAGTTTAGATATAACCAGGTAGACTACACGACACATGCTACAATCCAGTTAATTCTACTTTTTGAAAGGGTCTGTGTATTTTGATGCTTTCGGTCCCCCCCCCCCATGGCTTGTGTGGATTTTTATGCAAGTTGAATCCATTGAGTACCAGGCGCTGTGAGTTTCAGGCAATGATAAATGAGCTTCATGTTAATTGACAATGAAGTTAAGGAAGAAAATTTTATTGTTAATCAAGGGCTTAATTGCCTTTGGGACGGTTTTAAATAAATGCCATGCAGTACTTAAGGAGCGATGCTGTGTAAGTGAGATGCAAAAATTCTTTAATTAAACCATCAAGGGTACTCCCTGATTGAAATTCCCCCCTTATCTTAATAGTAAAACCTTCGTGATTCATGTAACGACTCAATCTGGGGCAGAGTAAATGGAAGGCCCCTTGGAAGAACAAATCAATTGTGTAAATTGACTGAAGTTATTTCTGGGACAGTTTTCTTGCAGCTTCTTTGTATTGATCAGAACACATTCCCCATGGATGTTCATGTGTGTAGCTTGTATTTATGTGCCTTAAGTCGTGAGTCAGCCTGTAGTGTAGAGTGTACTGGGGTTCCCGGCTGTTGGAAAAGTGGTATTTCTAGCTGAGTGGTGGTGGCACATCCTTTAATCCCAGTACTCAGACGCAGAGGCAGGTGGATCTCTGTGAATTCAAGGCCAGCCTGGTCTACAGAACAAGGTCCAGGACAGCCAAGGTTACACAGAGGAACCCTATCTTGAAAACTCAAGAAAAAAAAAGTAAATAATAAAAATAAAAAGTGAGAAATAAAAAATAGAAGGGAAGAGGGGCAGGAAGTCATGTTTGCCTGTGTTGGCAGACCTAGAACAGGTTAGAGCTGCCTGCTGTCTGAGGACCACCCTGGCTAGTAGGCTACCTAAAAGCTGCAGAGGAAGCCCAAGGGATACTGGTACTGGTATCAGAACTGACTGGCATTAGGGTCTTATAAACAGTGCAGAACTGGAATCTCATTCCAAGCTTTGGAGTGTTCTAGAAGGCTGGCATTCTGTCCCTGTGAACATGGTGGTCCCTGTAGAACTCCATCTGATTCAGGACCCTTCGCTTCAGTTTTCGTTTCCCTGCCTAGGAGGAGCGACAGTGTGTGAACCAGGAAGGAAGGAAGGAAGGGCAGGAGGATCGGAAGCTCAAGGTCATCTTCATCCTCATAGGGAAGTCAAAGCCAATCTTCATCAAAGAGACCCTGTCAAAAGAGAAAAACAGCAAACCAAACCAACCAACCAACCAACAAGCAAGACAAAACATGGTTCTCATGATATAGACTCCCTGTGCTAGGCTGAGCTGGGCTGAGCTGTGTGAGCCCCACTGATCCACCGGCTTGAATGTAGAGAGGGAAGGGTCTCTAGTCAGCAAGAAAATCCCCACGTCTGTTGTTAGACGTCTTTGTAGCTTCGTGGATTGTTTGGTCCTTTCCCTTCTGGCCTGTGTGCTCTGTCTTGGGCTTGATTCACACAAATTTGGAGGAAGGTTTATTAGTAAGCCATGTCTAGAGAGTATGTGTATACAGATTCTGTAACTCTCAAGCTATGATCTGTCTGTCTGTCCATCCATCCATCTGTCCACACGTCCGTTCTTCCATCCATCTATGTATCTATCGGTTCATTTGTTCATCTGTCCGTCCATCCACCCGCCCACCCACCCATATCTATCTATCTATCTATCTATCTATCTATCAATCTATCTATCTATCTATCTATCTATCTATCTATCTATCTATCTATCTATCTATAGACAGGTTGTGGGTAGGCTGTCTCTGGAAGTATTAGTGGATTGGGACAGGAACTAGGGCTGACTTTTCGTATCCTGCTCTCTAGCTTGATCTGACAGCGTTTAAGCAGCATGCACACAGCTAGGTTGATGACAGGAATTGAAGGGCCCAGTCATGGGGCTGTTACTGGTGGGCCCTTTCCCTGAGGGAGTCCGGGAGAGCATCAGGGACCAAGGGTGGTATAGAGCCCTGGGGTGACAAAGGAATGGGATGTGCTACAGACAAAGCTGGAAATGGTGCTCAAGGTCACTGTGACAGGTTCCTAGGATCCATCGCCAAAGCGTCTGTGTTTCCGGCTCAGTTTTATATATTGCTAAAATGTCTCCTTAAAAGTTCATTCTTTTTCTAAGAGAAAAATACCTACAGCTCTTAATGACTAGGGGGAAGTGTAGGCCATGGAATGGGTCCTATGGCAGCTGTAGCTAAGAAGCGTTCATTGCTGGGGTGATTTCACACAGAAGTGTGGACAAGGAGAGACAGATTGACCACCAATGCTCCCCTCTCATTTACCGTCTCTGCTTGGTACCTGCAAGTGTGTGTCACTCACCAGCCTGCTGGAAGATAAGGGCGATAAAAACAAACAAACAAACCAACCAACCAACCAACTAACCAACCACGGCACTATCTCAGGCTCTGTCCAGGATCCAGGGTATACCTGAAGGCTGGCCACCTGCTGACTAACCGTTAGGCTTAAGGAAATAGGAACTGCTTAGCTCTCAGCAGAAAGCCAGGCAGGTGAGAGCGTGGTTCATCATCTACTCAGAGAAAAGCATGGCAACAGAGGGAAAATAAGGTAGAAGCACAGCCCGTTCTACCATTTACATCAGCCTGCGTATGGCTAAACTTGGGCTTTCCTTTCAAGACACAGTCCTTACTCTGTAGGCCTTGCCTGGCCTGGATCTCACTTTGTAGACCACGCTGGTCCAGAGCTCAGAGAGATCCACCTGCCTCTGCCCTGGGATCAAAGGTGTGCACCACCGTGCCCAGCCTGTGGTGAAGCTTTTGACGGTAGACTTTCACCCTCTTTAACTGGCAGCATTTATACTGATTTAAGTTGCTGGAAAATTTATATGGAAGCCGAGGAGGATTCTATGTTGAAAGGGAGTGCTGTTGGAGATCTTCCTTGACAGTCATGTTTTGATTTGGATGTGTGATTGACAGTGGGCCCTCACCTGTTTACACACAGTAGGTTTCAGGCCATAATTATAAAATCTACTGATTTGTACCTCGGAATGTGTTTACTGATGTCTCTGAAGCTCAGGACTCTGACATTAGTGGTATGGAGCAGAGTGTCCGGTTGTCTAGGATACCTTCTGCCGAGATCACCATTTCGACTTTCTAAAAAGATTCTGCCTTTCCAATGGCCCATGAAGGCACTGGCTTAGCATTTTTCTCTGACATTCTTTTTTTTTTTTTTCCCCATTTTTGAAATTTAGGAAAGGAAATTGTTGAAACTCAGACACGGTTATTTCAAATATCCTGTCTTACGCCTGTTGAGTGGCATTTTAACATATATTGTAGTCAAGCATTAAAGCCAGGGAATTACACTGAGCCATCTGTCTGCATGGTGACTCTCATTAAAAACAAATAAAAATAAAAATAAAAATCAAGAAATCCAAATGCTTAGGCACTTACATTTATTTTTAAGAATTAACCTGAGTCATTTTGGAAACCTGTGCTAAGTTTAGGTGGGGGAAATGCTTGTCGACATCTTGCTTCTGTTAATAGGCATGGACAAACCAGAAACTTACTTTGTATTTTCTTTAATAAACTTGGCTTTCGAGGAGGTTCCCACTCCCCTATTAATAAGCCCTAGGCTTGTTCGTGTTGCAGAGACCCCACTAGTACCATTACACATTTCCTAAGTGTGAAAGTTGGATGCAGACGGGGAGGTGGGGGTGGGAGGGGGCTACCTAACTTGGGAAACAGCAGGTTTTTTTTCCCTCCCCTTCCTTTCCTGTCTGGTTTGTTTCATTTTGTCGTTGGGAGTCGTGGGTAATTTTTCTTTATTTAGCCACCCCCCTCCTGTCCCCATCCTTTTCGCTTTTCAGTTAGTTCGATGTAGAGGAAGCTACTGGGCTTTTTGTTTTGATTCTGATCTTCCTCTAACCACCCCCCCTCCCTTTTTTTTCCTTTGCATATTTTTCCTTTTCCAGGGAGAAATGTTTCTGACCAAATTTAAAACACTTGGGTGTTTCAGATCCCTGCAGGGCCATTTTAAGTGTCTGGACCTGTAAAGACCCAGTAATAACTACCTGAATTGCTTTTAATTACACAATATAGCTGCATCATTTTCCTCCAGGTTCGTCCTGATTGATGCCGCGAGGCGATTGTAACCGCGGATGATGGGATTAAGTGCCTCTCCAAGTGGCTTAGCTTCTCGTGGGAACAAAGGGGAAGAGGGGACTCTCAGCTCCTTTTTGCCTGAGAAGCCTTTCTCTCCCCTTGCCGAATAAAGCAACACAATTAACAAACATTATCCCCAGAGGTAGATTGAAACGTACATGCAGACAAGAGGGGCTCTTGACTGCAATTAGACATATATGATCCAAGGTATCCTGACCATTCATTAGCACTAATTGTTTGAGGAAGACGCTCAGAACAAATGATTAAAATGTAGGGGCCATGACGAGGATTAAGAGCCCGCGTGACAAAACGCAGTGCTCTCAGCTGTGGTGATGACCCCCTTTGGGAAGCCGCTCTGATCCGGGGGACTTGCTTGGTGTCGCTCTGCGGTGAGCTCTTGGGTCTGCTCGAGACCTGGTGGTGTTTATAACAAACAATGTCTATCTTTCTTTCCTAATTAGTGGGAACTACTGTGCAAATGTTGATATTTTGTAATTGAATATCCTTTCCACTCTCCTGGCCCTTTGGGCTGTTATGGAGGTCTGTTGGTTTTGCTCGGAATCTTCTTAGGCTGAGTGTTTGGTGGTGTTTCTTTGCTCTGCTCTGTTTGCAATGTCAGATCCCTGGGAAGACCATGTGAGAGTTTACTAGTTTGCACGCCTGGCTGCTGGAGACAAGGGTTCAGGTAGCCCAGGCTGGCTTTGAAATTCCTTAGTGCTGGGATTGCAGACTTGTACAGCAGCTTCCAGATCCTTGCCTAGTTCGCAAATAACACCATCATAGGACAGGCCAATCCACCAGGTCCTTTGGGAGTTGAAATTTCCAGTAGGGTTCCAGAGATCTGGTGCAAACTACCTGGGGACAGGTTGCTCGTGATGGTTGGCATTCTGCAGGGGTTCCTAACGACTGGGGGATTAGACTTTGGATCCGTCAGTGCCAGACTAAAAGGAGCTTATCAACTGGTGTCTGTGATGAAAGTACCATCCATTTGGAGAGAGAGTTGGTCATTGGAGCCCCTCTACTGTTTGGGTTACAAGTTAACAAGAGAGAGAAGAGAAACATCAAAGAAATGGAGAGGAGAGAAAAATTGGTGGAAAAATGGGACAAGGAGACTTGGGAACTTTGGAAGGCAGGCAGAAGCAGAAAGCAGTGCGTCCTGCAGTAGATATTCCATGCTGTCTTGCTGGCAGCCCACAGTCTTCTCTCTGTGTTATGCTTGAGTTTCTACAGCACTGTAAGAGGGGTCTGTGGTACCACAAGAACCAGCAACAGGGCCTGGGAACATAGATCAGCTGGTAGAGTGCTTGCCTCGCATGCAGAAAGGCCTGAGATTCATTTTCAACATCTTAGAAGTCTGGAATGGTAGCACATACCTATGATCCCAGCACAGGGCTGGCACAGGCACAGGAGAACCAGGAGTTCAAGGTCATCCTCGATTATATAATGAGTTCCAGGCCACCCTGAGCTACAGAGGACTCTGTCTGAAAGGAAAAGAGAAAACTAGCAAAGGCTTTCCAATCCCTAGGGTCTAGCCTCATCACCCAATAACACTTCTGAGGTAAGTATCTCTTAGCTACTCCAGAGGAAGATAAATCACTATTAGACAAGATACAAGATAGCTTTATAAAATGCACTGCTGTACTATGAACACACATACATTCTCTGTCCCTCGCTGTGTGTCTCTTTCTCAGCTGTCCTTAAATTTAAAGCAGTCTCCAGGAGAAAACTAGATGGAGCTGGAGAGGGTTAGTTTCTGTAGTTCATTAAACACTGAAAACAGCAATGCAAGTCCAGCGATGTTATAACGAGATTCTCTGCTCGTACCCGTGCGCTCCATCTTAACTTTCCTCACACTGGCTCTGAATAATTATGAAGAAGGAAACAGTCTTAATCTTATTGTGGGCCTCATGCAGTCAGAACTGCAGCCCAGGATTCAAGATCGAAGCTTGCATTCACAGCTTTTGTGTGTGTGGTGTGGGACTGGCAATTAGACCCGGGCTGCTGTGTTTCTTCCTTAAGAAATTTTTCACAGAGAGAGAGAGAGAGAGAGAGAGAGAGAGAGAGAGAGAGAGAGAGAGAGAGAGAGAGAGAGAGAGAGAGAGATCGCAATATTATATGTTCCCAAATATCTACAGACCAGAATAGTCTAGGGACTGTGGCCAGCAAAGATATCAAAATTCAAAACTATGTAACACTTTGGCCTCATTTTCATTGAGATTGACACTTGAAAGGAATTTTTGAACAATCTGGAAAGAAACAAGAGATTCCATCAACCAAGATCAGTTTCATGACAGTTATTTAAAAACAAAATAAAAAAAAGAGTGGAAGAGCTATTTTTTTTTTTTCAAAGTTGTAGGACCATTTTTTCTTCCTGGAGTGAAAAAAGATTCTGCCTTGATTATTTCTCTCTATCAAAGAATCCAGTTGGGGGGAGGCACATTAATTTGCCGTATGTAGCAGCCTTTGAACTTCGGAAGACGGTAACAGGATCTGTCTGGGCTGCCGTACCTTAGTTGGTGCAGTGCTTGTTCGGTATTCATGAAGACCTGGGTTCCATCCGCCGGTCGCACTGAATAAATAGGGCATTGTGGCGCCATGATCCTAGTGCATGGGAGATGGAGGGAGGACGATGGGAAGCTCAATGTCATCGTCTGGCTACATATTGAGGTTAGCCTGAGCTACCTGAGATTAAAAACAATCAGGAATCTTTGGCTGTATCTGTTAGGTCTACATGTGTCCTTTTCTGACCTTGAACAAGTTTAAAGACAGACTTTCCTAGTTCGTATCTGCTTAATTACTCCTGAAGTTCTCAACAGCCCAGGAAGCATTATCTTGGCTTCAATCGTTCCTTTTGCCACAGAAACACTCAGTGCTGATGGGGTCTCGTAAGTGGGAAGAACTTAATGGAAGTTTCTTTTTACTCACAATGTTTCACTTTCAATTGTTTTTCTTTTGACTTTATACACTGCTTATATATCTAACGTGATACAGTTTGATCCACCTCCGTTTTGTAGTGGAGGTGTTACTATTTGTTAGTGGGTTTCTTTTGGTTAGTTTGCTCCAGACAGAGTCTCATTGTGTGCCTTGCTGGCTGGTCTGGAGTTCACGATGCCTCTCCCAAATACTGGGATTGCAAGTGTGTGACACTTGCACGTGTATTCATTTTACTCGACTTGTTTGTTTTAATTATTTAGTTACATATGGATGATTGTGTATGTGTATGTGTGTGTGTATGCTTGTATTGGACAGAGGGATTTGACAGAAATTATTCTCTCCTACCACAGGAGTCCAGGCCTGGGACTTAAGTCCTTAGGCTTGGCAGCAAAAACCTTTACAATCTGTGTTTTTGAAAGAATCTTACTGCATTGCCCAGATGCCCTTGAGCTCTCAGACTCCAGGCTCAAGTCATTCCCCTGCCTCAGCCTGTGGAGCTACAGGTGTGCCTACCAAACCTGGTTAGTGGATAGCTTTGATGTTGCTATGGGAACATTATTTCTCCACTGGGCTGTTTTTGATATATTTATTACTAAATATTGTCTTTTCTGTACCCGGCTTTAGAGTGAGATCTTGGGAATTCGAACACTGAACTGAGTAGATCTGTTCTGAATGGTTGTCTTGGGTGACTTGTGGAAATCTTCCTCTTTTTTGGTGATGCACAGAGTACCAGTGTCCAAAACTGTGAATAGTCTCTACTGAGACAAAGGGAAGCCCGGTTGGCAAGTCCTTTAGGTTTTTCATGATAATTGGCCAGACACTTTGACGTGACTGATGTGCTGTGCCTCAGTTCCCTGCAATGTGTTATCATTTAGTCTCTCAGACAGTGTCCAGGGAAACCCCCACGGACCACACTCTAGGGCATTAACAGTGAACCATTGAGGAGTAGCATCCTGCTGCTGCTCATGGAGGAGCTGCTGTCAATCTCAGCTTGGAGAGGCAGAAGGAGGAGCATCAGGGGGTTTGGGGGACTCCTTTTGAGCCCTTTGTGTTTCTAGGAGCCCCGGGAAAAAAACAAGCTCTAACTGCATTGTGTTCTTCCTGTGGCTGGTGAAGACATGAGGCTCCCCTTCCTTTTTTATTGAGACAGAATCTCACTATGTAACCCTAGTTGGGTGGAACTCTCCATGTAGACCAGGCTGGTCTCAAACTCACAGAGACCTGTCTGCCACTGACCCCCAAGTGCTGGGATTTAAGATAGACACTAGGAGGTTTCTCTCTCAACCTCATGTTGCACCAGGGAAATAACCAAACCCTTCAGTTTCCCACAGAACTTCTGCTTCTCTCACGAAGATCAAGAAAGTGTAAGATTAAGAATAACCTCGAGGGGTTGGGGATTTGGCTCAGTGGTTGACCATGGATTCAGTCCTCAGCTCTGAAAAAAAAAAAAAAAAAAAAAGAATAACCTCGAATAGGCACATGCTCTCTCAGTATCCAACATACACACACACATGCACTCACTCGTACACACTTATTTGCACACATATGCATGTGTACATGGATGCATACACATATAAACACAGACAAAGACACTCAGACATAGACACATAGACAGATAGACACACACACATACAAACAAGGACAGACACACAGACACACAGACAGATAGACACACACATAGGGACATACATACACAGGTACACAGACATGAACACACACTCACACACAGACAGATACACACAGACACAGAGATACACACACACAGAGATACACACACACAGACATATACAGAGACACAGAGATCTACCCACAGACACAGAGATACACACACAGACACAGAGATACACACACAGACATAGACACGCATACACACACAGGGACACACATAAATACACACAGACATACACAGACATAGAGATATACACATGGACACACACAGATACACACACGCACACACATGCACACACACACACACGCGTGCACACTCACACACACATAAATACACACAGACATACACAGACATAGAGACATACACATGGACACACATGCACACACACATAAATACACACAGACATACATAGACACAGACATGCATGCACACACACACATGCACACACGCACACACACGCACACACACGTGTGCACACTCATCTTTCTACCCCCAGTTCTCCTTTTTCCATCCTAACTTGTGCTTTCTCATCAGCCCAGCGTACATCCCCTCCACCCTCATCTTTACTCTTCTTCATTCTTTCTCTCTTTCCTCTTCCTCCTCTACTCTCAAGTATCCTTCACTTCATTAGCCTTGTTACACTGGGCTGGTTTGCCTTGTTTTGGGGCAAATGTCCCTCTTTGCCCCCAGCAGGGATATCAGTGCCCTGAGCTTGAGCCACTCTAATATAGAGACAGGATGCAAGCCTGCGTCTCCAAGTGAGATCTTCTCACAACCAGTGCAGTCGTGTGGGGCTTTCCCTGTTCCTCCAACTCGACATGTTTTCCAGTCCACATTGTCACCTGGACAGCTAGAACTCGGTGGCCACACATGGTAGATTCACTGGGTGATAGTGAGGTGCTTCTGAATGGTGTTTGTGCAGCCATAGTCCTTAATAAGAAGGGCTGGCTTATGGCAGACTGTGCTTACTGTCTGCATGCCTGAACCTGAAGTTCAGTAACATGTGTGTGTGTGTGGTGTGTGTGTGTCTCTCTCTCTGGGTGTGTCTCTGTATGTGTCTGTGTATGTTTGGTGTCTGTCTGTGTGTATGTCTCTGTGTGTGTGTGTGTGTGTGTGTGTGTGTGGTGTGTCTGTGTGTGTGGCGTGTCTGTGTGTGGTGTAGTATGTGTGTCTCTCTGTGTGGGTATGTCTCTGTATGTGTCTGTGTATGTTTGGTGTCTGTGTATGTCTGTGTGTGTGTGTGGTGTCTGTTTGTGTCTGTGTGTATGTGTTTGTGTGTGTGGTGTGTGTGTGTCTGTATGTGTGTGTGGTATTTGTATGTGTCTCTCTGTCTCTGTGTGTGTGTATGGTGTATGTATGTGTTTATGTGGTGAGATGGTTTCAGTATGTAGCCTAGCCTGGCCTTGAACTGATGATCCTCCTGCCTAAGTATCTAGAGAGCTGGGATTGAAGACCTGAGCTGCCCCTATCTGTCTCTATGGACCTGTCTTCTCTAGGGACCTCCTGGATGCAGACCATGCCTTATTATCCCTTTGTGTCTGACTTCTTGTGTGTAAAGAGTATGTTTAACTTTGGATCTGGTATTTGTTGCCTTTCTCATTTTGTGTAAGCAGAGATCCTGGCATCGGGGTCACTCATAGGAGTTAGCTTTGCCCCTTTGTGTCTTTGAAACTTGAGAACGTGCCACTTCAAGGCACTGCCCCACTGCTACCAAAGCCAGGTGTGGGAATGCATACCTGTAACTTCAGCACACCGAAGAAGCCATGTGACTCCGAGGCTAGCCTGGGCTACATAGTGAGACCATGCCTCAGGTAAAGGAGGATGCTGTGCCTGGTAGTTTTGTCTGCCCTTCACTCTACAAAGACTTCTTTCCTAGGGGTTTCCCTGCCAAGGAGGCCCAGAGGTCATGCATTAGAAGTGAACCCATGTGGAACTTAAAGCCACATACTGCATGTGTCTGCTGTGGACACAAGACTCTTCCTCCTTTTGGCCCTAATGGAGCTCATGACGATGCTCACTGGTTCAAGGGGTGTTTGCGTTGGAAATACCTTCTTAGCCTTTTCGAACCAGCCATACACCCATCCTCAGCTTGTTCAAATTTCACGAAGGGCCTGGCTGGTCTGCCTGTAGGAAGACAAATAGTTCATGGAACTCACCCTGCTCTGTGCGCCGTTGCCATAGGAACCGAAACAGTTTTTCAAAGTAGGGAAGGAATCTCTCGAGGCACTGGGGAACTTAGCAAAGCGAGAACATAAGTGGAGCCTAATCATAGATGCTGGCGTAGACACCTGATTATTAATAGCTTAAGCGAAGTGGAAATTAATAAGTGGCTTTGGCTGTCATTTTGAGAGAAGGAAGCATGCAGAAATGGGCTCTTACTTTCACTTAACACACAGATTCTTCAGTACCTGTGTCCGGTGCCAGACCAGGTCAGAACTCAGCACTTTCGTTTTCCCCAGTGCTAGGAATCCAAGTAGTAGCGTCTTGCACACTTCAAGCAAGTGCTCTACCCATGGGCTACATGCCCAGCCTTGGTTTTTTTTTTTTTTTAATGTGTTCCGTGTAGTATGTGACTTGCATGTATGTGAGTGAGTGCATGTGTGTCATAAGCATAGAGGCTAGAAGACAGCTTTTGGCGTTTTCTTTAGAAAGGCTGTTCATCTCACTCGAGACAGCATCTGTCATTAGCCTGGAGCTCACCAAGTACTCTCCACCGGATGGCCAGTGATTCCCACAGATCCTTCTGTCCCTACTTCCCCAGCATTGGGATGCCTCCATGCCTGACATTTTGACATGGGTTACGGAGGCTGAACTCAGCTTTTTGTGATCGAGAGACAAGAAGTCTACAGGCTGCGCTATCTCCCCATGCTTCCCTACACCCAAGTATTAAATTTTTTATCTTTTTTTTTTTGTTGTTCTTTTTTTTGGAGCTGGGGACCGAACCCAGGGCCTTGCCTTCCTAGGCAAGCGCTCTACCACTGAGCTAAATCCCAACCCCAATTTTTATCTTTTTTTTTTTTTTTTTTTTTTTTTTTTTTTTTTTTTTTTTTTTTTTTTTTTTTTTTTTTTTTTTTTTTTTTTTTTTTTTTTTTTTTTTTTTTTTTTTTTTTTTTTTTTTTTTTTTTTTTTCTTTTGAGACAGTGTCTTGTTATACTGCTCTGTTTTACCTGTAACCTACTACATAGCATAGGCTGGCCTTGAACTGGCTTCCGCTGATCAAGAGCTGGGATTATAGGCATGTGCCTTTATATGTGGCTCAATGGAATTGGTTAACAGAAGCTTTTGTATCAGGGGAGCTACTAACCAGAGGGAAGACCTAGCACCCTTGCCTGCACACTTAACTGCACATTAGAACCATGAAGGGACCTTAGGGACGGCCTGAAGCCCTCGTGTCACCCTGTACCACAGAGGTCACAACAGTGCCAGAGGAGCAGGGGACAGACAACTGAGAATGTCACTCATCAATAACTGGGAGCTCCACTCAAAAAAGGGCAGACCCTTGACTTTGCCTCCAAAAGAATTCCAGAATGAGGTGGTATGAAGCAGAGTGGGAGTTCTTCAAAAGATTCGTTTGACAAGGTGTGATGGTGGTTTTGCTTGTTTGCTTTGGTTTTGGCTTTTCAAGACAGGGTCTCTGGCTATTCTGGAACTCCCATCTGTAGACCAGGCTACTTTGGGACTCACCAAGTTCAGCCTGCCCTCCCAAGGGCTGGGATTGAAGGTATGCTGGGTCTTACTCAGCCCCTGAATATCGTGATTTTTGTATGTGTTGCTATTGTCTTAAGACAACCTGGTTTCATGTAGCCCAGATTGTCTGAGAATGACCTCGAACTGCTGAACCTCATGCTGTGTTAACAGATGTGCCACCGTCCCTGGTCGAATCTGATGAACCTTTAAAAGTTCCCAGGTAGTGGTATGTGGAATCTTAGGTTGAGAGCACTTCTACTCCTGGGACCTAGATACGGAAGTAGGTAACTAGGTGAGAGGCGGAAAGAAAGTAGAGGAAAATCAGGCCAGGAGGTACCTCCCTCTGAAATGTGTCCTCTAAAAAGGGTCACTCAGTAGTCCCTGGAAGACTGCCACGTTTTTTGTTTTTTGTTTGTTTGTTTGTTTTGTTTTGTTTTTGTTTTTTGTTTTTTTCCAACTCATGCTTTGCACATAGTTTGGATATATTTACAGACTGTGATGAGACAATAACTCCCAGTGTGTGAGATAAAATAAGTTTGATCTTGTCACAGTCAGGGATCAGGGAAGGAAGAGGACTCAGTAGCCAAAGAGAAGAGAGACTTGCAGACACCTCCATCCTTTTGTGCAGCAGGGAACACTGTGCCCGGAGGTCCCTTAGAGACCTCAGAGTCCACAATGAAACTTGAATAAGGTCTCTTGATATAGTCCTTCTTTTTATTCTGTCTGTCCCTTTCCCCCTCACCCCTCACTGTTATCCCTACCTTGCGCCTTCATGGCTGTCTTAGTTGGGGTTTCTATTTCCTGCACAAAACATCATGGCTAAGAAGCAAGTTGGGGGGAGGGGAGTCAGGATAGGAACTCACACAAGACAGGAACTTGGAGGCAGGAGCTGAGGCCATGGAGGAGTGCTGCTTACTGGATTGCTTCCCCTGGCTTGCTCAGCTTGCTTTCTTATAGAACCCAGGTCTGGCAGCCCAGGGATGGCACCATGCACAATGGGCTGGGCCCTCACTTCTTGATCAATAATTCAAGAAATGCCTTACAGCTGGATCTCATAAAGGCATTTCCTCAAGGGAAGCTCCTTTCTCTGTGATAACTCCAGCTCGTGTCAAGTTGACACACAAAACCAGCCAGCGCAGTGGCCTCTCACAGCCAATTCTGTTGGAGATCCTTCTCTGGACCTTCTGTGTAGGACATGTTGCTGTGGGGACACCTCTTTACCATGCTAATATCCCACAGCCTGGGGTCTTTTCATGTAGCAGTGACCTAGACAAGGTACTTGGTAAGGGCCACAGTGTGGCTGACCTCTACAGTGTTTCCAGGACCCGGCTAAGGCTTTTGTTCCTGTATCAGTTCTCTTCTCACCTTCTGTCAGACAGAATACTAGATCAAAGTAGATCCAAGTGCATTTTATAGGTTAAAGGCAGTCAAATTCCAGCAATTTCAAGTCATTTGACTGTATATTTTCCACTGCATGGTACTGCTGTTCTGAAATGCTTTCGGTAGTTTTTTTTTCAGCCAATTATAAAAGAAAGGAAAAAAAATAAGAAAGGGGAGTGACATTATTTCTGATAATAATTTAAAATTAAATTAAGGGAATTGTGCGGAAGGAGAAGTCTTAACTCCCAAGTGTACACTTCAGAGCCATCCCCAATCAAATCTTTTTTTTTTTTTTTTTTTTTTGGTTCTTTTTTTTTTGAGCTGGGGACCGAACCCAGGGCCTTGCGCTTCCTAGGTAAGCGCTCTACCGCTGAGCTAAATCCCCAGCCCCCCCAATCAAATCTTAAGACAGTCCTTTCCAGGTCTTTCTTATTGGATACGTCACTAAGCTAGGCTACTACTGTGTTTGTAATGTTACATCTTCCACAAAACAGGAGGTCAGAGAGATGGCTCCAGTGGGTAAAGGGGTTTGCTGTCCAAACTTGGCAACCAGAGTTCGATCCCCAGAACTACATAAACAGAAAAGGAGAGGACTTACTCCCAAGTTTTCTTTTGACTCTACCCGTGTATGCATAGGCCTACCCATACTCATACATACGTATCAAACACATACACACCACATGCAAACACACACACGCATACACACATACACTATATATATATACATACATATATATATGCAAAGGACTTATAATTAAGATGTCAATGGAAACTTTTCCTCATTTAACATTAAATATTTGTAAATATTTTAACTTTATTAAAGTAAAATTTATAAGACTGTATTGAAAGTGTTTTGATATTCTGATATATATTCTGAAATTACTCACCCAATAGCTGACACATCTATCACCTCTCATTGTTAATGCATATTTGATCAGAACTATTAAAATATATTCTCGTAATAAATCGGAAGGACATGGCATATTGCCAGCATAATCTCCAGAATTTATCCATCTTTTGGCCACAAGTTCGAACCCTGCCACCACTTCCCACTTTCCTTCCCTTTCTTTACCTCCTCCTTCACAGTCCTGTTGAAAATCACACTGCTACCCTAATTCTGAGAGGTGGACCTTGGGTGAGGGGGTCCGGGTGGAGCCGAGGTCAAAGTCTGGTGTCTCCTCTGGTGCTCTCACTTAACCTGGAGCGTACTGTTTAGTTAGACTGGCAGGCCAGCAAGTCCCCAGTGTCTGCCCCACCAACACTGGAAATACAGGGATGCGTTGGTGCGGTCTTGTAGGTTCAAACATTTTGGAACTCTGGAATCTAATTTGTTATTGTTTTTGTTTCTGTTTGGGGTGTTTTTTTTTTTTTTTTTTTTTTTTTTTTTTTTCTGGGTCTCATTATGTGCCCCAGGCTAGACTCAAACTCAAGATCCACCAGTCTTGGCTACCCACTGTTGTCACTTCCTCTTCACTTCTACACCCCTCAACCCTCAACCCTCTTCCTCAGTCTCTAGACCAGGCTGGCCTCCTATGTAGCCATATTTGATCTTGAACTGATACCCCTGCCTCACGTCCCAGGTGGTAGGGTCATAGTTATAAACTACCACACTTATTCCCATTGTTGGGAATCAACCTAGAGCTTTGTTCATACTATATAAGCACTCAAGCCACTGAGCTGCATCGTAACCGCTGCTTCAGCCTCCAGAATACTGGGATTATAGGCACGAGCTACTCTGCTGAGCCCAGAAATTCTGGAATCTACTGAAGACTTCTCATGGACCCCTTGGATGACAGATGTAGTTACTTTGTGTCAGTTTGAGTCTGCTGTACCCATTTCTCAGTTCCGTCTTCACTGTGCATATGTTTGGAATGGTTTGCACGTTTCCTGATGGTCACAGGGTAGACCAAAGCAAGACCATGTTCTTTAAATATTAGGGATCTGTGTTTTGGTCACTGCTGGAGCAAAGGGGCTATGGCTATTGCTACAACAGCATGTGTAGTTCCAGCACTGGGATGGAAGCACGAAGCAGAAAACGCTTGAGTTCTGGGGTCAGTAGTGCTCTGGAACAAGTCCCTGTCAAGGAGAAAGAAAACTTCTTACTTTTGATATTGAAAACTGAGTATTTGAATAGAAATATGCAGTAAGTATGTGGCTCGGATTCCCCAGGGTTTGCCCTTAGTTTGTGATCACGAGCATTGGGGATTTAGCTCAGTGGTAGAGCGCTTGCCTAGCAAGCGCAAGGCCCTGGGTTCGGTCCTCAGCTCCGAGGGGGGTGGGGGGATAGGAGGCTGTAGTGGCCCACGCCTTTCATCTCAGTACTTTGGAGGCAGAGGCAGGCAGATCTCTGTGAGTTCAAAGCCTACCTGGTCTGTGTTGTGAGTTCCAGTACAATCTGGGCTATATGGTGAGACACCGTGTTACAACCAAAAAGGCCAACATAGAGTGAGAGAGATGGCTCAGCTCCTGAGTGCAAAAGACACCAACCATGGTGGTGTACAACCACCCGTAGCTTCAGCTTCAAACACCGTGTTACAACCAAAAAGGCCAACACAGAGTGAGAGAGATGGCTCAGCTCCTGAGTGCAAAAGATACCAACCATGGTGGTGTACAACCACCCGTAGCTTCAGCTTCAAGGAACCCCAAAGACTACACATGTACCCTTCCATTCACCACATACACATAATTTAAAATTTTTAAAAAACTTTTAAAAAGCCAAAAGGACTGAATGGCTAAGAGCAGAGTTTGGTCACAAATTTATAAATACAGAATTCCATTTTGGACTAATCCTAGTCACTTCCCTTGCAGGAAGGCATCCCTAGTGGCCAGTGTCTGCAGGCCTGGGTACAGCTCCTTGTCCAATCACAAGTATGTCCCTCGGAGGGCAGTGCTCTATGTGCCTGGGAATGACGAAAAGAAAATAAGGAAGATCCCATCTTTGAAAGTAGATTGTGCCGTGCTGGACTGCGAGGACGGTGTCGCAGAAAACAAAAAGGTATGGCATGGTTTTCAGACGGAGCGAACCTGAGCTAGCATCCACCGCTTGGAACTGTCTGTTGTCCTTAGCCTTCCGTCTGTCTGTCGTCCTCAGACATTACAGATAGCGTTTTTTTAACTTCAGCCAAAAACATTGGTTCTAGCTCTCGCTATTACATGTCTTTTCTGAAAGAAGGGATGAATCCGTCAAAAATGTATCTTAGAACCACTATAGTCAATAGCTATGATTGCTGTGTATATAAATATGTAATCAGTTTTGCTCTGTGGTATTGGTTAGCTTGAGCAAATTGTTGCCCTAACCCTCGCCCCCACCCCCACCCCCGCCCTTGGCGATCTTTGGGGGTAGGAGGTGAGAAGGCGCAGGAATCACAGAGACGGATCCTGGGAGCCAGGTGAGTAGCAGAAGCAGAAGCAGACTTATTTAAAGAAACGAAGGTGGGTGCCTATAACCTCTGCCTCCCCTAGGTCCCCAACTGTTTGTCCCACGCCCCTGGCGCCAGCCGATTGGCTGCCCTGGTCACATGCTCTGTCTTTGTCTCTGGGAGTCAGGCAGACAACCTGGGGGGGGGGGCTGTTAGTGAATGCGGAAGAGCCTGCTGCGCGTGAGTGGGCCATGATGTGGGTGGGGCTCCAGTTAGAATTTGCTGACTTACTCCTTATCATGGTAAAAGATTTCCAAGCCACCTGAAATACAGCAAAGGAATTTCTCTCCTCCTCCTCCTCCCCCTCTTCTTCCTCTTCCTCTTCCTCCTCCTCCCTGCTTTTTCTTCTTCAGTTTTTTTTTAGAGATAATGTTTCTCTGTGTAGCCCAACTGTAGATCAGGCTGGCCTTGAACCCAGAGATTTATCTACCTGCCTCTGCTTCTCAAATGCTGGGATTAAAGATGTGCGTCAACACTGGTTGGTTTAGGATTTTATTTTTTCTTAATACCACCAGTTAGATTGAATTTTGGTCCAAGATTGCCTGAGACTGATGCCAAGAACACATGAGGTGCTTTTCCATGCATGAGTCATTATTTCCCTTCTTAAAGAGATGTGTGCAGAACTCAGGGCTGCTTGTGACTTCTGGCCTTGTGGCCTGACTAGTTTGTGAACAGGTAGATGGGATGTTCCTGATCCTTGCTCGTTAAAACAAAATTGTTTTAAATTTAAAAACTTGTAAGACCGGATCTAACTGTATATCTAAGCCAGTCTCAACCTTTCAACCCTTCTGCCTCCCAATAATGTCCACTCTTCTGCCATTCCTCAGGGATGACAGAGTCACATCACCAGGCCAGGCACAGCGGATTCTTATCTGGTGGATGAACAGTTGGCACTTTGGTTTCTGTTTTGATTAACTTTATTTTTAAAGCTTATTTTGATCTTTTGTGTGTTTTGTCTGCATGCTCTGTTGTGCACCCTGTGCATGCAGTACCCGCAGGACCAGAAGAGGGCATCAGATTTCCCCCAGAACTGGAGTTAGAGGTGGCCATTACCCACCTTATAAATGCTGGAAACCAAACCCAAGGCCCCTGGAAGAGAAGCCCTTAACTGCTGGGCTATCTCATCAGCCTCCCATTTGTTTAACCTTATGTATTTATCTTGTTTTGTTTTGTTTTGCTTTCACAATATGGTTTCTCTGTGTATCTCTAGCTGTCCTGGAACTCACTCTGTAGACCAGGCTGGCCTCAAATTCATAGATCCACCTTCCTCTGTCTCCCCGCGCTGGAATTAAAGGTGTTTGCCACCACCACCCAGTTTGTTTTCAAGCTTTTAAGTAATGAACACACATTTGTTTGATAATTAGGTAAAATATGTAAATATGTATAATAATAATTTATGTATGCACGCAAATGCCTTGGTTAAAAACATGCTTTCCCCAACCTTTGTTTACCCATCAGATCCCTAGGCCATCTGGATTTCTGCTCTCTGGGTAGCTTCTTACTCCGGTGATCTGAAGGAGTCTGTCTGAGCTGTACAGTTTTCCAGATTAATTACTTTCCTTGGAGAGTCTAGCAAACAAATATTTGCCTTAAATAAGAGAGAGAAAGAGAGAGAGAGAGAGAGAGAGAGAGAGAGAGAGAGTGTCAGTGTGTGTGTGTGTGTGTGTGTGTGTGTGTGTGTGTGTGTGTGTGTGTTAATGTCCCATATCTTCCTACTGATAAAATCCAGACCTCCCAAGTATTTGGGAAAAGATTAGCATGAACAACTTTGGTATATAATTAATACAATTAATCTCTTTCTCCTGGACATTAAACGTAAACAGACTTTTCTTTTAAAGACTATAATGCGATCCCAGTGTACCCGTCCTCAAACTCATGTAGTGTGCTCTAAGATTAGATACCAGGTTGTAATTCCAGTCCTGTGTAACCTCAGGCAATCCACCTTACTTCTTGGCCCCGATTTCTTATCTCTACCGTGGGGATGACAATATCTTCTTTTGTCAGGGATGGAGATTATTCCTGGAGAAAAGTTGATAAAGGGCCTGCGAGTCGCTTGATTTCCTACAGGAAATGGGTTAGATAAAGCCTGTAGCAACTGAGATTAAAGGGTGTTTATTTCCCTGCTGTGCCACGGAGAGTCCCCGGAGGCCTGGACAAAGTTCTAACTCTATTACGTCTTGGGGCTGTCCTCTGAGACCTACCTGAGGATCTTTTCTGTCCCTTTCTTGAAAATGTGCCTCCTCCCTGCCTCCTTTCCTCATTCCTGGGTCTGCGTACTCAGCCAGTCTCTCGCCGGATATCAGCAGTCTAGCTACTTGTTAGAAGGCTAGGACAAGCAAGCTACAACTGCCTTCTGCCAGCATATCGTCATGCAGTACGCATGTGTGCTTTTTTGGTTGGAGAAGGAAGAGGAGGAGGCTTAGAAACAGGATCTCACCAAGTAGCCCTGGCTGTCCTGGAATTTGTTATGTAATCCAGGCTGGCCTCAAACTCACAGAGATCTACCTGCCTCTCTGCCTCCGGAGTGCTGGGATGAAGTGAGTGTGCCACCATGCCCAGTTGCATGCATGTTCCTATATGTGTGCACATAAGTGTGGATGCCAGAGGTCAGCCTTGAATGTCTTTCCTTTGGTACTCTCCACCTTATTTTTCGATACAATTCATTGACTAGTAGATTAGGTGAGACTGGCTGCCCAAGGAATCACAGGGATCTACCTGTCTCTGCCTCCTCAGTGCTGGGACTACAAACCTGCCACCATACTTGGCTTGACGCCAGGTCCTCATGCTTGTGGGTGACTGAGACACCACACGGGCGTGTAGGGAACCTTGGAGTCGGCACCAGACACCCCAAGACCATGTTCTCAACACAAAGGGGATTTATTTATTGCAGAGGGAGATAAGAGACAAAGACAGGAGATAGAGGAAGAGGGAGAAGTGGGGAGGGAACAAGGGAGAGATGGGAGGAGTATTTGTCCTGGGAGGGGGACAAAGGAGACTACCTTAGGATAGAGAGGAGATAGGAAAATGGCGGTTTACAACGGAAAAAGGAGAAAACCCCAGTCAGGATGAGGTGTTTCATTTAAACTGTTAGGATGTGTTTCATTTTAATTGTGTATAGTTAGGATGTGTTTCATTTTAATTTAATAGTTAGAATGTGTTCCATTTTAATTGTTTTTTTTTTAAAGATTTATTTTTATGTGCATTGGGTAACAGATCCTCTATAGACGTGGAGTTGCAGACAGTTGTGAGCTGCCATGTGGGTGCTGGGAATTGAACCCGTGTACTCAGGAAGAACCTAATAGTTGCTCTTAGCCATTGAACCGTTTCTCCAGCCCCTTACTTGGGTATGCTAACTAGGTGAGCTAAAGGGGGTTTTTGATTGCTTGGCTTCAGTACATCAATGACTGGACCTTGGTGGTCAGCCTCAGGAGGAGGAAGTGGCCAAATAATGTAATAGGCCTTGGGGGCTAGCTTTAGGAATGGAGTCTAGCTGTTTTAGCAAGGCACAGGGAATGAGGGAGAGCTATGTTTGCCATGCTCTAGCTGGCTAGCATTCCTTCACAGTGTCTGTATTAGGATACTCAAGTTGCTCATTCTAGTTGAATACTGCATTAATTGCTAAACACACTTTTCTACATGCTGAGTTAAAGTCACCCTTTTAAAGGAACCTTTCGAGTTCCCTTTAAAAACCCACAGAAAGTTCTGGTCAGCCAGCACAATCATTCTAAAAGGTGGATTTGGATATTATTAGTTTTGTTGTTAAAATTTCTTTCTAGATGTGATGATGGTTAGAGTGGTCGGCTGGAGACACATCTAGGACAGCTTGGAAATCAGCCTCTGGGCATGCATGCCTGTAGAGGGGGGTCATCTTGACTGAGCTTGGAAGACTCACCCACTGTGGGCGTCACTAACTGGGGTACTGGATCTTATAAACAGGGAGAAAGCAAGTTGCGCACCACCATACCATCCTTCCGTGAGCACTCCACTGCCCTTCTGTGACTGTTGGCTCATGACCCACCATTTTAAGGTCTTGATGGCTTGAGTTCCCCACTATGATGGAGAGAACACCTTCAGCTTCCCTCTATAATTGCCTGTCAAGCTATTTTATCACAGACTTGGGAAAGCGAACTATAGAAGAGGATTTAATTCCCTCTCGTAGGCTATGTCTCATAGGTTTGAGTTATCGGCTCAAAGCCTCTTTGGATTTTGGTTTTATCATCTGTCACTCACATCATCTGAACATTTGACAAGCACGCCATATGAAAACCTAACGAGTTTGCTATGTAACTGTTAAGGGGTTGGCGCCAAGTGCCACGCAAGACGCCATTGAGAATTCCTGTTACAGTTTAACGATATCTAAACGGTGCTGACAAGATACCAGACACTGTCAGTTACACAACAGCTCAGAGTCGCCACAGTTACGTTCCTTTTGCAAATTGGGAAACCGAGGCATCTGAGGTCATGCTCGTGATTTATCCTGGGGTGCGGCTATCTCTTCATGAAGTCATTAGATTTGCATCAGATCCTTCGTCAGGATGAAGGTGCGTTCCTGAACGACCCAGTTAAACATCCACCCTCACTGAGTACTTTTCCACCACCCGAAAACGGAAGTCAGGTACATAGGCTTGGGTTTTGCTTTTGTTTCTGTTTATTTAGCAGCACTAGAATCAAATCTACAGCTTCATGTATGCAGGGCAAGAATCCAGTTTTGTGTTTTGATGTCTGTCTGTCTTCCTTCCTTCCTTCCTTCCTTCCTTCCTTCCTTCCTTCCTTCCTTCCTTCCTTCCTCCCTCCCTCTCTCCCTCCTCTCCTCTTTTTCTTTCTTTCTCTCTTCTCTTTCTTTCTTTCTTTCCTTCTTTCCTTCTTTCTTTCTTTCATTCTTTCTTTCTTTCATTCTTTCTTTCTTTCTCTCTCTCTCTTTCTTTCTTTCTTTCTTTCAAGGTTAGCAAAGTGTGGTTTTAAAAATAGAGAACAACTTCCTTTGTGGGGCAAGAGGGTCCCAGAAATGGCTCGCCAAACACTCGCTTTGTGTTTCTTTGTTTTGAGATGGAGCCTCACTTTGTACCCTCCATGACCTGGAACTCACTGTTTGACCAGGCCAGCCTCCAAATCACAGAGAGCCACATGCTTCTGCTTCCCGAGTGCTGGTATTAAAGGTGGACACTACCATATCCGGTCAGAGAGTTGTTCTTGACGAGCCATGTCAATACCGGATAAAGTAAATTGTTTTTGTTTTTCGTTTGTGTGAGATAGAGTTCCCCTGTTTAGCCCTGGCTGTCCTGGAAGTAGACCAGTCCAATTCCCCTGCCTCTACTTCCTAAGTGTTAGGGCCAAAGGCACATGCCACCATGCCCAGTAATTGTGAGGATTTACTTCTGTTATTTTTAATTATGTATATGTATGTGAGAGGTATGTGTACACAAGAGCAGGGTGCCTACTGACTTCAGAGGTGTTGGATGCCCTAGAAATGGTCTCACACAGGGTTGTGAGCTGCTCTGTGGTGAACTGGGAACTGAACTTAGTTCCTCTGCTAAAACAGTGTGTGCTGGTAGCTGCTGACTCATCTTTTCAGCCTGAAACAGTTTACTGACTTTTCCATGTAATAACCACGTGTGTTATAATTTGCATACATTACCCATATATCTGAATTTGCATTTCATTGTCATATACTATTTTCATATAGAATCTCATTTAAAGTTTTCAAATCCGTCCAAAGACACATTGCTATTCAGTGGGAGAGCTAAGATCTGAATTTCCTGGATGCTTTTTATTTATTTTTGAAATCGGTCATGGGGCTTCACATGCCGGTTGGGCACTCTGCCGCAGAGCCACACTCTCTGCCCTAGATTTTCTAGACCTTCTGATGGAGTCAACCTCACACTTGTGTATATATCTCAAAATGTACCTCCTTCCCCAGCCTGCAAAGCTAGCGCCTTCACCTCTCGTAATCTTAGTTGACTTTACCCATTTAAAAAATATATATATATAAATAAATATAATATATATAAATATATATAAATATATATATATATTTTTTTTCATTTCCCCTTGTAAGGATCCATGATTCGTTGACGAATGATACCCAGGACACAAACAGTATGTAGATGCAAAGAGTGTTTTATTCTACACAAGTCCAGCACACTGGGGTCTCCCATTACCAAGATAGAGAGACCACCAAGTGAGCATGAAGACCTGATTTAAAGCACATTAGGGGAATTCCAGGGTAGGTGACCCTTATCTTACTCCATCTCTAGGGACATTCCAGAACCATTTCCGGGGCATGGAGGCTGGAAGCTGTTCCTGAGGAAGTCTGGAAGCTGCTGCTGACCCATTGTCCTTGCCTCAGGCCACGGGGCAGGGCAGCGTCTGAGGCCTGGACTTGCCTAGTTCTTGAGATTTAGGCCTCATCTCTTGAACTGCCAATTTGAAGCCTGTCATGGAGTCAGCCTAGCCTTCTCAGCCCTTCCCTTTTCTCCCACCAGTTCCTCCCACTTCTCCTCCCTCCCAGACTCATGGCCTCTTTTTTTGTTATAGTTACACATGCATATACAATATATAGTATGAATATATAAATGCACTGGCTAAGTCATTTGTTGTCACTTCTTTCTATATGATTTCAGGGTGACTTGGTATTGACCAATGGAGGCTCATTCCATAGGGAGGGAAGAATTTTTTTCCTGCTCTGAGCCTTCCTTAGTTTCCTGTAGTTCTTTGTTTAGGGGCCAACCCTGTTAGACCTCTCCAAACCATCACCATGGTTTCTTGAAGGTTAACTCCCAAGTAACTTTGTTCGCAACTATGGCTTCTTTTAGTGTCCTAGAGTTGTTGCTTCTTTAGTCCTGGTGTCTTAGGGTTTCATTACTGTGAAAAGACACCATGACCATGGCAAGTCTTGTAAAGGAAAATGTTTCATTGAGGTTTAGTTCATTATCATCATGGTGGGAAGCACGGCGGCATGCAAGGCAGACATGGTGCTGGAGGAGCCGAGATTCTATGTCTTGACCCACAGATAGCAGAAGGAGAGACTGTGCCACACTTAGCGTGAGCATTTGATACCTCAAAGCCCTGCCTCCACAATGACACACTTCCTCCAATAAGGCCACACCTCCTAATAGTGCCACTCCATTTGGCCAAGCATTTACACACATAAGTCTATAATTCCTATTCAAATTATCACACCTGGTAACTTCACTTCATCTCAATATCTTCTATGAATTATTCTCTTTTCTTTCTTGCAGTTATCTCTCTTTGTTTTTCTGAGACAGGGTTTCTCTGTGTAGCCCTAGCTGTCCTGGAACTCACTGTAGACCAAGCTGGCCTCAAACTCAGAGAGATCTGCCTGCCCCTGCCTGCCTCTGCCTCCTGAGTTCTGAGATAAAAGGACATGTACCACCAGACCTGGCTTTGAAGTTATTTCTTAATCATTTTTCATATTTGAATGTCATTCTTCTTGGTGGAAAAAAATAGTTTAGGGGCTGAAGAGATTGCTCAGTGGTTAAGAACACTGACTGCTCTTCCAGAGGTCCTGAGTTCAAATCCCAGCAACCACATGGTGGCTCACAACCATCTGTAATGAGATCTGATGCCTTCTTCCAGTATGTCTGAAGTCAACTACAGTGTACTAATATATAATAAATAAATAAATAAATAAATAAAATAGTTTATTCCTGAACAGGGGTTTATGTAGCCTAGGCTAGTCCAAAATTCCCAATGTACTTGGAAATGATCTTGAACTCTTGACCCCAGTGATCACAGGTGTGTGCTTCCTTGTTCAACTGAGTTTCCGTGTTTTTTAAAGTGAGTTTATCTCTAAAATGAAGTCTAAGTTCAAGTTTTACTTCTGATTATCTTTTTGCAGTTTTGCCCAGCTGAACTTTAACTCATCTTCCTCAGAATTACTAAAATATAGGCACATCATTTTATCTCCCTTTTTATTTGCATGTTTCTGTTGGTTGACTGACTGTATTGCACTTGCCTGGTTCTCTATGGCATGTGCTTATCATGAAAACAACAGGGGTTTCCACAGAAAAGCTCATAAGTGTGTAATACCTTCCCCTAAGCCTGCTTTGCTAATCCAGTTGTGTTCTAAGTAGCCCCTTTGTGTCAGGAATAGTTCTACCAACAAAGGCTCACTCACCTTCTCAAGCACGGGTGATAGAAACCTTCTCTCCATCGACTCCTCTTCAACTTTCAATGCGTAAGGAAGTACAGGAATGTCTGCACCACTGCCTGACGGACCACAATACAAAGTACCACTGAGCAGAACTCTGGGGACCGGCAACTCATCATGACACTGTTGAGAGGACCCGGAGGACTGGAGTCATGGTGCCAGGCCTGCTGTTTCACTAAGTAGCGATTTAAACAGTTATTTAAATTATTTAGTGTCTACATTTAATTATTTAAATGTAAGAAAAATCTCAACCAGGCAGCGTGACAGATGAGAAAGATGTGGTTTCATGATGGAGGGGTTGCTGGCTGGTGGTGGTACAGTCAAAGATGCAGAAATCCAGATCTACAGGAACGTGGTCTTTTTATTTGTGTTTGATTCTCAGTGAGTTTTTTTGTTTTAAAAGATGTATTTATTTATGTGTATGAGTGTTTGTTTGCATGTGTCCTGTGCTGGGATGTTGGATGAGGCTGTCAGATCCTCTGGAGCTAGAGTGATGGATGGTTGTGAGCATCCATGTGGGTTTGCTTTCTGTTGGTTGGCTATGTATTTCACTTGCCTAGTACTCTGTGGAATGGACAACAGGAATTTCCACAGAGACACTCAGGAGTGTATAATGCCTGGAGAATGAGCCTGAGCTCTCCTGAGAGTTGCAAGTGCTCCTCCCTGCTGCACCATCCCTCCAGCTCACTGTTAAAGTTTTCTGTACCCTTGGTTGATCCTGAACTTGACTATGTTGCTTAGGATGACTTTCCTCCCCAATACCAGTGCTTGGGGCACCACCAGGGCTGGTTTTGTGGTTGCTTCAGGCTAGGCAAGCGCTTAGGATAGAACCTTGGCTCTTCAGTTGTAGGACCCGATCAGCCCTACGTCCAAGAGGTCCCCACTCACGAAAACACGGAGGCAGAGAGCGATGCGATAAGCAAGAGGTTTATTGATCCAGTGCACTGAGGTTGTTCCGCATTCGGGACAGAGGTGACCTCCAAGAACAAAAGCACACACGTTTTGTACTTCTTCATGTACAGGCTTTAGGTTACAGCATGAGTTGGTTATTTCTCATTGGTGGAGCTTATTGTTCTTTGAATTTATTGGTGGCCCCTGGTAGAGAAATATCTTTGGCATGCAGAGGGGGTGGTGAAGGATCCTGCCCCGGTTAGCTCATTTCCTGGTAACAGGGTGGTATCCTAAATTCTTTGGACTGGGTGTTAAAGTCCCGGCCACCTGGTGTTTCCCTAAGGCGGCCTTTGTCCTTAAACTTTGAATCACACACTGCAATTCTTAGAAGAGGAAGAAAAGGCCAAGGACGGTTTAGGAAAGCTTAACTGTGTAGAGGAGACATTTGTGCAAGTCCTGTGAGGCTATTTCTAGAGGGCTTCCTCATGTTAGAGTGAGGGGAGTATCTTGGGAAAGCCAAGGCTCTATAAAGTACCTCTTCAGGCCACCTGCTCTAAATGGCAGAGAACTCATGGCTTTTTACACCTGGTCTCCACCTTGAAAAGCAGCTGTGGTGATACAGTAAAATATTAAATAGCTGTGCCTTCACTGTTAGAACGTCAACAGTCCTGGAAAAACACGTCCCCTGGATGTCCTTTCAAGGGTTTTGTTGGGTCTCTGTCTTGGACACCAGGATACCCTGGATGCCTAAAAGCAGGTTGGACATTAAAGAGGAGGGAAGGTTGGGACTGTGCCACATATCTATGTTCCTTACGGATCTCGTCCACAAAAGTTTCATGTCAGTCTCACACTTCCTTCTTCTCTTGTGCACATATATTCTTCCTTTGTGCACGAACACTACCACATACATATTCACACTCTCACATTGACATACACACTCACACTTGCACACACACATACACCACAACTCATACCTTCACACTCATACACAATACTCTCTCTCTCTCTCTCTCTCTCTCTCTCTCTCTCTCTCTCTCTCTCTCTCTCTCTCTCTCTCTCTCTCTCTCTCTCTCTCTCTCTCTCTCTCTCTCTCTCTCTCTCTCTCTCTCTCTCTCTCTCTCTCTCCCTCTCTCTCTCTCTCTCTCTCTCTCTCTCTCTCCTCTCCCACACTCTCACACTCTCTCTCTCACTCTCTCTCTCTCTCTCTCTCTCTCTCTCTCTCTCTCTCTCTCTCTCTCTCTCTCTCCCCCCTCTCTTTCCCATTCTCTCTCTCTCTCTCTCTCTCTCTCTCTCTCTCTCTCACACACACACACACCTCTCCTCCCTCATCCCCCTCTCTCTCTCTCTCTCTCTCTCTCTCTCTCTCTCTCTCCCCCCTCTTTTCCCATGCCCCAGTTTCTCTGACCCCTCTGTTTCTCACACACACGCACATACTGCAAACACAGAGCCCTTTGGCTAGATTTTAGATTCTTGGGCATTATCAGTTTTGCTGGAATGAATGTGAGCGTCTAGGTGCTCTCCCCACAGGGAGAAAGCGGGAGGAGATGTAGTCAGTGATTATATGCTCGCAGGGGCACAGGGAGCCAACTCCTCTTCAATAGGGGTGTGGATTAGGATGGGAAGGTCCACTCCCAGGTGCCTTGCATTTATTAAAAGCCCTCAGAGCTTGGGATATTTCTTCAATAGCAATTGGGGCATCTGGGAGTCTTTTCAGAACAGTATGGAAAGCTGAACTGTGCTTTGGAACTCGGCAAGGTCTTTTTGATCCTTAAAGGTTCTAAAATAAAAAAAAAAAAAACTATGCAGGTTTTTATGCAAGCAGCAAAGTGTTTCCAGTCATTTAATAATCCTTCCATACCTTAAATAACCTTTCCCCTGAGGAATAATTGTGCAAAAGCAAAACCAAACAACCCTCTTCCCCTCTCCTCATTGTTTTGTTCCTCAGACCTGGTGTCATCTTCGTGGAAAGCCGCCATACTCAGAGGTCTCTATTTAATGAGCTCCACAAAGTCTCTTTACGAGGAGATGAAACCTTTAAATTGTCAGGTATTTCTTCTCCTACAGTTCCTAGGCATCCAATTAAGACTGACGATGACCCACAATACAATGTTTCTGACTTCAGAAAGCCCAGGCCTGGCCAGTGAAACATATCTTTCAGTTTCAGCTTAGCATTAAGGTTAAAAAGGAGTTGGGGGTATGACTCAGTCTGCAAGGTAGATTTTGGAATCAGGCAGACTTGAGTTGTACCCCAGCTCTCACATTGAAAGGGGAGAAAGAGCAGGAGGAGCAGGAACAGGAGGAGCAGGAGGAGGAGGGAGGGAAGGAACAAGAGGAAGAGGAGGAGCAGGAGGAGGAGGAGAAGCAGGAGGGAGAGGAGGAGCAGGAGGAAGAGGAGAAGCAGGAGGGAGAGGAGGAGAGGAGGAAGAGGAGAAGCAGGAGGAAGAGGAGAAGCAGGAGAGAGAGGAGAAGCAGGAGGGAGAGGAGGAGGAGGAAGAGGAGAAGCAGGAGGGAGAGGAGGAGGAGGAAGAGGAGGAGGGAGAGGAGGAGGAGGAAGAGGAGGAGGAGAAGGAGGAAGAGGAGAAGCAGGAGGAAGAGGAGAAGCAGGAGAGAGAGGAGAAGCAGGAGGGAGAGGAGGAGGAGGAAGAGGAGGAGGAGGAAGAGGAGGAGGAGAAGGAGGAAGAGGAGAAGCAGGAGGGAGAGGAGGAGCAGGAGGAAGGAGAAGCAGGGAGGAAGAGGGAGAAGGGGAGGAAGAGGGAGAAGGGAGAGAGAGGAGAAGCAGGAGAGAGAGGAGAAGAGGAGGGGAGAGGAGGAGGAAGAGGAGAAGCAGGAGGGAGAGGAGGAGGAGGAAGAGGAGGAAGAGGAGGAGGAAGAAGGGGAGGAGAAGAAGCAGGGGGGAGGAGGGGGAGGAGGGAGAGGAGGGGGAGGAGGAGGAGGAGGAGGAGGGGGAAGAGGAAGAGGAGGAGGGGGAGGAGATACAAAAGCATCACAAAAGTCCCTGTACTGAGGAGGCAGAGACTGGAGTATACCTGGGGCTTGCTGTCAGTCCCTTTAGCCAATGAGATCTAGACTAGTGGTTCTCAAACTCCCAATGGCGAGGATCTCCTCATGAGCTTTAATGCAGCTCTTCATGTTGTGGTGACTCCCCCTACCCATAAACTTATTTTTGTTGCTACTTCATAACTGCAATTTTGCTACTGCTATGAATTGTAACACAAATATCTGTGTTTTCCAGTGGTCTTAGGTGACCCCTGTGAAAGGGTTGCTTGACTCCCCTCTCTCCAAGGGCCTGCTTGGAGAGGCCTGCTTTAGAGAGACTATAAACCTACAGTGGAAAGAGACTAAGGAAGATACCCAGTGTCATCCTATGACCTTGATATGCAAGTACACACACATACACAGTCGCTCGCACGCACATTCTCACACACTCTCACATATACTCAGCCACACTATATTTTATTTATTTATTTACTATATATAAGTACACTGTAGCTGCCTTCAGACACACCGGAAGAGGGCATCAGATCTCATTACAGGTGGTTGTGAACCACCCTGTGGTTGCTGGGATTTGAACTCAGGACCTCTGGAAGAGCAAGCACTTAGTGCTCTTAACCACTGAGCCATCTCTCCAGCCCTCACCCACACAATTAAAACTTTTTCTTAAAAAATACTTTTTTTTAACCCTGAGATAAGGACATGATTTTCACAAAATAGGCCCAAGATATTCATTTAATTTATTTTAAATTTCATTTAATTAATTTCTTTTATACATAAAAATATGTATGCCTGAACATATGTCTGTATGTTGCTGTGTTCCTGGTACCCATGGAGGCCAGAAGAGGGTATTGAATGCCTTAGGTCTGGAGTTACAGGTGGCCATAAGCTGCCATGTTGGGAAACACACCTGGAGCCTCCAGAAAGGCAATGCATGCTTTTGGCTGAAGAACCATTTCTCCAGCCCCAGGGTTTGACTCTTACTCTACACTATACTAAATAGGATGAGGAAGATGGTGTCTTTAGTAAAAAGAACAGTCATGAATTAACCCAAAGGAAACATGCCTTTCTACCAAAGATCTGCCCTGCTATCTCTTTCAAATACATTTTTTCCTTTTCCAGTATTTCACCTGTCATACAATTGTGCTTGCTCTACTGGTCTGAGGTTGGTAACTGGTCTCTAGACTCCCAGTCATTCCTGGTCAAAGAAAGCAATATATTCTTGGAGAAGTTTTGGTTAGCTACAAAGAACACCCCAGAATGGCCTCTCTGGGCATTAGGGGACAGAAAAACTTTTAAGGAGAAAAATGAGCCAGAGAGCTGACTTGCTATGGGAGTGGGTTTCTTAAAGACACCTCAAATTTCTCCACCTTTAATCTCAGTACTTGGGAGGCAGAGACAGGCGGATCTCTGTGAGTTCAAGGCCAGCCTGGTCTATAGAGTGAGTTCTAGGACAGCCAGGGCTACACAGAGAAACCCTGTCTCAGAAGGAAAAAAAGAAAAGAAAAAAGAAAGAAAGAAATACAAAGCCAGCTTTGAATACTACTAGACTTCTCGATAATCATTATATCCTGGTCCAGTCCCCTCTGCGGTGATGGGAACATGTAGGAAATAGATGTGGTATCAAGAACACCTCTTTTCTGGAATAGTCCATGGTGAAGTATATCAGGGACTATAAACGAAAGAGTCAGGGCCAATAAATCAGGGAATCTTTTCCACTTAGAGGAAAGGGAAGCTGAGGTGGGTGTGAAGGACCCAGACTTGGAGTCAATTTGTGTGAGTTAGGGATCAGTCACTTGTCTTTGAGACTCGGGAGACTCCAAACATCACCACATCCCTTTCCTGGGTCAGCGAGAGGATGGCAGTCCCTTGGCTCAGCTAAAGGCAGTTTCACCGGATACTATCAGTCTTTAGAGTTCCCGACGCATCCTGGAGTCCTGGCGCTGACCATGGTGCTGACAGTTGTCTGAGGCTGATTCCAGAGAGCTGGTAGGGGCTTCTGTTTGCTAACAGTTTCTAAGTGCAGTGCGTGGATTAGGAGACCTCATCCTGCTCGCAGCTCTCCTCACTCTCAGTGATAGAGAGGCAAAAGAGAGTTCATAGAGGTTAACAAACTTGCTGAAGGTAACAGAGTTTATGAGTCCCCAGTCAGTCCCCACCCCAAAACATTTGATCAAAACTGTTCTCAACAGAGCCATACTGAGCCTTGGAATTTCCCCTTATCTGATACGTCCTAATTCAGCGAACCGGTGTTTGCCATCTCAAACAGCCAGGGTGGTCGCCGTGGACTGAGCAGAATAGACACTGGGTGGTTAGGGCTGAAGGTATGGATCCATTGGTAAACTGCATGTTTAACATGCATGAAGCTCCATATTTGATTCTCCTCATTGCATAAACCTGGGCAGGGTGGATAGCACACGCTTGTCATTCCATCACTTAGGAGTTCAGTGTCATCCTTCAAGACATTACCCTGTAGGTCGTGCAGGGGACCAGCTATGATAGATGAGACCCTGTCTCAAAAAAGAGGGGGGTGGGGTGGGTGCCCAAGAGTCATTCATTAGTTCAACATTAACAGAAGCACTGCCCGGGTTTCAGTGTTCGCAATGCATAATTTTGTTTATTTTTGAGACAGAGTCTCATTGTACAACACTGGAACTCACTTTGTAGATCAGGCTGTCCTTGATCTACAGAGATCCTTCTGCCTCTGTCTCTGAAGGCTGGGATTAAAAGCGCACCCCACCATGTCTGATATATCTTCATCTCTTACAAATGCAGCTGTAAGGACCAAATGAAAGAGCACTAAAGTAGTGATTCAGACAGTCCAAAGTCCTGAACATGTGTAAGACTGGATTTTTGTTCTATGTTAGGCTTAGGATCTTGCGCATATTTTAGACTTGAGGGGATGTGTGCTGCCCACATTAGAATAACCGGGTGTACAGGCATTCTGTGGTGACACAGCCTGCAGTAGCAGTTAGACCATATTCCAATAAAAATCTCCTGCCTCAGAGCGATTTATTGCCTGGTTGTTTGTATTGCGTTGTATTTACCACATGAAAGACTCCCAGGTGTCTGCCATCTTAGCTCACTTCCCAAGTGTGTGTGCGTGTGTTTTGAGGCACTAGTGCACAGCTGAGCTCCTGGAGGCCCCGGCCTGTTTTGACAGCTCTCCTCAGCCCATGCGTCACCAGGCTCCATCACTGCCAATATGTCTCACATGGCTTTGTGGACATGTGTAGCACGCCTGTGAGACTTGCAAACACCCATACATTAGTCCAATAATAATTGGGTTTCTGTACAACTGGAACCCAGTACTATCAAGCTGCCAGCATTTCCTCTTGGCCACCAGTACTAGGCAGGAAAATTATAGTCTAACTGTCTTCCTGTTTATTGATAAACAAAGTGGCCAGCCCAGCAATGGAGCCTGATTAGCAGTTTGCACCCTGTCTGAAAGGGTAAACAGAGCCCTACTGTTTTCTGTGTTTGACAGCAATTTGCATCTTTAAAGAGGTTGGACCAGCCCTGAGATTCACGTTCAACTTCCCAGTGCTAGGTCCTCTTTGATGTTTTCCACGTCTGCTTCCTTATTTGCCAGCATTTCCTGTTTCCATCTTGTCTTGTCACGGGCTTCCCCTTACTCACCTGTCTGAGGGGGTAGGGAAGAGAAGAGCAGACCAGGAAGGAAGTGTGTCTGTCCCAGCTCAGTGAGGCCATTTCCTGCCCGCTGCATTTAAAAGGGAGACTAACAGACAGAAGAGAACCTGTTAATCCCTGACTTTGGTCCTCAGGTTTTCCCCCTCCTTCATCTTCACCCACACACCAAAGAAATGCCTCCTCCCACGGTGTAGAGTAAAACGTGGTATTAGCCTTCTGCCTGAGTTTGGTACAGTATTTATTCTGACACGTATTCTAAGCTAATTAAGTTCTTAAACTAAATGGTAACAAACCAAATAGCTGACTCCCTCCATAATTATTTTCAAACGAAGGAAATGAAGATCATTTTAAGTTGAATTTGCATAATGTAGAAGGTCGCATAAATATGGGTAAACACGCATTAATCTGTTTAAACAAACTTTCCCCGTAATCCTTACTGCATGTAAACAACATTTGTTCTGCCTTAGAGATATTGCATGATTGGACTCCTGAGACCCAGTTACCCCACTGAAGAACTTCCTTTTAGAACTTCAAAAGAAATGTTCTATATTTATTGGCGGCTGTAGGGTGTTAAGTGTAGTTAGACATAAATTGTGCCTCAGCTATTCCCCTAATGCCAATGGGGATTAAATTAGACTTTATAGCAGTTGTAGAAGTCTATTTGGTAGTTAACACACACGGCATTTTTAAATCCTGGAAAACATAATCCTATTACAAAACAGGCAGCCGAATTAACATTACCCAGGAAAACACTCTTCGTGGATTAGCAGGTTTTTTTTCCTTTTAAATAATAACAAAGAAAATTGTCAATTCTATGGGATATTACATCCGTTTCTCAACAGTAAAAACAATGAATGGGAGACAGGGAGGGGAGATAAATGGTTGAATGCCTTACTGAGACCAGTGCTCTTATGGGGAGGAGGGAAAGGGACCCAAGAAATGAACCGTGTTACCTGGGACTGGATGGCTGTTGGGACCGGGCCATGCACCTCACCGGCAAAGGCAGAGTTATCATTGTGAGGTATTTTGTACCACTGCTTTCCTGAGATGATCAACGTGAGCAAAACATTCACTGGGAACTGGTGTTGCTAACAGAAGCACACACTGCAGGATGAACAGAGAGTCTCCTCTCAGTGAAGTCAGTAACGTGTTTTCATTGATGAGCCTCCAGAATCAGAATTTTAGAAAGGGGAAGAAGGACCACAGTGTAATGTTAAAACTCTGATTCTTTTAACACTGATTGATTTGGGGGATGGTGCGGGGCACGGGCATGGCGTGGTGTGCTCAAATAGGTCAAAGAACAACTTGAGTAGTTGGTTCTCTCCTCCCACCTTGTGGGAGGTTCAACTCAGATTGTCAGGCTTGACAGCAAGGACCTTTCCCATGTTACTAGCCCCAGGGTTTTCATTTAAATACTACTGCACAAAGGTAGGACTCCTCACCCAAATATGTGCGCATAAATATGTGATTCAGCATAGAATAGAAATGCAGGCGCTACCTACATACAGATACCCATGGTGTATGGTGGCCTTTTATCTTCATAGAGGATCTGTCTTAAGTCCTTAAGTGATTGGCTTTCATGTGCTGTGTGAGGGTTATTATTAGAAGTTAGAGAACTTGCCAGTTTTCATTTGCACGGATATCATCTTGGCAGATAATCACACAGGCATCAATCATTGGCATTATCATTGTGCAAGTTAATTGTATGGGCATCAATCACGTGTGTATCTGGAACAAGTCCTCACATGGGCATCAGCCTCACCATGGAGGAAAGTAATTGCATCAGAAGCAGGGGAGGCTGTGTCTTAGTGGTAGATAATCACACAGGATCAATCACACAGGTAGTGAGGTAGATAATCCTTTGCGTAGTCCGAGGTGGCTAATTAGCAATCACATCAGTACCCTGATATTCTGGTGCAGCTACATATGTGTTTGCTTATGTGGGAGTGTAGCCAAGGCAGGCGACCCATGGCAAAACCTTCCTCGGCAGAGTACTGGAAACACTCAGCTGAAAGCCTTTGGTTTTCAAGGCATTGCTTCTTAGATACTCCTGGAAAGAATATGCATGGATAGAGAAGTTTGAGCTCTGCCTTATGATTCTATTGTTGTGAAGAGACTCCAGCAACTCTTATAAAGGAAACATTTAATCTGGGTTTAGTTCATTACTGTCACGGTGAGAAGCATGGTGACTTGCAGGCAGACATGGTGCTGGAGAGGGGCTGAGAATTCCACATCAGGATCAGCAGGCAGCAGGAAGAGGGGTGACAGGAACCTGGCTTGAGCATTTAGAAAACTCAAAGCTCACCCCAAGTGAAATGTTTCCTCCAACAAGGCCACACCCCCAACAATGCCTATGGGATATGGTGGCCATTTCACTCAAATCACCACAATCTGTTTGCTGTAGCTGCCTCTCCTCCTCTTCCTCTTCCTTCAGATATTTCAATCTATTTTCTTTTTTTTTTTTTTAAAGATTTATTTATTTTATGTATGTGAGTACACTGTAGCTGTCTTCAGACACACCAGAAGAGGACATCAGATCCCGTTACAGATGGTTGTGAGCCACCATGTGGTTGCTGGGATTTGAACTCAGGACCTCTGGAAGAGTGGTCAGTGCTCTTAACCACTGAGCCATCTCTCTTCAATCTATTTTCAAACTCACTCTGAGGCAAGTAGTTTCAAATTTTTTAATCTTCCAGCACATCTGTCTGCCTTTGCCTCCTGGGTGCTGGGATTAAAGGCATGTACCAATATTCCCAATCCTGAGATTGAACTAATATGCAAATCAGGGTGGCCTGGAACTCTCTCTTTGTAGACCAGGCTGACTTTGAACTCACAGAGATCCATCACAGAGATTATGCGATGCCTGGGCATCAAGCCTCCAAATTCTATTCAAGCACTTTATCAGCTGGGCTACATTAGCCCTCAGTATCCATTTCCCCACTTCAGATCTCAGCAGGTGCTTTCTGGGCAGCCTCAGCCCTAAGCATGGAACCCAGGACAACCAATCATTGGACTCCATTCCACTAGCCACAGTTCAGCCCGTGATGTTATACAGGGCAATCAGAGCGAATCTTACATTTCTGTGGCTTGTCACCTGTGATATGGGTCCTTATGATCCTGCAGCCATCGGTTCCTTGGTCCTGACTGCAGGGGTTGGTGCTGGGCTTGGGAATGTTCACAGGAGCCAATAAAGCCCCTTTAGACTCCATGCATCAAGGTCACCTCTTGCCACCTTGTTCAGAAACAGCCCAAATGGACAAGTCACTGGAACTTTTCCTGAGAAATTTAGTTCAAGAGATATGGTCCCTGGTCCAGTGAGCTAGCTGAGTGGGTAACGGTTGCTGGCACCACGCCTGACGGACCTGACTTTAGGACCCAAATGGTGTTAGGAGAGACCGATTCCTTCAAGGGGTTCTCTGATCTCCACGCAAGTGCATGCCTATGTCCACACACGTGCATTCACACGCCAACGATAAAATATAATTGTTTTTGGAAAGGAAACATTGGACCCAGTGAGAAAAGCTGCTTTGTGGGAAGAGCTTTCATGAGCCAAGCCAGGGGTGAGGGAGGCTTCAAGGAACAATCATCCCGACTCTCAGATGAAGCTGGGAGTCAAACCTTGAGCTGGGCAATAGCCTGACTCACGCCCTTGGTAGATGCTGGCCTTTCAGAGTCTGTGCTCACACTATGAGGTTCATGTATTAAAATCTTGAAATGTAGGGTTAGTGCTTTCTGGTTTCCTTTCTGTGGGAAAGGGAGGGAGAGAGATTCTCCTTGAAGTAGCATTTTCTGCTGTCCTGAACAGGATGATTCTGAGAAAAGTGGAATAGACACAGCAGAGGCTGAGGTACAGGTGTCCATCTTTCTACAGATCCGATGTGGCCAGGAAGTGTCTTCCTTCTCTACTCTCTTGTAAGTATGCAGATTACATTCAAGAAGGCACATACGTCCGGACCCAGGAGCCTCCCAAGGCCATGCATCCTGATGCCATTACACTGGGGACTCGGAGCTCATCACGAGGAAGTGTATGTGGTTTAGAGTTATCTGATAAACTGGTTTTAATTTAGTAACCTCATTGGTGTTACAGTTATTTGAGCTACTTCAAAATTTAAAGATTGCAGAAGGTTTGAAACCTCCTGTTTAAGGTCAGATTCCGGCCCCCATGAAAAAATACTGAATATGGTTCCACACCTGCCTGCAATCCCAGCATTGGGGTGGGGTAGAGGCAGAGACAGGACAGTGCATGTTGTCTCAGTGAGAGACTCTGTGTCAAATGAATGGGACGGACAGACACCATTGTCTTTAGGCTGTCATGTGTATAGGCATGTGAACCTACACACACATGACACATACACGGCTCTGCTGGCTAGTTTTATGTCAACTTGATAAAAGCCGGAGTCATTTGAGAGATAGGGACTTCAATGAAGAAAATCAGTCCTTAAGATCAGGCTATGGGGGTCTGGAGAGATGGCTCAGTGGTTAAGAGCACCGGCTGCTCTTCCAGAGGTCCTGAGTTCAATTCCCAGCAACCACATGGTGGTTCACAACCATCTGTAATGGGATCCGATGCCTCTTCTGGAGTGTCTGAAGACAGTAACAGTGTACTTATATAACTAAAGTAAATACATAATTAAAAAAAAAAAGAATCGGGCTGTAGGCAAGTCTGTAGGGCCTTTTATTAATTCATGAATGATGTGGAGGGCCCTGCCCGTTGTGGGTGGTGCCACGCCTGGGATGGTGGTTCTGGGTTCAATAAGAAAGCAGGCTGAACAAGTCAAGAGGAACAAGCCGAGAAGCAGCACTCCTCCATGGGCTTCTACATCAGCTCCTATGTTGGGGTACTGCCGTGCTTGAGTTCCTGTCTAGATTTCCTTCAGTGATAGAATACAATGTGGAATGTAAGCCAAATAAACCCTTTCCTCCCCTTGCTTTTCATTACTGCAACCCCAGCTGGGAACCCTAACCAGAGAACCATATATACACCATTCTCCTTCTCTCTCTCTCTCTCTCTCTCTCTCTCTCTCTCTCTCTCTCACTCACACACACACACACACACACACATATTAAAAAAAATAAACTGAAGTTCACTTCTTCTCAGGGTCTCAATTCCAGTGAAAGTTCAGGAAAATAATCAGGTAGTGAGTGGGGGGTGGTAAGTGAGAGCCTGAATCAATCACAAATTGATCATTCTTTAAATAGGTGAGCTACATATGAGTAGCCCCTTCTGCTGCAGGTGTGCGTGTATGTAGAAATGACTGGATGATTAGTCTCCGACCCCAGTCGGACTTGTCATTCCTTCTCTGCTTCAGGATTCACCTTTGACCTTCTCTCTGCCTAGGGTCCTTGGATCTCCGTGGGAGCATCCCTCCCAGAAGGTCTTCCATGACCTCACACACACCCTCATTTCTCCCTATCTGTTTAGTGTGTCCTTTGTGTGTCTCTCTCCTCTGTGGCATCTTTTGCTGGAGGCCCCGGGACAGGAATGGGTCTGTGTTTCCAACACCCAGTGCTTCCAGCCCACACCACCTGCTCTCAGTGGGCGTAGGAATCACCATGTCAAGAGTTTCAAGTCTGTCTGCCTTCTCTGCAGGCAACCATCAAGCAACTAGCACATCTAAGGGGGCTCATCCCAGGTCAGAAGCTACGTCGGCCTCGGCCAGTCCAAAACAGTTCATCCCTTCTTGCCAACAGTCACTGTCTATCATCAGTGTGATGGCTGGTTGAGGATTCCTGGTGTGGTTGTCCTGCTTCAAAGAAAACCGTGGCAAATTAGTTTTTCTTCCCCCGCCAACAGTGACAAGGGAGCGTGTTGCCACAGACCCACTAAGCGCAGTCTGCCTTTGAACAAAAGCATCACTGTGGGTAGCAAAGTAGGTGGAGAATGAGTAAGTTTCTGCTGTGACTTTGCTGAGCCTCCCGGCTGCCCTTCTCCTGAGTGTTGTCATGTAAATGTCCTTAAGTAAAAAGGCTTGAGCTGTATCTTCAATCTTTGCCCCTGGAGGTATCCAGTCTGAAGCAGATAACATCGGATTTGATTCTTCTCAGTAGCCCGAAATCACGCCCATTTTTTCTAATATGTAATGGAGAAAGTAATGTTCTTGTGTAGCGCGTGTTGATCTGTGCACAACATGAAGATATATCTGTAACCGGGCAGTGGTGGCACGCCCCTTTAATCCCAGCTCTCAGGAGGCAGAGGCAGCTAGAGTTCAAGCCAACCTGGTCTACAGAGTGAGTCCCAGGGCAGCCAAGGCTACACATAGAAATTCTGTCTCTGAACACCAAAATAAATAATGAATAAATGCACAACTTAAGAAAGAAGTTTTATTTTGTCTGACATACCAAGGTCTGGTCTATAATAGCAGGAAGTTAAGGTAGCAGGGCCTGGTCACGTGGTATTGGCCACCAGGGAGCAAAGAGTGATGGGATGTGTGTGGTTGACCTCCTTCTTTGTTTTGCACAGTTCAGGGTCTCAGTCCATGGAATGGTGACATCACAGTGCTTGGGTCTTCCCACCTCAGTGAACACAACCTAGATGATAATCACCACAGGAATGCCCAGAGGCTCAGCTCTGAGGTGATTTTAGATTCTGTCACCTTGGCAGTTGTTAGTACTAATTAGTTAGTATTAATCACCACGGTTCACCCAATAAGTGTTTGTTGTTTAGGTTGACTTGATCAGCAATAAAATGAACTAGCTTTCAGGTCACGTGTGTATGAATTATCAAATGGTTTGCCATCTAGCATGTCACAGGGATGTCCACAGACACTGCTTAGTGGGTTTCATGGTAGCATTCGTCATAGAAAGAACAATATGAGATTAAAGAAACCCAAGGGGCTGGTCAGTTCACATCTGAAGGTTGGATATGAGGCCAAGAAACAGCTGAGATACAGAACAAGCTTCTAATCTCAAGAAAAGCCTCGAGGGCAGCATAGAGAAGGGAGATTGAGATGACCCCAGGATGCCTCAGAGGCAGAGGAGAAACAGCTCTGTCAGCAGAGGTAAATTTCAATTTTATGTTGTTGGGGAAAAATAATCTGATAGAAGCAAGGCTTTATTTAGGGAAGGCGGGCTTTATTTTGGCTCTCATTTAGAGAGTACAGTCCCTTATGGTACTTGAGAAGCTTGAGGTGGGGGCCTCTGTAGTCAGGAAACAGAGTCATAAATGCTGGTGCTCAGGCAGTTTTTTTCATCCAGTTGGGGATGTGGTGTTCACCAATGGCACCACCTATATTTAGAGGGGCTCTCATCCCAACCCAATCTAGGAACGCCCCTCACAGACATGCCGGAGATTTGTCTCCTCGATCCTGTTAAGTGGACAGTTAATATAAACTGTCACAGTGGATGTCGTGGACCTCTGTCCTCTGCACATGACATAGCAGTAGCTGTCTTGGAACAAAGCAGCTGTGATTATGTACTGGTGACAGCCATGAGACTAACATCCCCGTGCCCGCTCATTGTCCTAAGGGGCATGACTTGCTGCTGGGGGTGTTGGGCGTGAGCTTAGCTGCCTGCAAGTTCTGCAGGCTCCTCTAAGCAACCCTTCACCCGTGCCCTTAGCGGTAACTCCAGTTCAGCTTCCGGGATCACAAGCTAGACTTGTTTGTTCTGTCCTTGGAGCCCTACCTGGGGTAAGCAGACATTTGTTCACGCCTCCCCAGGAAAAGTTAACGTAACAGTAGGAAAAAACTATCCAAGAGGGAGCAAGGCATGATGGGAAGCAAGTGTAAACCCTATCAACAAAACACAGCTTCCCACCCCACAGTCACACAGCAGGAATCACCCGCAGCAAGAGGCTGGGCCACGTGACTCTCAAGGGCTCCCAAGGACTTTGCAGACTGGGATTTGACATTGAACTGCTCAACAGGTTGCTGGCTGGCTTCTGAGTCCTTCTGTACTCCCCTGCTGTGTCTGGGACCCCAACCCCTCACCCCCTCCCTCTCACCTTGCCTTTCATCTGCTTTTGTCTCCTTTATAGCGGTAGGGAACTGAAAGTCCCACAGGCTTTCTCTTTGGCCAGCTACCAAACTGTCTTCTACACTGTCTTCATCCTTTACTTAAGGTATCTCCTCCAGAAAGGACTTGCTAAGGTGTCAGCATAGTACTTGACAAGTTGTGTTAAGGTATTAACCTGGAGGGAAGTTGCCATTGTTGACACTGTATGCTTTAAAGAAGTGTTGTTAAGGTGTGTAAAGCATAACAGTTCATGTTTTCGTGGTGTTTGTATTTGTGTACATGTGTATGTGGTTCTGGGGATTGAACCTAGAGCCTCACATGCTTAGCAAGCAGTTTGCCGCCCAGCTATATCCTCCCGGAATCTCTTTACTTTGATTCTGCGTCTCACTACGCCATCGAAAGCTGTCCTTGAACTCACTCTGTATTCCAGATGGGCCTTGGATACTTGGTGCTGTGCATAGTGAGGAGGCTAGACAGTTGGAATTGTGGGGAAGCGTGGGACTCCCGACCACTCCCCATCCTCTCTTTTGGTTCCTGACAATAATGTCAGAGATTTTACTTCACCAATCCTTCATCATCAGCAACTACACTAACACAGGTCCAAAGCACCAGTGCCTGCCAGTCATGGATTGCAGTTTCCACAACCGTGAGTCTTTCCTCTTAGAAAAGTTGCTTCTAGGAACTGTTGGGCTGTGGTGATGTAACTTTGGTAATTTGTATCTTTGGTTACTGTGAAGAATATCATTGTGGATACATAGTATCTGAGTCACTGCCTTATTTGTGTGTGTGTGTGTGTGTGTGTGTGTGTGTGTGTGTGTGTGTGGTGTGTGGTGCCTGTGATCATGCATGTATGTGTTCTTATGTGCAGATGTGTACACATGTGTGACAGTACTTGATGCCTAGTGTCTTCCTCATCACGGCCAACCATAGTTTTTTTTTTTTTTTTTTTTTTGGTTCTTTTTTTGGAGCTGAAGACCAACCCAGGGCCTTGTGCTTCCTAGGCAAGCACTCTACCACTGAGCTAAATCCCCAACCCCCCAACCATACTTTTTGAGATCAGTTCTTTTACCAAACCGGGACCTCAGGGATTCAGCTAGACTCGCTGGCTACCAAGTCCCAGAGATCTCTGCCACCACTGCTGACTTTTTACCTGGGAGCTGGGGATCCAAGTTGAGGTCCTTGTAATTGCACGAAGCACTTTACCGATGCAGGTGTCTCCCTGGCCACTGTATTTAACTCCTTTTCCTTTTAATTGCTGGCGATTCTGTTTTTTTTTATCTCGGAGAACTGCTCTGCTGTTAATACTGCTTTTAAAAAGTGTTTTAACTCAGGAGAAAAGAACAAGTTCATTTTGAAGACAGTTGGGAAGTACAAGTGGCCAGAGCCTGTGGAGCTCCTGAGTTACAAGTTAAAAACAATGAACAGGGAGGTGAGCACACTTGCTGAGAAAGAGAGAGCCAGACAAGAAGTTGGTCTCCCAGCCCAGCAACAGACCCAGTGTTGATCCTGCCCCCTCGGGATACTGATGCTGGGCTGAGGGACTCAGGGAGGGACAGGAGGGAAACCTTGTAGCACTTCAGGGTCACACCTAGGTACATTTGCACCCATTAACTGATTTAATCATCAAAACAACACAGCAGGTGCCCTTATTTTTCCTACACAAGTCTTGTCAGATACTTAAAGTTTATAATTTTCATTGCTTTTAACAGCCGTAAAGAATATTTTTTTCAAAGGAGAACTGGGGGTGAATGAGAAGAAATGGCTCCCCAGTTGATGACTCCAGTTTCAGAAGATCTGAGACCTTCCTTCTTCTGACCTCCTTGGGCATCCAGGGTACACAGACACACAGGCAAAACACTCACACATAAAAATAAAATTTAAATTAAAAAAAATAAAAGGAAGGTGTTCAAGATGGCTCTGCTCTCTTGTTGATATAAAAGGAGGGCTTGCAAGATGGCTCCGCACTCTTGTTGACACACAGATGCTATCTATACAAGCTTGACAATCTGAACTGGATCCACAAGTAGGAGAAAGTAAACAATTTTATGATCTTTGACCTTCACACACACGCTGTGTCACGTGTTCCCTCATCATGTCATAGACGCGCACCCACGGGCACACACACACAAACACACACACATACATAATTTAGATCTTTTAAAGGAAGGAAATGATTCTGATTCCACCAATTTCTCACGAAATTCACTGTAATATATTCCTGTTGTGCTATCTTAATCTTCTTGTAGCCGTAGAGGTTACATGTTTGGTTACAGTGTATCTTTTAAAAAAATTGTTACATTTAATTAATATATGTGTGTATGCATGTGCCATGGCACATATGTGGCAGTCAGAAAACTGTGGGAATCCCTCTCTCCTTCCCCCACTTGGGATTGAACTCAGTTTATCGGGCTTAGTGGCAAGTGCCTTTACCCACCGAGCCATCTTGCCAGCTATGGTTGCTTTTAAAATTGCTACAAGAATCCTTATTATCTTAATAGATGAATAATAAATATCAAATGTCTTCATTTTAACCATGGTTACCATTCTCCAATTGTTGAGGATATATAAATTGTATCTAGTTTTTACTATAATTTATAATATAACAAATTTTGATACATTGCACAATAGGGAGCTTTGTATATCTAATTTGAGCCCTGGCTAGCCTGCCTCTCACCTTGTAGCTAAAATGACCTTATCTTCCTTGTCTTCCTGTTTCCACTTTCCTAGTGCTAGAATCCTAGTGTAGACGAGTGTGCCTGACCACTTCTCTTAGAACATATTTGTTAAACTGGGACTACCATATCAATAAGTAGAAACATTTTTATGACTTTTAAATTCTTTCTTATTTTTATTCATGTATATAAATGTGTGAATGTATGCCACTGTGTGTGTGTGTGTGCGTGCGTGCGTGCGTGCATGCGTGTGTGCCTGTGGAAGCCAGCAGAGGGTGTAGGATTCCCCGAAACTACCAGATATGGGTGCTGAGAAGTGAATTTGGGTTTTCTGAAAGAGCAGTAAGTACTCTTAACCACTGAGCCATCTTTCGACCCCCATTAGTGGCTTTTGTTATGTATTACTAAAGTATTTTACAAAAGGAGTTTATAGAGCTTGGGAGATGGCTCAGTGGGTAATAGTGTTCGCTCCATAAGCATGAGGACTTGACTTGAATATATAGTTAAAAAAAAAAAAAGTAAAACCTAGGCATGACCTCTCATGCCTATAACCTCAGTCAGTACTAGGGATAGAGACAGATGGATTCTGGGAGCTGGCTGTCCAGCTAGTCTACTCTAAGTGGATGTTCAATGAAAGAGGCCTCTGTTTGCACATACATAGGTATATACACTTATACAAAGAGAGGCACACACATGTATGCAAACCCCATACAAAATAGGGAGTCATGAAAGGTGCAGAGATAGAGACTGGGGCATATTGATGTCTCCACATGACTTAGCACTTTTGACTTTGAAGGTCAGGAACTCCGACCACCACAATAAAGCTAGTCTAGCTCGCTGGTTTGTTCCAGGGATCCCTGTTTTCATCTTCCAAAATCTGGAGTTAAAGGTGGCCACCGTGCCCAGTTGGCATTTCGTGTGGGTTCTGGGGTTATGCGCTCCAGTTTGGGCTCACTGTTTCGTGGTAATCGCCATACCACTGAGCTGTCTCCTATCTGTCTGTGTGCTTGTAACGTTGAACCGGTGTATTCTCCTGCAGAACTGTGGCATTTTCTGTTTTGATATTTAGGCATTTACTAGATGGATCTAGTCACTTATCTTAGCGAATTATCAAAATAACGCCTGCAATAAATGTAATTTAACAATGAAATGGCTGAGAAAGTGTCTCAGTGGTAGAACAACTTTTCTAACATGGAGGAAGCCCTAGCCCAGGGGAAAAAAAATAAAAACAAAAACAAAAAAGAAAATGAACAAACAAACAAAAACCCAAGACCAACAAGTCTATGAGGGCCTTTATGTTTATTTTGTGGGTCACTTACTTGGTAGGGTCTTCCCAGGAGATGTTTGGTTTGTCTCCTCACATATAACTCCCTGGAAAGCCAAGGGCTACTTTCATGAGGCACCCTCTTGGGAAAGGCTGGTGTCACTCAGAAAACCGTTGTCTGCCAGGCTGGGTTCAGATCACTTCTCTGGGGTTCAGAGAACTTTGGATAGATGCATTGGTGTCTCAAGCTTAGCGATAAAGAGGTGCTCCCCAAATGCTTATCAGTAAAGAGATGCTCCCTGACGCATCTTGGGAAAGCCTGAGGGAAGGAATTTGCTGTGTGGGAGGCAGAAGCCGTGTCATCGTGCCTGGCTTCCTTTCTTGGCACCTTTTCCCCTCTGGAGGAAAGGGGCGGGGCACAGCTCCTGAGGAAGAAAAGGACTGTAGGCCTGGGCTGTTAGTGATTAGCTGTTTCCAGCAATTATGCCCCTTCCATCCAGGGTGTGGCGGCTGGCACCTCTCTTAATGAGACAATTTCCAGGGCTTGAGTGTTTGCGTCCCGGTTTCCTCTTGGCCCTCACTTGCTGCACTCCTTGGCAGCCTCAGAGTTTACTGACATTATCACCAATGTGGCACATTCATCTTGGCCAACATGAGAAGTCAGGGAAGACTTGCCAGTCTGCCATCACACAGGAGCTTTGGGGAGAAATGCGAGGCCAGATGAAGCCACCAAGCCAACTCGGCTTCAGGGAGTTGGGGGACCTTGTCCTAGTCATCCAGACATGTGAGTTCAGGATTCTCAAGAACATTCCAGATCTTCCTGGCAAGTAAGAAGTCTGTTCTATGCTGGAGTCACAGGGCTTCATTGCACAGAGGTAGCACTGTTAGGAAAGGCAGACAGCCACTCTGAGAGTCATCAAATAAGGAGAGAGCAGCCGCCATGCGGCAACAGGCGGCTGTCACCGCAGTTACCTGTGGTGTAAGAAACCTAAGTGTTGGACCTCCTCTTGAGGATCTCATGACTGGTGCAATAGACACTGGGCCAGTGTGCACCCAGATGCACAGGCAGTAGTCAGTTTGTAATAGTGATGAGAACACACAATGCAAAATGCGAAAGACAGAAAGCAGGACCCCTGCTAGAGAATCATTCTGCACACGTGACATTTGAGCATGGGTCTGGGAGCATGGGGGTGGGCAGGGGGGCTGGGTTCTGGAGGGATGGGAGGGAGGTTCACAAGCCCAGGGGCAGAGAAGAACTTGATGTTTTGAAGGCACTGTGATAAAGGTATGTGCTGGAGAACCCAGTTCTCAGGGACATAGGAGACTCAGGAAGAAGCTAAGAGCTGAGAGAGGTAGAGCCATGAGCCAGACACATAATAAGGGATTTTGGATGTATTCTAAGCTGGTGGAGAGCAGCTAAAATCAAGCAGCAGACAGACAAACATACCATAGGAATACCATTCTGAACCAGGTGTAATACTTGTAATTCTTGCATTTGGGAACAAGAGGGACTGACTGGGAGTTTCAGATCAGTCTTTGCTACATAGAAAATCTGTCCCCCCCACCCCCCAAAAAAAGCCATAGTAAAGGCAGGTTATCGTAGACAGGTGGGCCACGTGTAGGCTGACAGTATGGTCAGAGAGGGAAGAGGAGGAGACGGTGATGTACTTCCTTTCTTTCCTCCAAACCTGCTTCTCTACCTCTACCATCAGCAACAATGCTCCCCACCCCCACCTTTGAAGGGCGTTATAGTTTCCTCTGTAAATTTCTACTTCCTGTCTTCATGGGCAAATTCTTCAGACACCCACAATTCTATGCCCAATGAAAAAGTCTGGAAGAGCCGCGCTTCAACTCTGAGAGGAACACAGTGCCCTCCATAGATACAGTAGAGCCTCTAGGATCCCCCATTTTGAGAGCCATTAGAACCCCTAAAGTGACCCGATTTCCATCAATCTCAGAGCCATCCGAGCAAGGTCACATCGCCATGACTCCCTCCTGGCGATCGTCGTGAAAACAGATGCAAGCCCTGCTGTGGTACACTAGTCCACTTTGGGAACCGGAGGGTCAAGTGCCCATTATCCAGGTAAGCAGTCTCTCCCTGGGAGACCAAAAATGCATGTCAACATGCCAAGTAGAGGAAGCCAGAGCCACCGGGGCCACCTGGGAAGGGAGGCCTCAGCCAGGCAGTACTAATAAAACCAGACAATGCCACAGCGTTGGCGAGACTCAGCCAGGAGCCGGGCAAGGACGAGGGTGGGAGGAAGGGCCTGCCTTCCTCCAAAATCAATGTCCCTGTTAACTTGGGCAGAAGAAAATCTGACAGCTCTGGAAACCTGCCCATCTGAGGCAAAAGAGGAAGCCGAGAAGCAATTGGAGCCAGAGGAAGAGTAGAAATGGCAGGCGAAATTAGCTGCCTGTTGGGAACCCAGGGCACGAGCTCTCCACTCTGTTTTCAAGATAGGCCTGCTAGCCCTGGGCACAGGTGCCATGCTCCATCCCCACATGGCCTCCCAGCTGCCCTTTGAAGCAGGCTGCCCCCTGGGGTCCAGTTGAAGCTGTTTTTTAACATCCATGGAACAGACAGGCCCTCAGCTCCAGACCCAGGTTTCCAAGGGGCTGTTACATTTTGTTATCTGGGATATATCTGAGAGGCCACAGGCCTCACTGAAGCCTACAGAGGAACGGAAGTGCCACGAGATGACTCTAGAGGAGAGTCACCTTTGTAACAAGGTGGTGTTGTCTCACTGGCCGATGGGTCTTTTAAACCTCTCGGATAGAGAGAGTGCTGTGAGTCCACGGTACTCCAGCTTCTGCCCCTCAGTCGAAACACTGTGAAAACCGAAACCCATACAGTAGGTTTAGCAGCTGACAATGAAATTCACTTTTCTGGTGGTTTTAAGTACAGATTTCAGTGGAGATGCTATGTTTTAAGAAAAGAAAAAAGGCAGGCTTGTGGCCTTGCATAAAGCCCAGTGATAGAATGTTCCTCAGTGTAGCTTTGGCTGCCTTGGAGTTTGGTCTGTAGACCAGGCTAGTCTCAATCTTAGATCTACCTGCCTCTGCCTCCCAAGCGTTGGGATTAAAGTTGCTTAGTATTTGTGGCAAGTCTTGTGTCAGTCTTAGATGAGTGAGTGCTGCACACACGGTGTTCAGATGCCACGTACCATGAACTACTTACAAGGAGGGATGGGGACTAGGCAGGGCGCAGACAGCCCCCACCCCCAGTCCTCAGCACAACCGCCGTGAACGGTGAAAAGGTAAATAAGTCACTTGGTTTGGGTGGTACATCCGAGGGTGATGGGAGCCCTGGGGGTCAGAGAGATGAGGAGGAAGGCCCTGGTGAATGCTAAGGCTGTAACACTGAATCCTGAAAATCACTTCAGCTCTGTTTCCTGAACACCTAGCAGACGGACCAGACTGTGAACCGGGGCATTTCCTACGCACGGGGCCATCTGTGTGTCTCTTTGCTTCTCTGGCTCCATACTAGTTTTATCCTGCCAGGAGGAAATGCTGTGGTCTCTTCTTTTTCACTTAGGAGCAATAGAGGCAGGATAGTTCCTGCCTTAAAATTCTGCATCAAAATATTTTTGTCATATTGTCTCAAAAGAAAGAAAAGAAGAAAGAAAGAAAGAGAAAGAAAAGAAAGATAAATAAATAAATAAATAAATAAATAAATAAATAAATAAATAATATGGCTGTCTTTTCTTCCAGATTTGCTAAAGATGCTGACCTTAGTGGGGCCAGGCCAAATTGCAGAGTTCTTTGCACTTCTGGGACACCTGGTATTGCCCTTTATCAAGGGACCGCAAACCACCTGGGGCCACTCAGTAGTTGGCGCTTCAGTCAGTGCTCACCGTCATACACATACGTACTAGGGACTAATGGGATGGGTGAGGAGTCCGCCAAAGGAACTCAGATTCTGTCTTTGTCTGCTGCTGACTTCTAATATACAGAAGGTATGAGGATTCAGCCAGCAGGTGTCCATACAGCTCCAACATGGCGCCTGCCATGTAGGAAGCACATAGTATAGCTCAATGTAAGTTCACTGGGCCACAGGGCTGCCCCTTTGCCACCCAATCTTTGGAAATACCGTGGTAGCACTATGAACTGCTAGAAATAGACACTTAGGTTGTCACCATGACCCCACATTCCAGGCCTCTCTCACACCTCCCCTCCCCTTACCTTCCATCCTTGACTGCCACAACTGTCCATTCTAAATAGTTTTCAGAGAATAGTTTTGTTTTTTGTTTGCTTGTTTGTTTTTTGTTGTTGTTGTTTTTTTTGTTTTTTGTTTTTTTTGTCTTCCTCTAAGAAGTCTTTGGAGTCTCTCTTATAACGTCACTCGCAAGGGCTCTCCGCCCATGTGACCTCTCCAAAGCCGTGCACCTCCAGATGCTATCACTCTGGATATTACGATTCAGCTCATGGATTAGAGAAGGGTAGCAACAGCCAACCCACAGCAGAACTACAGTAGAGGCGGTGCCCCGCCATCTTTTAGTCTGTCTCAGTCTGCCCCAAGATTTCATTCTATTAGCAGTGACCCACAGCACTTGGGATGCAGAGGCAGGAAGATCGAGAGCTTGAAGCCAGCCCGAGATACTTAATAAGGTTGAGTCTGTTCTGGGCTATGCGAGACCCAGTTTCTAAAAATGAAAGTGGGGGGGCAGGGCAGGCTGAAAATATGATTTTGAAGATGCTTGATTTCTTTTTTTCTTTTTCCTTCTCCTCCTCCTCCTCTTCTTCCTCCTCCTCTTCTTCCTCCTCCTCCTCTTCTTCCTCCTCCTCCTCTTCCTCCCCCCCCCCTCTCCTTCAAAACAAAACAAACCGGGAGCTCACTTTGTAGCATTGACTGGCCTGGAACTTCCTGTATAGACTAAGCTAGCTATAAAGTTACAGAGATCCGCCTGCCTCTGCCTCCTTGAGATTAAGCTATGCACCCCATCTTCAGGCTGCTTTTGCTTGTGAGTGGCCCCAAAACAGAGTGGCCTCTGTTTTTGCTGGTAGTCCTTAGGCAGGGAGTCTGTAGCTCTGCTACGATTTAAAACATTTGTGTCCGTCCAGAAATCTTTGGGTTGAGAAGTAATATCTGTGAATGAACTTAGTGTCCTGATAAAAGGGATTCTAACGAGTTTGTTGGGGTGGGGATTTATCTCAAGGCCCTGGGTTCAGTCGCCAGCTCCGAAAAAAAAAAAAAGAGTTTGTTGCCCCCTCTACCCTATTAGGACACAGTGGGGAGGCACCATCATGAATCAGGGAGTGGGTCTTCACCAGACATTAAACCTGCTGGCACTTTGGTCTTGGATTTCCCAGCCTACAGGAGCTATAAGATTCAGTGGTTTTCATTACTAAGCCATCTAGACCCTTGGTGTTTTGTTACAGTGGTCTGACTAGTCAGTTATCAAGGAAGATCAAAGGCCCAATCCTTCCTAATTCCTGCTGGCTGAGATTTCTCAGGAATTGGGAGGGGATCTGACTGCATGCTATGGTAGGATTTTCTTTTTCCTCACCTACTGATAACTGGATAAGGATAGTGCTTAAGCAAAGATATGCATAACCCTGGGGATGCTAATAAGGGTCAGGTAATAGGTAGGCAGCTGCTCATTCTTGGCCAAGTCAGTTTTTAGCCAAAATCTATTCTTTTGGAACCTGGATTTATTTATCTTTGATAACTCTTTCCTCCCATGGGTTATTTTCATTGTGACTATATGACTCCTAAAAAAAGGAATCAGATTGTATTGGCTATCCTTGGAGGAAGAAATTGTCTGTCTAATGTCTATTTATCTTTAATGTACTTTGAAGGGGCGTGGTTGAGAGGCTATGGCTCAGAAAATATTGAAAATGTCATCACTGAGTTAAAATGGAAACACCTGGATTCTAATTCTTGTCCTACAGTATGGTCATCTATAAGAATTTACATGACCCAGTCCCTCTTCCTTTTGGCATACAGTTTTATTCCTCAGATTCTCCTGCAGTTATATATTGCTTTGGAGTTAAGTTTGGTCTAGCAGAATGTGGATAGAAACTACATATGTAACTTCTAAGGTTCGACCTTAGTCACTCCTGTGTCCTTGCTACCTCATTGGGCTCATTGCTAATAGACAGAGAAAGAGAAGATTGCAGATTAAAGATGGTAGAGCCAGGGCTGGAGAGAGAAAGAGAGAGAGAGAGAGAGAGAGAGAGAGAGAGAGAGAGAGAGAGAGAGAGAGATAGACAGATGACAGACAGACATTGGGGTGTGAGGTTATGTAAGGAAGGGTTTTCGGGAAATGGCTTCAGAGAATCACAGAGGCTGAGAAAAATCTGTGATCTGGCATCTGTAAGCTAAAGAAGCCTACACAAGGCACTGCACGTTCAATCAGAGCCTAAAGGCCAGAGAACCAGCGCTTCAGTGGCCAGAGGCAGAAAGGAATGGACATCCAACTGAAGGAGAGAAAAACTCACCGTTTTCCTTGCTCTCAGCATTTAGCAGATTGGGTGATGCCCACCCACGCTGTTGAGAGAAATGCTAATCTCCTCCAACACCACCCCCAGAGACACACCTAGAAATAATGTTTTACCAGCTATCTGGGCCACTAGCCCAGTCTACTCATCACGCAGAATTAGCCACGAGAGCTCTGTGCCTGTAAAGATGATACTTGCACGTCCCCGCTGCTGTTCATCCCCAGTTTCTTCTTTCCCTTTTAAAGGTTACCATGGATTCCATCTCTGTAGAAAGAGGAAGGAACTCTCCCCTTCCCCTATCACAATCTGCCCCATATATGAACATATTAATGTATAGTCGTATCAAATAGTCACCGCATAACAATTGTGTAAACAATCTCACAACCTTGGCAACCATCGAGGGGCTATAATTTTGCCTTTTCTAAAACGTCGTCAAGTTCCAATCAGATGGTATGAGGCATTTTCAGACGCTTTCTTTGATTTAAACAATATGTATTTCAGGTTCCTCTGTGCCTCCCCCACCTCCTGGCTTCGTAGCTCATGTCTTTTCCCTGATGAATAATAGTTCTTTGTCTATATGTATCCCGATTGCATATTGTCTTTTGGATTTGCTTCATTGTATCTATTAGTGATACCGCTCCATTTGGGAGTTGGGAATTGTAACATGTCTTAAAATATATTAAGTAACCAATAAATCCCCCAGTTCTTATCTGCTCACTGGATTGTTATCCAATGCTGTCCCTTCTCTTCGCCTAGGGAAGTCCTTAAGTCTGATCTGAGTGGGAGCTTTTGTTTCCTGGATCTCATGGCTTTTCCTTGCTCAGTTCATTCTCTCGTTTTAATGGAGTGCATCCTCTAGTCACTTCCTCGGAAAGGGTCTATGAAAGATACTTTTCCCAAAAGATTTGTCATGTCTGTGTGAAAGTATTTGTTCTACTTTCATCGATTTCTATGTGACTAGGATTCTGTTGTTTCTTCTCTCTCCCTTCTAATTTTTCTGAGGTAGTAGACCAAAGCCTCTGACTCAGATCCCGCCATCCGACCAGTGTGCAAACTGCTTGTGTTGGCTTGCTTCTTTAGCTGAGCACTGGGAATGCTCGTCTCTGTGCCGAGCTATACGTTAGAGAGGGGGACGGTTATATTCACTCACTAGTATTCCCCACCACCATCACTACCACCACCACCACCACCACCACCACCACCACCACCACCACCACCACCACCGCCACCACCATCAGCACACATACACTTTTTGGACTGAAGCAAGCACAGAATAATTATCTCAGAGATGATTTCTGGCAAGTAAGATCATCAAAGTTGGAAAGGTATGTTTCAGTGAAGACTGTTTATAAACACACCTCTCGCTGCCAAGATCTTCATGTCTAATTAATTAGAATCACCCCCACCCGCCTTTCCACTTACATCACTTCTATACGCGCACACACTCTCTCCCACACGTGCATGCTCTGGCCCTCAAGCGTGCACCTGTCTCGCTCTTGGTTCCTATTCCTCTCTGTCTGCATAAGTTGATGCACTTGGTTGACTTGCGTTCTGTTTCATCCCCTCCCTCCCATCAAAAACTATTTTCTGCATCTCCAACTTCATCAGGATGTGCCTGGCTGAGACTGTCAAAACCACTGAGCAGAAGTGTTTAATCCAGAATTGGCTCAGATTAAACTGGTGAGGATCAGCTGAGGAAGCAGCCTTGAACTTCCTCCTAATTATTTATCGGAATGGGAGCCTTTGTGTTATGGGATGTATTCACAATCTCCCATCCTCCCAGGCGGTGGTGGCTCCAACTGGCTCAGACAGAGCTCTCTGCACTCAAGAAAGACAAGCAGAGAAAGGAGAAAGGGCCACTGGCCACGTGCAGGAACACTGCTTTTGACAAGGTTTCCCACAAACAGAGGTGTTTTAGTGGCTTATTGGATGGATACCTTTATGCAACGCCATTTGCATAACACCATAAAGTAAGGCGTGGCAGGGGGGGCTGGCTACCAGCAATGTATCCAGAGGAGTTTGGGCTGCCCAAATGGGAGCTGAGGACAAAGTCAGACAGAACTTTCTTGGCAGTCTGACAGCCAAGAGCCCTCATCTGTAGATGAGGACCACAGCACCAGCCTTCAAGGCTGCTGCAGGGATGAAGGTAAGGGTACATTAAGGCAGTCTGTCAATAAGGGACTATATAGGCATTATCCATTATTAGCTGGCTCTACAGAGAAAAGAAAAAAGCAATACCATTTTATTTTATTCCAAATGTCTTCCCTGACCCGGGGTTAGTGCTGTGGAGGGAACCGAAGGCCTCGGGTGTGATAGACAAACTCTATACCACTGAACAGCATTCTCAGCCCTTAGTCTTCTTTTACATGGGGATAACTTGTTGTTGAGATAATTCTATAAATGTAAAAATTATGGCAAGAAAGATCTGTCAGGCGTTTAGTGATGGGGATGGCTGTGTCTCCGGAATATGAATAACTTTGCTGTGTCAGCACAGAATGTCATCACACCGGTTCACAAGGCTCAAACCCTTGTTGAGAACATGGCAGCCCCATAGGCACACTAATTGAATGTTTAAAAAAAGTAACGATGTGGAGGGAGTGGCAGGAAATGAACAGTCATGACAGGAAGTCAGGGGTAGCCCAGGTTGCCCACCGTGCGTGTTGCTTGTAGTTGAAATTGTGTCTAGGGCACCTTGGCAGGACTGCTGAGGAGGGGGAGGGGTCTTATCCCCACCCCACCCCCGCAGTCTCACCCCCTTTCTGCTCACCATCCACATGGGGCTCAGCATCTAGATTCTGTGCCGATGGCTTTCTGGTAAAGAAGCCTGAAGCATGGTAGATCCACAGCTGATGTTGGGAGCAGGGATGTGTAGGACAGCCCAACCCCCAAAGGGAGAAGGCTAGAGCCCAGACTGACTTATTTCCTCTTTTTCTTGGTGTGGTGTGGAAGGAAGCTCCTTGGGGTGACCAGCCAATGCCAGGTGCCAGTTTGGCTTGGCCCTTCTCTTCAGTAATCAAACACAGAATTTTGATGTTGCCAAGAAGTTATTTTGCAGGTGGGGTCAAGCCCAGTTGATTATGGAGAAGAGCTTAACCCAGTCTTCCAGCCTCCCCTGAACATTTCAGACAAGTGTGTCCGCCATGGCCTGGGCCGCTGTCTTAAAATATACTTGTCTGCTATGTTCCTTCTGATGGCCACCGTCTTGGGTGGCATTCATCAACATGCTGTCCTCTGCCCAGAGTTCCTTTTCTTTTGACTCGGTTTTAACCCAACACATAGTAATTCTGGGGTTGAATTTTTTTTTTTCTTTTCACTGGGAAAATTGACCTGTATTATCGGAACGATAAACCTTGCAAGGGACTTCCACTTCCACTCTAGCTTCTGTCTTTTAGAAATCTACTTAGCTTGATAAGACTGAAGTGCTTTTTTAAAAAAAAAAATGACATTTATTGAGTTGGGGGAGGTATGAACATGCCAGGGAGCTCATGTGGAGATGTTTTATCAGAGTTTCTATTACTGTGATAAAACACGACAAAAATAACCTGACTGGCTTGCTCCTCAGTGCTGCTTCCTTAAACAACTCAGGGTCACGTATCCAGGGCTGGTACCACCCATGGTGAGCTGGGCCCTCCCATATCAAACACTAATCAAGGAAATGCTCAACAAGCTTGAGAATCCTTCTTCCCAAATAACTCTAGCTTGTATCAACTTGACAGAAAACGAACCAAAGCAGGAGGTCAAAGAACAACTTGCAGGCATCTACAACGAGTGCCTCCTGCTACGTGGGCTCCAGGGATCTAACTCAGGTCATGCTAGGCAAACAAGTGTTTTTATTACTGTGTCACCTCATGGTGCGTGTGTATGTGTGTGTGTGTGTGTGTGTGTGTGTGTGTGTGTGTGTTATGTTTGTTGCGATGTGGTGGTGCACACTTGTAATCTTAATACTCAGGAGGCCAAAGCAGGAGGTTGTAAGTTCAAGGGTGGCCTGGATTGCATAACAAGACATTATCTGAAGGAGTAAGACGACAAAAAGAAGTAGGAGGAAGAGAAGGAAAGGAGGAGGAGGAGGAGGAGGAAGAGGAGAAGGAATAGGAGAAGGAAGAGAAAAACCAAAACCAAAAGAAAAAAAAAACAACAAAAATAAACAAACACAAAAAATGGTTCTGTATTATAATTGTCCTTCGTACCTAAATTCTCTGATTATCCCTGCGTGAACACAAATCCATCAGTAGGGAATCTTGGTAAACTCATGAGCCTGGGGATTGGCTCAGGGCAGAGGCAATGGGATACAACATGGATAGGCTTTGGGTTGTAATGAACTTGGCCGTCTGTCTGTCTGTGCTATTTTGAAAGTGATTATCTTGCAATTTTAGGTTCAAGGCTCTCTGAGGTATGACAAACTCCCCCCCACCCCATTTCAGCAGTTATTTTTCACTTTGGAGACCAGTCACCACATTCTAGTCACCGCAGCACTAATGGTCACAGATGTGACATCACAGACATTCTCTCTGGCCACACCCAGGCAGACTGGCCAGGACCTGGGTTCCGTGAGAGTCATTGACCACAGACTTCAGTTCATAGCAGTTCCCCGCGGGGTGATGTGTGAGCCTTTTCAATTGTCCGTGACCGTATTCCATATACACATATCGATCCTCTCTAATCCCCAGCACCGCTGCCCAGCCTTTCTGTCTGGCTTGGGTGGAGCCCCTGAGGGGTGGGAGAACCTGGTGCCATCAGACATCCCTTAATGGCAATCCTCCAGTGAGACTAGGCAGGTGGTCTTGCAGATGAAGTGTGTAGCCACGAACACGAAATGTCTCCGCCTCAGGACTCCATGCATGTTCATCCTACCTGCTGCCGAAAGGAGCCGGACAGGCCCTCCCCTTAGGAGCCTGTCAGCTCTTGTCACTACTCAGCCTGGGGGCTACTCAGAGTGACTGGCAGCAGGTACTTTCACCCCCTGCCAACCGCACTGCCCTCTCCCCTCTCAGCCCTGCCACCTGGGGAGGCCACGCCAGGGCAGGGCCATCAAGTCCTGCTTCTGCAACAGCCACAATGCTGAAATATTTATGGTGATCCATGCAGGACTCAGATTCACACTGTCCCGACAGAAGCCCTACACGTCAGGGTGTTGTACTGCTTGGTTCTGCTCACTCTGGTGGCTCAGTTGGGAAGCAGGGTGGAGATCACAGCAAAACAGCCAGAATTTGGCCTTTGTCCCAAATGCATACCTGGGAAGAAACCAGCTTGAGGAAGTGATGTGATTCTACCTCCCCTTAACTCAGATTCTACTTCATACATAAGAAAAAGTCAAGATGTTCTCATCGTCCATCAAACAAACACGCTGCAGAAGCAGGTTTTCTGGGGAAGACATAGTAAAAGCCTAAGAGTAGGCAAGTTTTCCCACGACTGTGACAGCTGTCCCCTCAGAAGCAGCCCCCATTTTGTCCCCAAACTGCAGGTTCCGCTAGCTTGGGCCTCTCATCAAATTGGTTTTATGTGCGTGCGTGGGAATTATTGGTAAGTACTCTGAAATGGTGTCATTTGCTAGTTGCAAATTACTTGGGTGTATCTTGAAACTCATTAAAAGGGAAATGTCCTATTCTGTAAAGAGCAGCATTTTTACATTTTAAAAATCAGATGTTCTCAGTGGGGAGCAGGGTTTATCTTTGTCAGTGCTGGCTTTTGCTAAGTACATCCCAGATTGAAAAATCTAAATGAAACAGCCACAAGGGACGGCATGGGGGATGTTTATGTTGGAAAGCAGGGGACACACACACACACACACACACACACACACACACACATCCCACACGCCTGCACTCTTGCACATGGGCACATATGCACACACAAATGCACACACACATACACAGACATATATGCTCACATACATGCATACAGTCACACACAGCATACAGATGCAAACACATACATACACACACAGACACATATGCACACATACATGCATGCACTCTCACACAAGCAGGCACAAATGCACACACACATACACAGACATATATGCTCACATACATGCATACAGTCACACACAGCATACAGATGCAAACACATACACACACAGACACATATGCACACATACATGCATGCACTCTCACACAAGCAGGCACACATGCATACACACATACACAGACATATATGCTCACATACATGCATACAGTCACACAGAACATACAGATGCAAACACATACATACACACACAGACACATATGCACACATACATGCATATACTCTCACACAAGCAGGCACACATGCATACACACATGCTTACGCACACATGCACCCACCATTTATCTGTGAATTTAGGCCTTTTTCATGTTGTGGTTTGTTTCTACCCTGCTAGTTGTTCGTATTTCACTGGAAATGTTGCGAATACAGAGAGTTGCAGAGGTGCCAGGCTCCATCGTGGTGTCCAAAAATTGGCTTTGTACATATGCTAAATTAGAGATTGGCTGGCAGAAGCAGTTCACAGATCTTAGATTGGCAGGGATTCCTCATGAAAGAAGGCAGGGCGGCGAGCCCGGGGGACTCACTCTGCAGCCGGCAGTAATGCAACATGCTCCCTCCTACGTGCCAAAACCTGACTTTAAAATAAATTCCGAACCTTCATTAGGCATCACTTCTGGCCCAGGTAATCGGCCCACCCGAATCTACTACATTCCTATCCTGTTCTCAAGGAAGGGATTCTCTTGATCCCTTCAGAGGACCTAGCTTTGAGACTTTTTCCACCAAAAGGACCCAGGTCATTTTGGTTACTTCTTTTAATCAACAGGGCATCCTGGTGCCAAAGGAGGAAGGTGGGGGTGCTTTAGATGAAAGTCCTTCTGTTTTTCTCCACCCCCCCCCAAAAAAAAAAAAACCAAGCAAACTTCCGTGGTGGTTTGATACAAGCAGAATTAACTCAGTGAGGAAGTGTATTAGACAGCCAGGGCAGAGAAGTCTATGCCAAAAGGATCCAACCATCTGGGTCTTTTTCTCTCTCTGCATCAACCAGAAAATGCCTTTCTCATTTACTGGGAAGCAGCTGATGGCTTTACTTTTCCTAAGAGATAACACTTCATTTTCTAGAAGTGATGAGTTCTGAGCAAAAGCAAGTTTGTTCCCAAGGTTGTCATTACTGATTTTGGATACCTGCTTAATTTTAGAGTTAAGCCCTGGAAAATTAGGAGACCTGCTTTCCATTCTAGGTGGAATTCTGGCCTCAAATGGCGATAGCCAGGCTTTTTTTTTTTTTTTTTTTTTTTTTGAGCCCGTATCTTTCAGTCCTTATCCTTTCCTATAAAAGATGTGTTGAAGAATCAAGAGTTGAACAAGGTGACCTCAAAGCCATGCAGTTTTACAGATACTATTTAATCTGTGTGCCCAGGCTCCGTGAGTTCCGAGAGTCGCGAGCAGGAAACCCACACTCTCAACATCACTGTGCTGGCCAGTTTCATGTCAGCCTGACAGAAGCTAAGGTCATTTTGGAAGATGGAAACTTGGTTGAGAAAATGCCCCCACCGGACTGGCCAATGAGCAAGCCTGAAGCGTTTAGGAAGGACCAGCTCACTGTGGGCGGTGCCACCCCTAGACCAGCAGTCCTGGGATAGATATGAAAGTAGTACTCCTAAACGCTTCTGCGTCAGTGCCTCCAAGTTCATCCCAGAAATCCCGCCCTGGCTTCCCTCAGTGATGGACTTACAAGATGTGAGCTATAAGGTGAATGAGCCCTTTCCTCCCCAGGTTGCTTTTGGTCACGATGCTTTGTCACAGCAATAAACACTCTGATGTCACTGTCTTCGTTAGGGTCTTATCACTGTGAACAGGCACCATGACCAACATAAGTTTTATAAGGGCCAACATTTAACTGGGGTTGGCTTACAGGTTCAGAGGTTCAGTCCATTATCATCAAGGCAGGAGCATGGCAGCATCCAGGCAGTCATGGTGCAGGAGCAGCTGAGTTCTATATCTTCACCTGAAGGAAGCCAGGAACAGCCTGATCATCCCTAGGCAGCTAGGAGGAGGGTCTCCAGGCCCACCCCACAGTGACACACTTCCTCCAACAAGGCCACACCTCCTAATAGTGCCACTCCCTGGGCCAAGCATAGGCAAACCATCACAGTCACCAACGCTATTCATTGAGTTACCAATCTCCTTGGATGCCGCCCTGGGGTCACGGCAAGCATAGCAAGATCAAGTTGTGTGTCTCTCTTGGTACCACATACAGCATGGTGTGGAACAATCACTTGGTTGAGTTTCGGTTGACCTGGGCTGCCCTGTCTGTGTCTTGAGCATGGCCTCAAGTTCTTTAGTGATCTCCGTAGGACTTTTATCTTCTTGTTTCAAAAATGACCTAATCTATTGAGCATGGTGATGCTTGTTTGTAATCCCAGAACTTGGCAGACAGAGGCAGGAAGATCAGGTGATGAGACCAGGGGGTCTTAGGAGATGGCAGAGTTGGTTAAATGCTTGCTGAATTAGCAGGAGGGTCTAAGTTTGGGTCCAAAGCAGGCTGTGGAGGCTTAGGTCTATAATGCCATCAGGCAGGCTCTTAGGGTTAGCGAGTAGCCAATCTAGCCAACTGGTGAGTTCATGGTCATCTTTCTCTACACAGGGAGTTTGAGTCCAGCCTGGGCTACATGAAACCTTATCTCAAAATCAAAAGACACAAAAATACACCAGAAAACAAACAAACCATAAACCCACATAATAAAATAAGACAAACAGCTATGTAACTGTGGACCCCGTTGTCAACCCTGATGTTACTTGATTTTGCGATTCTGGATCTTAGTCACCTAGAATCACATTGACTTAGTGATGAAGGAGCTTGTGGGACTTTGAAGAAGAGACAGAGCTCTTTAGTGAGTAGAATTGCTCTGAGCGTACATTGTACAGTCCCCTCTTCATTTTCAGGTGCCTCGCTAGTGTGGATGAACAGCAAAGTGGGAAAAAAAAATAGATGCAGAAAGCGTGGGGAGCAACCTGTTTGCCGTGTCTACCGAGACAGGCAGTATTTGAAACAGCCAAGAGCAAAGGCATGGGTTTGGAAGCATCTGAACAGTTACAGTTGCCAGTGGGGCCATGAATGCTTCAGAGAGGTCATGTGTGAGCTTATGGTTATCCCAAGGCACCTACCTCTAAGGTCAATGAAACGGTGACAACCATAAGACCTGTCTCTGGAGACACAGTGACATCTGTAGAAATCTACCAAAGACCTCAAATAGTCTAGGTGCCATTATCTAAATAGAGATAGTGAGGAGTGTATTTTCAGGAGAGGGCAGGAAAGTGAGACGTGATCTCTGTGTTCCGTCTCTCTGGTTGTCCTGGGATCTAGATATGTAGATAAGGTTGGCCTTGAAATCATAGATTCACCTGCCTAGATCTCCTAAGTGCTGGGATTGAAGGCAGCTGTCTCCATGCCCAGCCCTGAGGGAAGGGATTTTAATAGGAAGAACTTAGCTCTCCTATCTTACCAGTTCCCAACAGCTCTTTTAAGGAACCGTTTATTCCAGTATACACAAAATGTGATTTCTGGGGGGGATTGAATGTGACCCCCCCCAAAGATATATCTTTTAATACCTAGACCTCCTGTAAATGAAATCTTCTCTGTAAGAAGCATATGAACAGAGTGTAGTTAAAGATCTACTGATGAGATTGTCTAAGGGACACCTGCACCTAGTGACCCTTATAAGAAATGCAAGAAACCGTCAAGGTCTGAAGCTTGAGGGATGTGGTTACCATGTCCACCTGGACGCTGCCATGCTCCCACCTTGATGATAATGGACTGAAACTCTGAACCTGTAAGCCATCCCCAATTAAATGTTGTCCTTATAAGAGTTGCCTTAGTCATAGTTGTCTGTTCACAGCAGTAAAACCCTAAGACACCCAGCAATCACTCCAACCCCAAGATCTTCATTTTTAATCAACCTTATCCTTTCAAGTATTTCTATTTCATTGAGCAATGGTGTTAATAAAATTCCGGATTGTGTGACATATTTAGAATGGGTTGGTCTGTTGCCAGAACTCTCACTCTCAGTACATGTTTGGAAGAGTACCTTTTTAACATGTCCCTCATTTCAATTTTAAATATTTTGTTTATATATATATATTTTTGTGTGTGTGTGTACTCATGACTCTAGGTACTTGTAAAGAACAGAAGGTGTCAGATCCCCTGAAAATGGAGTTACAGGCAGTTGTGGACTTCCAAACATGGATGCTAGGAACCAAACCCGGGTCATCTCTAGGAGCTGCAAGAGCTCTTAACCGCCACACCATCTCTTCAGGCTATGTTTTGGTTTTAGAACCAATGTACATCAGTTTAACTCACAGTTGAGGCCAAGCAGCTTATTGTTACAGTGTTTATGACAATACCTAATCTATTTCTTTCCAAATGAGTGGTTTTTGAATAACAGCAAATCACGTTCTTGTCTCCCCCAATCCAATTTCAGCATACAAACAACTTTCTTCAATGGTTGATTTCTATCAGGAAAGCTGTGGAAGTCTTTGCTTCATAGTTATCCTCTCCTGTCTGTCCATTGTCTGTCTGTCTGTGTGTATCTATCTAGGTCTGTCTGTCTTTCTCTGTCTCTCTGTGTATTTAGAGTGTAGCAACCTATTTCTACAGTCTGAGTGTGGAAGTTCAAGGGCAACTTTAAGGAGCTGGTCCTTGCCCTCCACTTTGCTAAGGCAGGATCTGTCATTGTTTCTGCTGCTGTGTGATGTGCTCCAAGCTGGATGGGCTCCATGCTTCTGAACAGAGCGCTCTCTCTCTCTCTCTCTCTCTCTCTCTCTCTCTCTCTCTCTCTCTCTCTCTCTCTCCCATCTCCCTGCATCTTAGAGCTGCACTGCCGTCTGTAACGTTTACTTTGTTATTAAGACTGAGTCTCACTTTGTAGATCCAGTTAGTCTAGAATCCTTGAACTCTTCAGCCTCCTGATTTCTGAGATTAAAGGGACGTGCTACCACACCCAGTATTATTTCTCCTTCCCCAAATTTTTGTCCTGAGATAAAGGTCTTGTCCTGATTGGCCTGGAACTCACTATATAGACCATCCTCACCTTGAACCTGTCGAAGATCCTCCTGGCCCTGTCTCCTGAGTGCTAGGATTACACTTGTTAGCTCATCGGGTGCAGCCTTCCATGTCCTTGCATAATCTCCAATAAAGAACTTATTTCAGTCCACACTTCTTTTTCTTAGTATCCACTTGCTTAAGCAAACATTCTAAAAATGCTTACCAATTGCTTGTCAGGTAGAAGAAACCAACATGTTCCCAGGATGTGTCCGTAGATGGTTGGGACGGATGGAATAGACGCCTAGAGAGTATATTCACTTATACAGGGTGTAGATTTGGACGAATGTGTTCAGAATTCACTATAACCTGGAAATGACCTTGAGAGGAACAATGCAATGGTCAGACAAGGTTCCGAACGTCCCTTCCAAGTGACCCTCCCAATTCGTTCTTGAACAAGGAGGCTAACCATTGCCTCTTGTCACACCAGAATTAGGATGTTGTTGCCATAGCCGTTCATTTCTGGTAGTAATTGAGTGAGAGAAGAATGTGGGTCCGTATGCGTCCCTGGGGAGACACTAGATTTGAGTTATATCATATCAGATCTGTTACTGAGAAAGGAGGAGGAGCATGATGAGGTGGACCGCCCTAAATCTCAACATTTGGGAAATATAAACACATTTTTAAAAAGCTAACAAATATTAAGTCCTTACCCCAAACCTCACTGCTACCTGCATCAGACATTGTTGTTGTCCCTACCCCCAACCTTTTCTTGTCTGGGTTCCAAGCTTACTATGACCTCGAGCTTCTCTGCTCCTTCTGCTTCCCTTCCACAGTGCTGGGGGGACGATGACAGGCATACATCATCATCATCCTGGTTAGTGCTGTGGTGAATCACCATGGCCAAAGCAATTTGGGGAAGAAAGGATCGATTGGCTCACACTTCCAGATCACTGTTATCATGAAAGGAAGTCAGGACAGGAACTCAACCAAGACAGGAACCTGGAGGCAGGAGCTGATGCAGAGGCCATGGCGAAGTGATGCTTACTGGTTTGCTCCCCTTGGCTTGCTCAGCCTGCTCTCTTACAGAACCAGGACCTCCAGCCTACAAGGGGCTGGGCCCTCCCACATCAATCCCTATTTAAGAAAATGCCCCACAGGCTTGACGACAGCCTGAACTTGTGGATGCCCGTTCTCAACGAAGGCTCCCCCATCGATGATGAGTTGTGTCAAGTTGACAGAACACTAGCCGCTACAACCACCATGTCGTGGTTTTCTGTGGTACAGGGGATGGAACGCTGAACTTTGTTCATGTCTGACAGACCAATTGATCCGCATCCCTAACCCCTCCTTGAAATGAAGAAACAGAGGCACCATGAGGTGATGAGACCATCCAGTCCCCAGACACCATGGACTCTGGAATTGCAGGCTCCACTGCTGGACTAGAGGAAGATTGGGAGAGTTGGAGGTGCATGGACGTCCCTTTAGGGCTGAGTGGGCACTTAATTGAACCCGGTGTTCGTACACCGGAGGCTGTGTGCCCTCAGCAGCTGTTTGTACGCGTGCTCTATGCCGAATGTTCTGAGAAACGTGTTACAGCTTCATGTATAACTGTTCAGGTGTCAGACCAATTGGCACATCCTCTGAGAAGCTCTTCTGCCATCCCCTATGTCCCTTCAGCCCCAACACTTAATTCTGTTCTACTCATGGCACTTAGCTCTGAGGTTGTTCTCCATTTAACTTGTTGGCTAGCTGTTGTCCTGACTACAGATCGGGGGTGTGTGGTGCGGGGTGTGTATGTGTGTGTGTGTGCGCACCAGTGTACGCACTTGCGTGTGCGGGCCCTCGCTCAGGGAAACTCTGTTCACAGGGAGCTGTTTTCTCCCTACCTGAAACAGAGCCTCCTACAGACTGTTTTCAGGAAAGCTCTTCAATAAAGCAAGTGAATGAATCAAAAGCAAAAGCCAGGAAACAGTTAAGTCCTAATGACAAAGGGTTTGTTACGCTTTGAATGTGAAATGTCCACCACGGGCTTCTGGTCTCTAGCAGGGAGCACTGTTTGGAGAGATTGAAGCACCTTTGGTACATGATGCTTAGCTGATGGGTATTGGGTTATACACTGTCCCTATACCTGCAGTCTTGTCAATATCTCCTATTCAATAAGAAGCCACCACTGCTACAAGTTCTTCCAGCCACCAATCCCTCCCTCACCCCCCAACACCACCAGCCACCAAACCCTTCCTCACCAGCCACCATAGCCTCCCACTCCAGCCTCCATGGCTTCCATGGAGTCAACTTGACTGGATTTACCATCACCTAAGAGACACACCTGGGGGTGCGTTATCAAGGACATTTCCAAAGCAGTTTAGCTGAGGAGGAAAGAGTGCCCGCCCCCGCCCCCCCTTCCCCTTGAGCATGGCTGATAACATCCCATGGGCTGGGGTCCAAGGCTAAACTTTGAAAGGACGAGGCCAGTTGAACACTGACCTTCCCCTTTCTCTGCTCTCTGGTCTGCCTAGTTGTGAACGGGCAACTTTGAGCTCCTACCACCGTGTTCTCCTCAACATAATGTATCCTACTTTCAAAATGGCTCGGTGAGTGGCTCGGAGCAAGTCTGGTGATATGATTTCAATTCCCAGAACCTCCCTGTTTTTGAAATAGCTTTGGGTAATTCAATACACTGGCACTGTTGTGAGAACAGCTTCTAGTCAGCCCTGTGACTATAAGAACAAGCAGCCAGCTCTTTACAATACACCATGTTCCTGGATGGAATGGTCTGAAGGTTAGAGTTAGGAAATGCATTTTTGACTTACGACTTACTTATATGTTGAGTCTTACTTTATAACCCAGGCTGGCCTTGAACTCATGACATCCCTCTTGCCTTAGCTTTCAAGTATCTGACCCTTTAATTTATGGTCTGTTTAGGGATTGGACCGTCTTAGTTAAAAAGCATCTGCTTAATTTATCCCAAAGCCACTGGCAAGGGGACCCCACTGCTTTATTATCAGTAAGGGTAAAATTGCTGCTGGAAGCGAGGACTTGTAGCTAGGTTTTCAAGCCTGGTCTTTTCTAAGACTCACTAATCCCACTAACTTCAGGGAAACAAGCTGTTCTCATCTCCGAGCTTTACACTTGTAGCTGTGAAGCCTGGCTTTTCTCCATAGCATCTTCCCCAAGCATCCTGGCCATTGCTGGGTGAGCCAACACCTGGTCGCCATCTGCTTCACAGGTCACTGTCCACCAAGCTTCCATGCAGAGCCCAGCTAGGTGTGTATTAAACGCCGGACACAGTTTTCAATTTTCCTTACAAGTCTATCTTTTTTGCATATTAAAACAATCCTTGGATTTCCCGTTCTACTTACAGTTAGGAGGAAACAGATATATGCTGCAGCAGGGGCTGGGGGTGGGCGCTTCCGGGTGGGAGTGTGATGTCGTTAGAACTTTAATGTTCTTGAGGACAGGTGTGTGTGGCCAGATGGGATGCCTTTCCCCTGTCCTGCATATCCAGAGGCCTCTGCCGGCAGAACTGCCAGCCCAGGAGGCTTCCGTCTTCATCTCTCAGGAAGAAAGGACATCATTTTGTTGTGGCACAGGCCATCCAGCGTCCACACAATCTGTTCTGCTAAATCGCACCTGGGGCTGTTCAGAGAAGGATCTGGCAAGGTTTCTGGCTGCAGGGGCCAAGGCCCCTGCCTCAGAAGCCAAATCGCGGCAGTGGTGCTGGGCTCTGAGTTCGCCACTCGGGAAATTAACCTACTTGTTCTCACGTTAAACGCTTTATGAAAATTTACTGGGCTCAGAAAGAGGAACGAAAACCCAAGTGGTCGCTCAGTACGCCTGCCTGGCTGGCACCAGTGAGGGAACAAAGCTTCCGAGGAGCGGGTGAGAAGGCCTGGCACCGGAAAGGTGGAAAACGCGGGGCGGGAGCGGGGGCGGGGTGGGGGGAACCAAGCGTGCAGCCTGCCCGACATTGTTTTGTTAGCATTTCGGGGGAGGGGGCATTTAATTAGACACGATCCTGTACATGGGAGTTAGTGCATCCTGTGATGGGACACTGCATTCTACAACACTCATTTGCAGGGGACTGTGGCATGCTATACTTGGAAGAGAAGTCACCGCCTGTTTGGGTGGTCCCAGAGGACCCACATGTGGCTTGTAGCACACTGGAACTCGCCCACTTCCATACACAAAATAGATAAATGTAATTTTTTAAAAATAAGTATTTTTCGGAGAGCTGGGGTGTAGCCCAACTAGTACCCTGCTTACCTTAGGGTGTGTGGACTGGATACCCAGCACTGCTAAACCAGTTAAGTTCTTCCAGGACTCTAGAGGTGGACTAAGAGGATCAGGAGTTCAAGGCCATCCTTGACTGCATAACCCTTCATAGGAAGTTGGAGACTAGATTGGACTTCTGAAATGTTTATCTTAAAAAAAAAGGGGGGGGGGAGATGCCATGCCATTGCCATTCCCCATCCTCCTCATCTTCTTCCCCCCTCCCCCTCCTTCCCATTCCCTCCCTCCCTTCCCCTTCCCCTCTTCCTTCTTCTTTTAAGTTTTTAGAGACAGGGCTTCTCTGTGTAACCCTGGCTTTCCCTAGAACTCACTCTGTAGACCAGGCTGGCCTCGAACTCAGAGATCCACCTTCCTCTGCCTCTGCCTTGAGAGTACTGGGATTAAAAGTGTGGACTGTCACTTCATCACCACCACCACCACCACCACCACCACCACCACCACCACCACCACCACCACCACCTCCACCTCCACCATCACCACTCCCACCACCACCACCACCACCACCACCTCCTCCTCCTCCCCTCACCTCCACCACCTCCACCTCCACCACCACCTCCGCCTCCACCTCCTCCACCTCCACCACCTCCAACTCCACCTCCACCTCCTTCACCTCCACCTCCTCCACCTTTACCACCACCTCCTCCACCACCACCACCATCACCACCACCACCACCCCCTCCACCACCACCACCACCACCACCTCCCCCACCACCACCACCACCACCACCCCACCACCCCACCACCACCACCACCACCACCACCACCACCACCACCATCACCACCACCACCACCACTACTACCATCCCACCACCACCACCCTACCACCACCACCTCCACCACCACCACCACCACCACCACCACCACCACCACCACCACCTCCACCACCACCACCGCCTCCACCACCACCACCACCACCACCTCTACCACCACCACCACCTCCTCCTCCACCACCACCACCTCCACCACCTCCACCACCACCACCACCACCACCTCCTCCTCCACCACCACCACCTCCACCTCCACCACCACCACCTCTACCACCACCTCCTCCTCCACCACCTCCTCCTCCACCACCTCCTCCTCCTCCACCACCACCACTACTGCCACCACCACCCTGCAAGGCCACCGGGCCATCTTTTTCTTTTCATTGTTGATTTTAAGAAAAAAAAAACAACAACTATGAATGAGGTAGAAAAATACAACCCCTTAAAATACCCATGAATTTGTTCTGGAAATGCATGATCCTTTAAAATAATGGGGTCCGTGAGGTGACTTAGCAAATAAGTTCGCTTGCCGCCAAGCCTGATGACCTGAGTTGGCTCCTCAAAATCTGTATGACGGCCAGGTTGGCCTGGTCTACAGAATGAATTTCACCACAGCCAGGGCTACATACAAGAGAAACCCTGTCTCAAGAAGCCAAAACCAAACCAAAATGAAATCAAACCGTCAAACTCTGTATGAGAAGGACCTCCATGTTTGTGCCACTCTTGCTCACAAGCAGACACTTGTAAAAATGTGTTTAAGTACCTATGGATTCACCACCTGGCAGGGACAGAATAGGCTAGGAGTGGTGGCATATGCTTGCAAACCCAAATTTCCAGAGGCAGAAACAAAGGAGCGCCATAATTTGGAGTGTGGTCTACGTAGTGAGTTCCAGGCTATCCAAGGCTATCTAGCAAGACCATGTCTCTGAAGGGGGCGGGGGTGTCCCTGAGTTAGGGATGTAGCTCCATTAATTGAGTGAATGCTTGTCTAACACGCAGAAAACACTAAGCCTGTGATATCCCTGCACTTGGCAGGTGGAAGCCGAAGGAGAAGAGTTGAAAATTACTCTGGGGCTGGAGAGATGGCTCAGCAGATAAAAGCACTGACTGCTCTTCTAGGGAGTCTTGAGTTCAATTCCCAGCAACCACATGGTGGCTCACAACCATCTGTAATGAGATCTGATGCCCCCTTCTGGTGTGTCTGAAGACAGCTACAGTATGCTCATATTCATAGAATAAATCTTTAAAAAAAAATTACTCCCCATTACACAGGAGGTTTGAGACCAGCCTGGGATACATGAGACCCTGTCTAAGAGAAGCTCTTGTCTGGAAGGGTTTAGGGGGCTTTTTGTTGTTGCTCTCTTTTCTTTCCTCTCCTTTTCTTTTCCTGTCTGTCTGCCTGTCTGTCTTTCTGTCTTTTGAATTAATTTTTTTGTAGCTTTCAGGCCTTGGTGATATGGGAAGTAGTTCAGGAGAGGCATGATCCAGTTTATACATTGCTAAAATAGCTCCTTTTCATTTTGTTTCTGCTAATACACACATTACTGCCTTACCTAACTTCTCTTCCTCCCTGGCTGTGAGGAAGACAAATGAATACCCTAACAGATTTTAATTATCTACCTTTGGTATTCTGCTTTGGAAAGACAGGGAGTCGAGGGCTTGCTCTGGCAACTCTCTGAGATGAGGCTTAGCCTGGTCTTCCAGTACATTGCTATAGTTCCACTGTGGACGCCACAGTGCTGATACCTTAAATGTGGCTGAAGCAGCAGAGAGACAGGAATTTCTGACTCCAGTGTCATTGTCTGTTCACAACTCACCATGGAGAGATGTCGCCCAGCGGGTCTCCAAGTCTTGGTGATGGATAGAGAAACATGTCTTTCTACATAGAAGTGAGCCAGAGTTTAATATAAAAATTTGTTCTTGGCCTGGCAAGATGGCTCAGTAGGTAAAGATACTTGAATAAACCAGTGACCTCAGTTCAACCCCCAGAGTCTACCTAAAGGAGGGCAGAAAAACTCCTATATTTATGATGTGTCGTATCTGTGTCAGCCCATCACGCGCATTCACACAATACAATAAATATATTTTCAAAAATTGGTTTGTTTGTTTTTCTGAGACAGAGTTTCTCGGTATGGCTCTGGCTGTGCTGGAACACACTCTGTAAATCAGGCTGACCTTGAACTCAGAGATCCACCTGCCTCTGCCTCCCAAGTGCTGAGACTAAAGTCTTGTACCACCACTGCTCAGTTTTGTTCCTTTTCCCCCACATAAAAATACAACAACAGGCTGAGAGATAGCTCAGTGGCTAAGAGCACTGGCTGCTCTTCCAGAGGTCCTGAGTTCAAGTCCCAGCAACCACATGGTGGCTCACAACCATCTGAGGGGGGACCCAATGCCCCCTTCTAGTGTGTCTGAAGACAGCTACAGTGTACTCATGTAAATAAATCTTTTAAAAAAAATCAAAAATAAAAAAAGCAAAATAAAACCTCAAAAAACTAAAATAAAAAGTAACTCGAATTGGCAAGAAACTTTCTGTGTAGCTGAGAATGGCCTTGAACTTCTTGATCCTTCTTGTCTCTGCCTCCTGACTGCTGCTATTACCAGTGAGCCCCCAAGACACCCAGATTTTGCGGGTCAGGATCAAATCCAGGTCCTCAAGCATGCTAGGCAAACACTTCTACCAAATGAGCTAGGTGCCCAGCCCCAACAACTGGTTCTTGATGTTCAGATGAAGAGGAAACTTTTGATCCCTTTTCTACAATGTAGCTAGAGGAAGTTACCTGACAGAATATGTTGCCAGCATCATTTACAACTGTTCAGGCAGGGCACAGGTGACGCGCCTGTTATCTCCAGCATGTTTGGACCCTCAGTAAGCCTGCCTCATTAAATTATGAACCGATCACTCTTGATTTACCATTCAAAAGAATGAAAGCACCAGGACCCTGCCCCAAACGGTGATCCGCGGCACCTGCGGCAAATGGTGCGTTTCCCTTCTCATAATGAAGAAAGGTAGGTGCGGAGTCCTTTGATGATAGTGCTCCCTTTTGCTTGTTTACTTTGATTCTCCCACGCAGACTGCGACCCAGCAGGAGGGCTTTTAAACCAAAACAGTTAATTACCTCCTCTAACCCAGAGAAGTCGTGAAATATAAATACGGAGAGAGAGGGAGAGGGCAGCTTGGCTCCAGCTGTACTTTGTACCAGTTGGGGAAGAGAGACACCTTCTCAGTCCTCCGGGGGCAGGGTGGAGAGAGACCAATTAGAGGGCGTGCTCAGCGAGGTGGCTGGCCACCCACTCTGCAGTGTCAGTGGGCTGGACCAGGAGTCCCCTAAAATGGAACCCCCCCGCGCGCACAAACTCACGTTCTGAAGAAAAAGGAAGTGAGTCCCCTCTGAGCCTAGAGGCCCTCCCAAAAGAAGATGCCTCAATGTGGATGGGACTGAACAAGGACCAAGGTCAGCTCCAAATGCAATCGTGGGCACAGGGCACGTGGTCCAGAGGGACTTTAGGGTGTACCTGTGAATTCATGTACTGTCACCTCTTCAGCCTTCTCTCCAGTGGAGCGCTGCCTTAATTCCCTCACTGCTAAGACACTGCTCTCAGAGACTCTTGTTTTTCTGTCAGTCCCAATGGCATTAAACAGGGCTCCCACCTCTGGCTTCATATATACTAGCCATCCACATTTTGTGTGTGTGTGTGTGTGTGTGTGTGTGTGAGAGAGAGAGAGAGAGAGAGAGAGAGAGAGAGAGAGAGAGAGAGAGAGAGAGAGAGAGGAGGCGTGTGTAGGAGGAGGGGGAGAAGGAGGGGGAGAGGGAGGAAGAAAGGGAGAGAGAGAGAGCATGCACTTGTGCACAACACACATTACCCCACGTGGAACACCTTTCAGGAGACAGTTTTCTCCTTCCACCGTGGATTCCAGGGATGGAACTTAGATCATCAGGCTTGTCCATGGCCAGTGCCTGCATTCGCACAGCTGTCCCATCTGTCCCTTTGGGCTCTTCTCTGGGGGCTGTCTGCTGCTACAAAAATCCTTAGTTTTCAGAGGCGCTTGCCCCAGCCCAGGCCTCCCTTGCCCCTCCTGCCTATGGGCAGTAGGTTCTGTGTTACTGACCAAATTGTTACCTCACTCCCAGTCCTAGGAGTCTCTTATTACTCATCACATACTGATGGGAATATTAAATTGGCGTAGCCACATTGAGAGCATACAAGCGACTATGGGACCTAGGCGTCCCACTTTCTTTTCAGGACAAAGTCAAGAGAGGTGGAAATGTATGGGAATCGTATACAAAGGCGGGGCTCATAAATGCTAGAGCATGTTCCATCACAGCCCCAAAGTAGAAAGCAGCCTAGGTGTCCCTTAGCGGATGAAGTATAATGTACTGTACGATAGGATATTGTCTGGCAGTAGAGGAGAAGGGGCTGATGGGTAGCAGGACGTGCATGAACCCTGACACCTAACCACGAACGGCGAAAACAATTTACGGAAGGTTCTATGCTATGTCTCTGAGTTTCAAAACAAAGCAAATGTGCAGAAGTACACATGGGCGGATTATATGTTGTGTAAGTTTCATCTCATTAAACCATTACAAAGGGGCTGAAGCCATGGCTCAGTGGTGAAGAACAATTGTTGCTTTTGCAAAGGACTTGAATTTGGTTCCCAGCACCCACATCTGGCCCATGACCACCCATACTCCAATGCTGCCTTCTGCCCTCTGAGAGGACCAGACTTGCATGTGCTACATGTGAAAAAACAAAAACAAAAACAAAAAAAACAAAACGCCACCACTGCCAAGACAAACACACCCACCCAAAACTCAAATAGTTGTCTACAAACAACAAAGTGAAAGTTGTTATTTTTAAACTTCTTTTATTGTGAAAACACCCATTATATATACCATATATATCTACATATATGTCAAAGAGAATTGTTTTATTTAAATACATAGTCATTGACCAGCTCTCCAAAATATGAACATATGAGAAATCTTTTCAGGATTTTTTTTCCTCTCAATCTTATAAGCAGAATTCTGAACATCAGGAAATTTGGAAGATTGTAAAATGAATGCCATTGCTTCCTGCTGTTTTTTCCCACTGACATGTTGATTCTGCCTTCCCTCATCTGTCCTCTTGTTCACCATCCACTCATTCTCTAAAATTCAATGTAAGTTACAGATAACCCCACTCTTCCCTCGGTCCTACTGTGTGCTTGTTATTGAGGTGGATATTAGGTATTTATTTATTTATAGTTCAGAGAAATGCACAGATGCCAAGCCTTTACTCCTTCATAGGAGACAAACGTAGCACTCATGTGGCTCAGAGCCATTTTCCCTTCAGAAATATTTAAAACTTCCTTTACACTTATTTGTGATGGAGTGCGTGCTGGCTTGTGTGGAGGTCAAAGGACAACTTGACAGTTCTCTGTGAGGTTTGGGATCAGACACAGGTCCTCAAGCTTGGCCCCCAAGGACCTTTCCCCTCAGAGCCTCTCTTGGTGGGTGTCTTAGAAATGTTTTTAATTGCTCAGAGCCTGTAAAGAAGATCGCTGTCATAGAGTTTGGATGTCATCGTTGCGTTTTATACGTTGTGTTTGCTGCCTGTAGAGTCGATTCAATATCTGTCACGAGAAATTCCAAGCGTGTACTGTAAGCTTCCCGAGCCTCCTCACTCCTTGGAACGAAATGAAACATGGTTTGTAATTTTTTGCTATAAGCCCTTGTTTTAATGTATCATTCATGATAAACACATTAAAAGAAAGAAAAGAAAAGAAAACTCCCCTGTATCTAAATCTGTGGTTTCAGAGTAAATAGGAATGACATGGAGAATCTTGCAGGATGAATCAAGGCCTGGGACTTTAAACCAGTTCATTAACTGACAGTGTCGTAGAACTGTCCTTCTATCCTTCCTTTTTCTTTCAGGAAACAAACCAAGACTTCTTTACCCACAACAACAAAAAACAGTGAACTAGAGATTCATATGATCAAAGTACACCCTGTGCGTATTTGGAAAGGTCAGAACAAAACTCATTATTTTGTACAGTTAATGACCTTTTAAAAGTCAACACCGTCTCTTGCCTAATGAAACACACTGCCAGTTTGCAAGAATCAGGGAACATGTTTTGCAACTCAGTTACTACATCCCTTTTAGTGGCCCTGTAATGGTAAATTCTGTGCACTGATGAAGAAGTGCAATGTGGTCCTCCTTGTGATGACCTCTTTTGTGTCTTTAAATATCTAAAAAGCAGATGAGAAACGAGGTCTTTAAATGGAGCAGTTCACTCCAAGGATTTTGTTTGTTTTGTTTTGTCTTGTTTTGACTTAACCTAACTTGGACAATTACAGCTTAAAGATGCTGATATCAGGACCTTATGTGTCAAATCTGGAAAAGACCTTACCTGTGACATCACTTGAACAACGAGATGGGTTAGGATGGGCCAGTCTAGAAAGGAAGAGTTCAGTAGTGGTTTGGAACGTGAAGCATGGCATTTGTCTTTATGGAATGAAAATATTGATTTTATATATGTTTTTAATTACAAAGGCTGCCCATCTCCCCCGAGTCTAGGAGGTCTTTCCTGTTTCTTAATTACCAGATCTCAGCCTCTGATGGAGGCGTGCTTTCCCCCGTCCCAGTAAAGTGTGTACTTTAACGATCACTGTTTGGGAAGGGGAGAGGTGGGGGTACAGGGGTTGGGGAGGCGGTGTTAATTCAGATGTTGGGGAACTGTGATGATGCTGTTATTCAAGGCACTTATTTGAGTGTGTTTATACTTTGTGGTTCTATAAATAAGCCAGAGGGGGGCTCCTGGTTGTCTCTATGCTTCTTGAATCCTGTGCCCTGTCTGTCTCATCCTATTCGACAGTAGAATTGATGCCCCTCTAATCCCTGGAAGTTTGGGGCTAATGAACTGACTGCTGAGCGGCCGCCACGGAGCTTGGTCCCAAACTATACTGTACTTCACACTCGATTTATTCTCCAGATGGCGAGACTGTGCCGCCCCGCCGCGAGGGACCACCCCTTCCACTGGAGTGTAAAAGTGGACGGATGTTGTTTTCTTCTCAGATCTCATCGTTCTGAGCTAGAAACTCGCGAGGATGATTAGTTATTAGCTTTAATGGGTGCCAATTGAACCAACCGCACGCAGATTTTCTCCCTTAATTTCGGAGGCCGCAGGTCTTGGGGATGGTTGATTTATCTGCTTTCCTACGTCACCGGAGCGTGTCTCCTCCCCAGGTAACCGGAATCCAGGCTCTGAAATCATAGCACGCCTTGGTTCCTGGCCCAGACACGGTCACATAATACTGCGGCTTATGGATAAGGACAGTTTTATTAGCCTCTGGTCCACTGCACCAAGCAGCCTGTGGCACGGCATATCGATCGGTTGTAGGAACTTTGGGAAGGCTTGGAAGATTCTGATCCATTCCAACCTTGTTTGAAATCCATGTGGAATCTGAAATCAGACACGACACAGAGCACTTGGTGCTAGTGAGTGAACTCTTCCAAGACATAACAAAACTTTTCATAAAAGGCCTTGATAACTAGCATTCAGCTATCCAGCTTGTCAGATCTGAAAGGGCTGAGTTGATCTCACTGAGAGGACCCTTCAACAAGGCTTGTTTTGTTAGCGATCCCATCTTCCCTCAGCCTAACGAGACCCACCTTCCTCCAGAACATTCTCTCTTTCTCTACAAAGCTCATCCTCTTTTAATTTCTGCAAGTTACTCTAAAGAGCCCACAGAGAGAGTCTGCCAGGCACCTGCAGATCTCTTCTTGACCCACCTAAAGACAGAGACCAGAGTAGGAGTATTGCCAGAGAAGAAGAGGAAGTATGAGGAAAGGGTTGAGGGATGTGGGAGGGATGGTAGGGAGAAGCCAAGCAAATGCAGAACGTCTTTCTCCTCACAACTGGGTGGACCAAACTAACAGAATACACAGCCCTAATTGTTCTTAGAAGCTGCCTTTCTTTCAACCCAACAGATGGCATGGGTGTGTTTACTAGCACAGTGACATATTTCACCATTTAAAAAAAAAAAAATCCACACACTTGTTGGCTGGTGTAAATTTAGTAAGGCTGTTGGATATTTTGGGATACGTACCAGAGGGATCCGTTCTTCATTGATGTAAATTGTAGCAAGCAACAGTCTGTTAACATGAGTTTTGGATGTCAATATACCTCAGACACAGTCCTCCATTTTTGGAAAGGTATAGGGTAATGCCAGGAGAGAGCTCCCTGTTTATCCTGAGCCAAACAAACAAACAAAAAAAAACAAAACAAAAATCAAAATTAAACAAAGACAAAAAGCCAGGAAAAGGAAGAATAAAATGCTGACTACTGACTGCTTGTTATTATAACTGGTTAGTGACTAATCAGATTATGTGTAGAAATTGGAATTAGGTGCTTCATTTTGCAGCCAGTTTCAAAGGATTGAGTTTTACTCAGTGAACAGGAATGTGTGGGAACCATGGCAATCTGACCTCAGATGGAAATCACAAGCCGGTTTATACCACGAGCTCTGTACACACAGTTCCCTTCAAATCCAAAAGAAATAACCAGACAGCTTAGGGCGCAGATGCTGTTTGACGCCCGAGACACAATTTAAGAAGTTGCCAAGAATTCTGCACGCATCAAGCACACGTGTTCGGCGGACATTCTGTTTGTCTTTCCTTCAACAAGGGTCTTGCAACGTAGACCAGGCTGGCCTGAAACTGGACATCCTCCTCCCTCACTCTCCTGAGTGTGTCATATTCAGCCCAACCTTAGGACTATTTGACTTGTTCCCATTCGGTGTGTCAATTCTCCAAGTCTGCAAGGCTGTCCGATGAGAACCCACAAGTTGAAATGTTTATAAACCCAAACTGGCCAGAGTTCGTAGCTGTCCAGGCTGTGCAACACACGACCTGGCTTTTAGGTTCTCCGAGGCTGTGGCTCTGAAAACAGGTACTAGTAAAAACAGAGGAATTCCTCCTGCTACTGTAGATGGCCTTCAAACCCTGCTTACTCCTGCGATTGGTTATCAGTGTGTTCCCCTTAGCTTCTGCAGCAACAGTACAGAGCAGGGTACCTAAGTGGACTCTGCACTGTGGAATAACCAAGTTGAGTAATGGTAGGTGTTGGCGAGATGACTTATATACTTCGTTTGCAGAGGGCTTGTGTTTGGTTCCCCATACCTCATCAGACGCGGCTCACAACCATCTGTGACTCCAGCTTCAGGGGAGTCTGATGCCTCTGACCCCTTTTGGCATCCATACGCACTATGAAATCAGATTCTAAGAATTTAAAAGCAGAAAGAATGGTGTCGTGGGGACTCAAGCCACTGTTAAGTTCGTGAGCTTTCTTTTGCTTTGGCCTAATGTGGGCATAATTATTCACAGCCAACACACTGCAAATCAAGTCTGCACAGAGACATCCAAAAGTCCTTCTGGGTGTCATTCCCATGTGACCTAATAACTCTAAGCTATCCTTTCATCACACTGCGTATGTAGCTCAGACCCCCAACTAGAAGCCTTCCTGGTTTCTATTTGGAGGTAGACTTACTTATGTCTGGTTTAAATCAACTGTCTTGGGTTGTCTCTTTGACTAGATGTAGATTCGTGTTGGCTTAAATAATTTGGGGTTTTTGTTTGTTTGTTTTAGATAGGCTCTTACCATGTAACTCTGCTAGTATGGAATTCACTATGTTGACCAGGTTTGCCTAAGCCTGTGTTCTACATGTCCGTGCCTCTTGAGTGCTAGGGCTCCACCACGTGCAGCAAATGACTGGTGCTTATCTGTGCTTTGGGAGCGGTTTTCCTAGATACATGCTTCTATTCTAGTGGCTGTATTTTGTTAGAAAATCTATAAAGATTTATATATACACATGTACATACACACAAGATGCACACACACATATATACATACACACATATATGACTAGTGCGTATGGAAGCCAGCAGAATGTATCACCCCCCCCCACCAGAACTGGAATTATAGATAGTAGTAAGGCACCATGTGGATTCAAGGACCTAAATGTGGGTCCTCTGCAAGAGTAGTGAGCGCTCTTAACCACAGAGCCATGCTTCTATCTCCAAGACTATTTTTTTTTTAAATACATTCATCAGTAGTGAGATGCTTTAAAGTTTTATTGGTGTAATAAAAATTCCTCCCAAATTAAACTACCTTTGATAAGCGTTCATTCTGGCAGTGAGAATTTGTTGAGGGCTGTTGGCAAGATGGAAGACTTTATTTTTTTGAAACTGGAATTGGCAGGAAATAATGGCCCCAAGAGCTTCCTTTCTCTCAACACCAACCCCCACTCCTTAGTGTGCTCCTCCTCACCCAGCCATCCACAGTCTTTACCTCAGACTCAAAGCTAATACATAACATATCTGGGCTCATACATTTTTTTTTCTTTGGGATAATTCAAATGTGGCTTTGCATAACGGCAGCAAAGACTGTCAAATCAAAGGAAACAGTCTATTTGTCAAGCACTCTGTGGAGGGGACTTCTTGGTGATGTTACTGTTTCCACCCGAATTAGTGGGAGTCTCTCACATGATACTGAGTGTCAGGCTCCTGGGGGCACCTTCTTAATTGAATGTCAAGACACAACTTGGTCACAAAACAAATAAAATAAAAAAGATGATTTTTTTTCTTTTTAAGTGTGAAGCCTGGGGAGCAGAAAAAGCAAACGCTGAACTTTCCCCTAATGTGAATATGCTGACAGGTGACATTGTCACAGTCCCAGTGGCATCCAGTTTCTAAGGCTTCTTATTAAATAAAGCAATGTGGGTAAAAGACCCTGGAACCATGTTTAGTCCACAGTTAATGCCCAATCGGTTAATTAGTTATTTTACCTCTTCAGTTGGAAAGTACACTAATGAGCGAATTACTCCGCCATTCACAAGTATGCCAATATGCACGATGGAACATCCCCGTTGCGTTCCAGCCATCTTAAACAGTGTGCAGAAATCATTCATTTTCAGTATCTGTTTGTGGGCAGAAAATGGGTTACTGTAGTCACAGTGTCCATGAGTGTCCATCAGAACTCTATAAACTGTTGGTTGGGTTTCCTTTGATGGTAAGAATACATTTAGGAGATTCATGTTCTCAATATTCACAGAACGAAGCTCGATTGAGAATAGCAAAAACTCTTGAAGACTTTGACCTGGGCACAACGGAAAAGTGTGTGAGAATCAACTCGGTGTCTAGTGGTCTGGCTGAAGCCGACCTGGAGACATTTCTACAGGCCAGAGTTCTTCCTTCTAGTCTGATGCTACCAAAGGTAGAAGGTCCTGAAGAAATCCAGTGGGTAAGTAATAGTGCTCTGTGCAACGCAGGCCAGCTCAGGAGCCACCCAGAGAGTGTGGACAATATCAGTTTAGAAATACACACACAGGGTTGCGGAGAGAGCTCATGGACAAAGCAGTTGTCAGGTCCTGGATTCAGTCGGTACCATGAGTAAAAAGAGAGACAGCGAAGAGAAGAAAATGTGGCTGGTTGTAGCTCGATTTGTAGTTTGCCTAGTGTGCACAGGGCCCTGGTTTGATTTCCTAGCATCAAATAAACTGGATGTGGTAGCAAAAGCATATAGTGCCAGCGTTCAGGAGATAGAGGCGGGAAGATCAGAAGTTCAAGATCATCCTCAATTACATAGCGAGTTTGAGGTCGGTCTGAGCTCCTTGAGACCCTGACTCAAAAAGAAAGGAGAGAAGAAGGGAATATGAAACGCGAGTGGGAAAATCGCCCATTTCCTCCCCCGTAGAATCCAGGTGTCACCAATATGTTTCCCGGAACAGCTCTCGTGTGGAAACATTGCTTTTGCTTTCTGGTTGGGTTTGTGGTTTGGTCAGAACAGTCTCCTTAGCAGCCCTCACAAATCAGTCCCTGGACACTAACTTTCTGAGCCTCCACCTTGCCACTGGGATGCCAGGGCTTCTAGTTGTAAGAACCATGACATAGATGGTTCTGGCTGAAGCCATCATAAGCAGTGAGGGACTCTAGCTGCATATGAAGCCGAGAGTCCAGGGAAGGGAGGAAAAGGTCACTCCTCAGGGCAGCTGGAGGAAGAAACAGGAAGCTTTTAACTCGTGGTTTTAATTAGCTCAGATATTATTTCCTGCACAGCTCTCTGGTGCGCCCTTTTTTTAAATTACTGTCAGGTGTGTTTGCATTTCATGACAGACTTTCCAGCCAATAAAAGCCTGAAATGTAAAGTGGATGGCATGTCAAATTACTTGAGAAAACTTTGAAATGGGCCCAATTATTCTATGATTGTTTTAATTGTGAGATAGGGAGGGGCGGAATAGCGACTTACTATTATTATTATTCTGCAAGTCCCTTGAATGAAATGCCATTTCATTATGACACTTGGGGCAGAACCTCTGGGAGTGACTGGACTGAATGGATTATGAAGGGGGCGGAGGGGTGGGGAGAGGTGGTTCAAAGCAACATTTCATATTATCTTAAAGGCTGTGGATCTAGCCAAAGCAGTAGGCTAAGTAGTTGCCATACCTGGTAAACTGCTAACTTAAAAAAGAAAGATGATTAATCTACTTCTATTTCATGTGCATTGGTGTTCTGCCTGCATGTGTGTCCGTATGAGGGTGTGGGACCCCCTGAACTTATAGACAGTTGTGAGCGGCCATGTGGGTGCTGGGAATCGAACCTAGGTCCTCTTGAAGAGCAGCAACTACTCCTAACCGCTAAGCCATCTCTCCAACCCCCAGCTGTTCACTTTTTAAGTCCACCTGGATATGCTGGATCTTTTCTGTGCAATATATGGCTCACCCGACATCTATGGCCACTCAGCACCTTTGGAAATGTGTGGCCCATGCAAGTTGAGTTGTGCTTGGAATGAGAAAGATGTACACATTCATTTAGAGACTTGATATTCTTCCCAAGGGAAGAAAGAAAAATGGAGAGTATCCCAAAATTTTTAATATTGACTCCACATGGCAGTAATAATATTTGTACTCTGTTATTTGAACATAAGATATGAGAGGCCTCTCTGTCTATTCCACTTGACTCTTCAAATGTAGCTACTAGAAGGTTGAGAATGATCGTACCTGTAAATAGTGAGGTGTTTGCGTTGACAGCTCTGCATTGGGATCCTCTTAAACACCTGTCATCAAGGGCTTGCGTTTACTTATTAAACTGGAGCTCTCACCAAGGTTAGCCATAGATGCTTAGAGGTACCGTTTAGAGCGCGTAACTGTCCCGAAGGCTCCTGCCCCACTCAGATACGTATTAAGCTGATGGAGGACCCTGAAGTCCCCCTTTCCTTGGCTTCCTCCTTCATGCCTTTTAACACCAGCATCGCACTCACTTAGGACGGGGTGATCTCCCCAATCCTAGCTACATATGTTTCAAATCCTCGCTGTTTCGAATCCTCGGTGCGAGGGAGACGCTGAAATTGAAATAGGACTTCTAGTTAGCAGAAGTCTTTGGGGGCTGTTTATTTTTCCTCTCCGTTTGTATTTATGCGAAGCGTAAAACCTCAAGCCTGACGCACAACTGAAAGATGGGCTTACTTGTTTTCTTTTGTGTGAGAATCGCCCGCTCGCCTTTTGTCGTTAGTGTGGGCTCTTGTCTGACTGGCGCGGCTTATTGGGCTGTAACAAGCGTAACTCTGCCTCTTTTGTCGCGGGACAATTCTCCCACAAATCCCAACAGTGCGTATTCTTCCAACACGCTATTGGGTGTGCACTGGAATTGAAAGAATTGCTGAGCCCTGCTACTTCCCCTCCTCCCCAGTCTCTTTGTAATTCTCCCCCCTTCTTTTCCACACGCCCCCCTCCCCAGTCCCCTCCACCTCGATGAAATGAACACTTTACCAGGCCGGAAACATTTAATCGTCTCCTTTTGAAAAAATTAATTGAAACTTCTCCACTAGTTACCTTTTGTGTTAGCACTTAATGCAATTTTTTAAGAAAGAAGGGGATGGGGAGGGGGGAGGGGCCGGCATATTTAATTTTTAAATGCCCCTATTGACTATAAAGCAAAAGGCATTGGAGATTTTTGTTCATTAAGAACAGGGGATATCTTGTAAAAGATTTACCTAGTTGTAAACTTTACGATTTTTGCAGTTGTAACGACTATCCCAGAGAATAGTTCAAGTAGCCTTGCAAGTTTTCTTTTCTTTTTTTTTCTTCCTTCCTTTCTTTCTTTTTTTCCCTTCTTTTTTTTTTTTTTTTTTTTTTTTTTTTTTTTTTTAACGAGAAAAGAAAATCAGTAGCTAAGTATTCAACACCCAAGCCACCAATATTTCACTACTCATTTTCAGGTTTAATTGTAACATAAATTACATTTTATTTTTTCACCGCGTCTGATACCATACAGGTTACCCCTGAGCTTTCAGCCCTCTCCTCACTCTGGCTGTTATGGTGGGTTATTCTGTTCCCTGGAAGTTACTAAGAGGTGACGGTGACGCCGTCTGAGAGGGAGGGGCAGAGAGCAACGGGAATCATTCTTCATTACTGAAAGCTGTGATTTATTTTAGCCTAATTGTAAAGTTACTGCAAATCGCTCAAAAGCTTTTTAAAGATCCCAGTGATTAGGTATTTTTTTAGGGGGGGCATGCAGGCAAGGAGGGGGCAGGTAAAAAAGGGAAATAACACCTCTAATCCTGCTTCTGGTAAATAGGCTGCCAGCTTTTAAAATGAGTTTCCTTTCTATTAGTGAGAATATTATGCTAAGCCTTAAGCATTAGTTTTTTTATGTTGCCATAGCAGCCTTATTCCTGCAGGGTGATGACCTAGCATGATTACAGTACAAAGCTTATAGGGTCTTGAAACCCCCTTTGAAGATGAAAAGTCTTTGATGGTTTATATTTATGCAAATCTCTTAGATATGATTTACCCAACTGAGACTGAATGGAGAGATGATTAAAATTCCCTCTTCCTTTGATATCCATTAATGGCTGAATATTCCTCAAATTTAAATGGATATATATGTTTTCAACTTTATTTACAAAAATATCTTTATTATACCTGTGTTTTTTTCTTTCTTTTTTTTTTTCTCTTCTTAATCTTCCCACATCTTATTAGATCTAGATAGACATAATAGATTTACAATTTAGATTGTGGGGCTCCCTCCCCCTTTTTTTGAAACGGGGGTGTGGGGGATCTGCGAGAGCTTTTGTATGTTTCCAGATGATAGATTTTGGAATTTGGGCTACCCCACTGGCAGTGCAGAGCTAGCTGTGAACTGGTCTCATGGAAAAAATTGGCAAGCTTTGGTCTTCAAAGAATTAAACTTCCTTTTTAAGGTCTTCCTAGGTAAGCTTAAAAAAAATTATATATATATATATATATATATATATATATGAAGAAAACCCTCCGGAACAAAGGACAGTGGCGCTATAACGGATGACTTGGATCGCACAGATGCAAAAGGCAGCCAACAGTTGCACATGTGTTGGTGTTGGGTCCGAAACAAAAAAAAAAAAAAAAAACCAGAAGGGGCAGGTAGAGAGGTCTGCTTTGTTCTGAGCGCCTGCCATTTGCATTTAGTGGAGGAGAGAGGGTGACACGTCCAGAGTAAATACGTTTTCCAGGGAAGCATCCAGACTGGGAATCTCTCCTTCCCTCTCGCTCCTAGGCCTCAAATTATTCCCTTCGGAGGGAAAGGGATTGTGGTGTTTGAGATTTCACTGTGATTTGGGGGAACGTTGTTACCTTTAGTTTTCCTTGCTGTTTTGCTTCCTTCCTGCCCCCTCCCCGTTCCTTTGTGTGGATGCTGGAGGCTGGGGTCGGGTACTTCCTCAGGTCAGGGGCTTTTCAGCCTTGCTCCGTCGCATTTCAGGGGCTGAGCTTCTGCCCTGTCTAATCACCTATGACATCTCTGATTTTAGTTTTCAGACAAATTTTCACTCCACTTAAAAGGCCGAAAGCTTGAACAACCAATGAATTTAATCCCCTTTGTGGAGACTGCAATGGGTTTGCTCAATTTTAAGGTAAGGAAGCCATCCATGGCGTGGTCATGTGAGTCAGTGTTTTACTTTGATTTCCTAAAAAGAACTTTGGTTTGTTTTTTTTTTTTTTTTTTCTTTTTTTTAAATTTGGACATCTACTTAAAAAAATTTTTTAAAGAAAAATTTATAAACCAAGTAAGATATTTAAGCCATTTAAAAAAAAAAACAAAACAAAAATCTGTTTTACTCCAATAACAAGGTTGCCAATATCTTGGAAGACAAAGAAACTAGTTCAAAAAAGGAAGAGGTCTTCTCAGTCTCCAAACATTTATATGTTCCTGGAGTTTGCAGAAAAATAAAATCACAGAATAAATATGTGCCTTGAATTAGTACATGCATAGATTAAGCGTACGTGGAAATTTTATTTTTCACCTTTATACGCTGAGTTTAAATCATCCTTCCTACCAGCTGTCTTTCCATCTGCAAATACCCTGCCTCTCCAGTACCTGTAATCCCTGGCAGATATGACTGTTGTTCATGGTATATATATAACTCGTAGTCTCTTGTTTCGATTTGCCACGTTTCAAACAGAAAGTGTTTCCTAATACACACTCAGAAACAACTAGCAGAGCCAGTTCCCAGCCCCCGCCTGGCTGCACCACACTACCTGCCTTACCAGACTCATGGCCAGCTCATCTCTCTCCATCCCCAGGCCTTTGTATCATCTTCCCCCCCAAAAAAGTCTCTCCTATCACCTGACCGTTGAATGGCTGTCTAACGCTCCTCCCTGTACCTCTTCCCGAAGTTTCTAGCCCTCCTTGGGTTTGTTTTGGCTTTGCATTTCGTTTTAATTCTTTTCCCACTCCAGAGAGTAGGAAGAAAAACAAAACAAAACAAAACAAAACAAAACCAATCACTGAAAACAGAAGTAGCTGACCGAATGGAGAGTGTACAAGCCACCGTTCAGAGGAAGCTTTGGAGATGTGTGAAGGAAAGGCCCAGTGCAAACGTTTGGGGGCTGCCTCAGGTTATCTTGTGACCAACTCCTTCAGACAAACAACCACAAGGCCCTCAGCCCACCCTAGCACCCTCAAATACAATCAAAAGCACATCCCTGAGCTGGAATCAGATACATGGCAGTGGTTTAATTTTAAAGCGCTATTTTGCCATTTTCTTCAGTAATGCGCTCAGGAACTCTCACGATGCCTGAAATTAATCAGCAGTGCCTGCACAGCCTCCTTCCCATCCACACAGCTGTTAGTACATTACAGCCACATGTCCCAAGATTCACAGTTACATCTACAGCAAACGTGATTCGTCCTTACGTTCAGCTGGACGTGCCAGAGTGGCTCTATTCACACGCCCTGGGTGACGGGTAGCATTTTTTATTTTCTCTCATAAGTTGTAGGTTTTGCATTACCTGACCGTGAGCCTGAAACCACTTTACTTGATCCTAATGCAAATAATCCAATTAGTTTGATTTAAAAAAAAAATTTCTTTTTTTCCCTCCTCTCCCGTGGTTTCACATTTGTTATTTAAGAGTCCTCTCAAAAACAGATTCCAGAGTTGTGAATTGCTTGCAGTAGAAGCTGACAGGCGTGGCCAAAAGTTATCTAGAAAATTGGACATCATGTAATTGGAGTATTCTATTTATTAAGCAGTGATGGCTGTACGGCAAATCACCAGGCAAAGCAGATACGTATGAGGCGTTTATCTGAGGACTATTAAATGCTTTAGGGAAGGTCTCAGTTTGTTTTAGCCAGAGTAGGTTAGGGTCTGAATCTTTTCTCCGGCTGATGCATTGGCTCCTGGCCTCTGAGACCCTGCTCTGTTCTTTTCCAGGCAGTGTGTGAAGAAACACTAAAGATCGGACCTCAAGTGGGTCTTTTCCTAGATGCAGTCGTTTTTGGAGGAGAAGATTTTCGAGCCAGCATAGGTGTCAAAGTTCTCTCCCAACTCTCCCTGCCTCTTGCCTTCCGTTTTGTGTGTGTGTGTGTGTGTGTGTGTGTGTGTGTGTGTGTGTACGTGTGTACTCACGCACGCACGATTTTTCTTCTTTGCCCCTTCACAAAGGGACATTTACATAATAATATGTATTTGCTAGCCCTGTCAGTGCCTTTTTATGACAACTAACTGACCACCACTTCCTGATAATTTAGGGCTCCATCTCCTGCTTCCAGAATCCTGCCTTATTACTTCTACTCATTTATAAAATAACTAATAAAAGCCTCTACAACCTCAGGCATGTTCAAGAATGTACGGGGGTCTAACTGGCTACTACCACTACTGATGCTGGCTTAAATATGTCATCGTCACTTTAAGTACAAGACCTGAGCCTCTAAATAGAACGTTCAAAGTGCGTCTGCATTGGCCTTAATACCGTGTTTTCTACATTAAATGTAGAAACATTTTTAAGATAGATTATAAATTCACCTTAGTATATATTTCAGAGTGTTTATTGTTAAATATCTACTGGTCCTGCTGATATTCCTTGAGTCCTCATCTGGTTGTTTCTGGGGTTGGAGACTAAAGGCCAAGGTTACAGAAAGTGTTTTCAGAACCACATCCCAGTGGGCTAGGGACACTTTTCCTGAGCAATGGGTATCGAAGCCCAAATTTAAACACTGACACACTCCCTCCCCTCAGGGTGAAAAAGAAAATTTTCTTTTAATACAATTTAAGTCTTCCCAGGAGACAGTCGTGTGTCCCACAGCTAAGTGTATTACAGAAGGCATTCAGGCACTTTTTGCCTCTCCCAAAATGAGGGTCTTCCTTATTTCCCCCATGCTCCAACCAACAAACCTCAAAGCACTGGATCAGGACGTCTTTGAGGACAGATGTCACAATGCCATTCCTAAGAAGTGAGCTATTCCCCTCACCCCCTACATGCAGCTTCCTGGACACTTGTAGCATTGCCTTTGGGCTGACACTCTCCAAGTGCTTACACAATGGAGGAAAATCTGTTAGGGGCCCTGTGACCCACTTCCGTCTCCCGAACCCAAGTACAAGTGATTGCATTGAAAACTGTACCAGACCACTAGACATATATGCCATTCAACACTTTTTCCTCTGTATTGGAATAATTGCTTTCCTGGGAAACCGTTTCCAGGGAGATATACATATCTTTAGAACCTGGTTTCTATAGTAGATGTCTGGGTTTGGTTTCCAACCTTAAAGCCTCACTTTTCTATGTGCAACTCACTATTAGGTGCAACAAACAACAAGGACACCCAAGACATCCTCTATGCCCGACAGAAGATTGTCGTCACGGCAAAGGCCTTTGGCCTACAAGCCATAGATCTTGTATACATCAACTTCCGGGATGAAGATGGACTTCTCAGACAGTCTAGAGAAGCAGCCGCCATGGGCTTCACTGGTATGACTCCTGGTGCTGTCTTAAAGAGCAGTGTGTACATTAGCAGGTGTTCCAGAAAATAAAGATGTCTATGCACCCCATGCCCTGTTACATGAGAAGGCTGCACAGAGCAGAGGGCACCTGATGATTGTTACCTGGGTTTTGTGGGGGCCGGTTTTCTCTCTCCTTCTTTTCTTCTTACTCCTTTTTTCTTTTTTTGTTTGTTTTTTTGTTTTGCGGTATTTTCTTGTTGTTTTTGGCGGTGGTGGTGGTCTCTGCAAATCATCAAACAAAATATTTGATTGAATTTCTTTCTTTACACTTCTTTTTCTGTCTTTTTAAGTACATTGGTATAATTCGATCTGGTCCCAGGGGAAGAATGAGATCAAGTATGGCAGGGTTTGAGAGTGAAAAATGATCAGAATTTAGATTGGTGGAATATAAGAAAATGTTCCTAAAATAGATAAAGTATTAATCAGTTTTTTAATCATTATTGCCTGTGATTTTTTTTCCTCGTGAATATTTTTAAAAATCATTTGGCCACAGTAAGTCCCTCTTTCCTCCTGTGTCTCCCAGGGGTCTATGTACCTGCTGGCACCTGTGGGTACCGGCTGGCACCGGAGACAGTGGGTCCCTCACAGGTTTGTATGGGGTAGGTAGAGGCAGGCAGCTGACAGTCACCACTGCTCATCACTCTGTCCCCATGAGTTCAAGGAAACTGAAAATCAAGTTTTTTTGCAATGGAATTCTGTCTTTTGAAAACCTTAATAGAATCTTATGCATAAATGGTCCTGTGTGGTTGTGTATACATGCTCCTGTATTCCTGTATTCTCATTCTCTCCCTCTCCCTCCCCCACACACACACTCACATTGATTCTTATGATATGATAAAAGTGCTAAGATTGCTAACTATAAATGTATCAAGCAGGAAGAGGGAGGGAGGGAGGGAGGGAGGGAGGGAGGGATGAAGGGAAGGAGGGAAGGAAGGAGCTGCTATCTCTTTTATAAAGTATTTTGATACTATACCTAGTCAGGTTTTAACTAAAAGTCTCCCAAATTACCTTAAAATGAAAAACGAGAATGTCTTATCCTGAACCAAAACGGAAAGACTTAAGCCATAACACAGTTACCTTAGAATTGAATAAACCTGATGTTGTCTTTCATATACAACAGAGCACTGACATGAACCTGAACCTCTTAATTTTTAAACTTAGAGACATATGATTTCCACACACAGAAATGTGTTTTAATGATCTTCGTATTTTCTCTTTATATTTACTAGGGACTAAGAGAGAAAGGAAGCCTCCTGCTAGTCAGTAGGGGGGTGGGGTGGTATTGCCTGTCTTTGCCTCCTTCCTGTGGCCAGTTAGGCTGTGGCCCGAATGGAAAAGTTGGGAGCAAAAGCCCCATGAAATCTATCTAATAAAGACTGATGTTGTTGGCCTACACTATGTGGCACTGGCTGCCAGGCTTAGTCACCAGCCCTTCATGTTCTTGGTTTGGTGTCCCCCCTGCCCCCGCCCCAGATTCCTCTGGGGCTCAAAGTTTTCTCAAGATACAGGATTGAATTGAATTTGTCCTCAATTCAGTCTCAGAAGACAAGCTATTTCAAATCCGGTTTAAATGTCTAGACTGTGCCCAACCCAGCACGAAGAACCCACAGACCTGGCACTATTGTATTGTTTCTGCCCAACGGGGAGTATTAAATCACAGGAAGATGGAAGCCGGGGTACAGGGAGGCACTGAGGGCACAGCATCCATTGTGCCTCCATGTGGCAGAAGCTGTAAGCTGGCGGGGGTCACACTCCATACATACGTACTGATTTTGAGAAGTCTTTGTTTCCCCAACTATATTTCTACACACACACACACCACACACACACACACACACAAAAGTGATCAAAAGATGTGAGACTTTGTATCCTGTGTTTTAACGCCTGCTCTCACTGAGTATTTTATGCCTCTCATGATCCTACGGTACTAACGTTTGGAACTTAATTGTGACACCTTAAGCCTTGCACGAGAGAGGGCAAGAAGCAGTAGAACATGGTGGGGGGTGGGGCAGGGTTGCTGGGGGAGAAGGCAGAATATCATCACCAACTGTATGATACCTGCCTGGAGCAGGTGGTCGGAGGGCTTAAAATCAGCAAAAGTGTCCCGTTATTCATAGCTAAAGCCTGGATCAGGGCAAGGGCTGTCAGTACTTCAGCATGGAAATTTAAATGTACACATATTTATAAAGCCTTACTTTATGAGATTATAATAAAACCATATAATTTCTCCCCCTTTTTTCCTCAAAAAAAAAAAAATCTACCATCACACCAAACAGTGGGCTGTAGTTTTGTTTTTGCTGTCTTTGTTGCGTGGGGTCTCCACTCACATTGATAGATTTAACATCAACCCCAATGCCTGTATACGTTAACTTTAGGATTTTTGTAAATAATAAAAAGAGACTGGAACTAAAATGTGGGAGAAAGCTTTTCCCACCACCTTAGCCGTTACGGTTTCTACAGCACTACAGACTGTGAGACGAGATTATGAATATAGAGCAATATTGGTCTTCGTGTGTCTTTGCAGTCTTCTGTACAAGACAAAAATGATGCCCTCATACAGTTGCCTAGAAAGCTTGACAGGTATTGATTTAAAAGCAAGATATATCAAGTGGTCCTGTAAAAAAAAAAAAGGATCTCACGGTCATAAATTTTAATGCCGTCCAATTTTGCACCCTCTTGGTAACTTGTCAATAAGAACTCTTGTGGATAAAATATTTGCGTGTGTCCCACATGGCATTAAAGCCCATTATACAGTCACTGGAATGTACACAGAATGTCAAAAAGACTCCTTGGCATGAAAGTGCGCATAGATTTCAAGGCCTCTTACTGAAATGTGGGTGCTTACGAGCACTCGGGAGGTTTCCCAAGAACCCAGCTAAGTACTTACATTTGCTACTCACATTACAGAGCCTGTATCCAGAAGTTCCCGTGAAATCCGCCTTTTTGCACAGTGACGTAAATTATGTACATAAATTATGAAATCCAGGGCTAACAATTTAGGAAATGACTGCTGGGCACGGACGGACGAGCTTCTTAAATAATATTATTACAACTATTAAAATAATTAAATGCGGAATCAATACCTATTATTTGGAAGGAGTTCACGTTTGTAGCTCTGTTAGTTGACTCTAAAAATCAGTCTTCAAATAGTTCGAAATGCCTTTATGTATATAGATTCGTAACATTTTTCTACCGTGCTAACAGGCAAGACTAAAATGATAACACAGAATTTTTACTTATGCTAAGGTTTAAAGAAAATATTATCTATTTACCTAAACTTCTTTTCTTGAAACACTAGAAAAAGAAAATCCCTGTTTTACTATTTTTACATTGGTCCTTTATCTGTTCAACAGACAGTAGTTTATAAAAAACAAAACAAAACTACTGTAGTTTATAAAAAAAAACATGTGGGCTATAACATACAGTGTTAAAATTTGAAGCAACTGTTTAAAAAAGCAAAGCAAATTGAAGGGACAACAAATATAGTTAGCAGCCATTAAGTGTACATCAGTTTTAAAGAGTCCATTTATGTTCATAACTTTATCATGTAACGCAATTTAATCTCATCGTTATGACATTAAATTATATTGCATTTTATTAATGACCTGATTAGATACCATACTTCCCAACTGTTAAATTGGTTTATTATCATTATTATTATTAGAGTATTATAATTACATAGAATCCTTTGAGGCTTGTATATGGATGGTGCCTTTATTTAAAACCCTTTAACTTCAAAAAAAAAAAATCAAAGATTTTTGAAGGTATTTCTACAAAGATACAATTTCTTATCATTTGAAGACAAATAACTCTCATACTATAGGAAGAAAGGGAAGATGCAGATATATTTTAGAATGGATACATTTTCCTGTAATCTTTTTATTTAAAAACTGTGAAATAGAGTAATCTGGATGCCACAGTATTTAAGTCTGCCTTTTAGTTTACAACTCTGTATGTATTTTCATTAAAATTGACATGTTTACAATAACATACTCAAAAAGAAAATGAAATATATCACTGTAAGGCAGTGTTTGGTATTGATGTGGTCATAACATCTGCTGTGAGCTGAACTTCGACTGTCACTGGTATAGGGGATATAGGAAGCCACACAGCTCTCCCCCAAACAAGCACTAGACAGCTTACACAATTTGAGAGAACTCTCATTCAATTTCACTCTATCTTTAACTCAAAGTAACAGATAACTTGCAGACATTCTCCAGTTAAAATCCAAGCAAAGTAGTTGTTTTAACGAGCTGCCTCATCCAGCCACCTGTAACTAAAGATGGGCGCTTTTCCGAGCTGAGCGGAAGTGCAGTAACTCCCATACTTGTGTTTGTTCTTGTGTGGTTTTCTGGAAAAGCGTGTCTGATTGTAGGTTTTGCTTTGTACGGTTTAGTTCCTCAGCACCCACTCTATGAAGCATCCAGGGATGTCCCCAGCTGGGCGCATCTGGTCTGTCCCCGAGCCTCCCGTGTGGTTTCCCTCTTTGCAGGTAAACAGGTGATCCACCCTAACCAGATTGCAGTGGTACAGGAACAGTTTACTCCAACCCCGGAAAAAATTCGGTGGGCTGAAGAGCTGATTGCTGCCTTCAAAGAACACCAGCAGTTGGGAAAGGTAAATGTTTTGTTAATACCTCGAGTGGTGCTGGAGTTTAAAAAATAGTACGGATAAGAATGGCTTAAGGAAAACTCATCGCGTTTGGCGGGAGAGTTGGGAAATGTGGAACGGAAACAAAATTTATCAATGAGAAAATCGCTGAAGGTAGACGACTATCCCTTTCCCTAAATATCTCACTAATTGGTTCCCCTGTCTCGTTTTATTTATCTTTTTTCATAAGCTGTATTGGCAGTCTTAGAAAAAGCAAAAGCCTTTTTAGGCTCTGCTGTGTCGTCTTCGATGCAGCGCTTGCCCGAGAATAATTTCAGATCAAAGTGGGAGCGCGTTGTAACGAAATAATCACAGTTTGACCACATGGTTCTCGTGGAGAGAAGAAATAAATCTCAAGTTATTTTAATTGGGGGGTGGTGTGGGGGGGTTGTAAAAGAAAAAGTACTAACATCTCCTCTGGTTTAGTCATTTAGGAGTGGGAGGCTGTAGATGGATTTGTTCTGATTTCTGGACCTGAGATTTGGAAAAGAATGGAAGGCAAATTAACACTGAGTACGGTTGTTCTAATTTAGTGCTTCATTGAGCCTGGCGTTTCCCGCTCTGTGGGTTTCTGCTATGTAAATATTGCGGTGGTAATGCACAATCTGTCTCCACTTCGTGCCAGTAACACTTAAATTAGGTGTCGCCTGAAGGAAGATTTGATGCTAGTTGCAGCATTGTTAGTTAATTATCTTAAAGGTTATTTGCAATAATACCGTTTGCCTCTTTTTCAGAGGGATGGGGGGAAGTTGCTTTTATAAATCTGTCCCGGAGTTGTCACGCCTTCCACTCGGAATTACTTAGGAGAGGAAGGATGCTAAAAGATCAGTAGTGAGGTCCTGAATGTTGATTACTCACCCTTGTGAAAATAAATAAATAAAAACACAGCGGAGAAGAAGCGAGGCTGGGTTTTCAGTGGTGGACCTGTGACACCCATGTGAGAAGTGCCCTTTACATGATCCCTGGCAGCAAGGACACCTGGAAATCCCAAGACTTGTACAAATGAGTAACAACATTAAGTAGGTCATTCCCTATAGATGCATGTCCTCAACCCTGACCAGGCATACCCACCTCCCTTTCCCTCTCCCTCCCCCCCCCCCCACAGACTGACCTTTGTACGAATACACATTTAATGTCCGAAGGCAAAATATCTACACGGGAGAGATCCCATTTAGACTATAACAAATTTATGAAAATATGTTTTTTTTCCAATTTCATTTCAATGCTGGCCATCAGAAAACTATGCATTTCACAGAAACATAATTTTAAATTGTAATTGTATTTCACGTTTGTTTCTGTACTTCAATCCCAAATGAAGTTTTGCCAGTAAATGAACACATTTACCTAGAAAGAAAAGCTGTGCCCTCTTTAACTGACACACGCGAATGTCATCATCTCCTTCCCACACACCTGTATGTATTCTGAAACACACACACATACACACACAACATACCACACACACACAGTTACACATATACACACATACATCCGCATACACACACATACACACACTTACACATACACACACATACACACACTTACACATATACACACTTATACATATACACACATACACACACACACCACACACACACCACATCATACACACACATACACACACATATACACACACATATACACACATACACACACAGACACACATACACACACACACACACACATACACACACACAAAATGTATCCTTTCCCTCAATTCTGCCTTATACCAGCTGACTGTGCAAGCAATGAACACATCAAGGCAGTAAACTGAGGCGATGTGTGCTCCCCCGAGATGGCAGACAGATCCAGTGTGGAAAGAAGCACAAGGCTTCACACTGAAACATACCGAAGGTAGATACCTGGCCTTGTGAGCAGATGGAAGAGGTTACCCCCAATTTCAACACCTCCCAAACAAAAATCAGACCAGAAACACTCCCTTCCTTCCTCTTAAGTTTCTGAATAAAGACTACAAGCCCCTCTACCCTCTACCCCCACACATTTTTTTCCATTGTATCTTGAAAATATTATTCCTAGGGAAAACTGCCCAGGCCTTTGATAATGGTGATGTAAATGTTAAATCTGGGCTTTTTCTCCTTTTCATTCTCCGAATAAGAAGTGCCCCTCTTGTTGTTGGGGTATAATTGGGGCGTAAGCTTTCACAACAGTGTGGCGGGCCAGCTTTTCCTGACACAGAAGACGGCATTACCTATTAGGTCATTTCTTTCCTGTCCACTTTGTGGAGGTTTGATTCCAACAGCAAATGGCCCTGGTGCTTTTTGTCCAGCGAGGCTTAAATGACTCAAGTAATGGAGCCTCCGGTGGGGACATATGGTTATTTTATCCAGTTAGCATGATTCTTTCACTGTGCCTATAAACTGCCTGGCCTCAAACATTGGGACTGCAGGTAGGTGCCTTGGGTCTTGAGGGGCTCGTGTGGCTTAAATAGTGTGTGGGTTATTTTGGCAGAGATCTCCTATAAATAAGCTCTCGGTGGTAGGAAGTATAACATACTTCCAATAAACATTTCATCTGCCTTAGTTCAATTGAGTACCATTTATGAAAAATACGAACTCCCGGATATTTTGTCCAAAGCACAGATGACTCCCAAGGATGGGCAATGGGTGGCTAGCATCCTGGTGAGGTGCTCATGAGTTTCCCCGAGGCCCTGTCCCTCTCCTCTGATGAAAATTTCATTTAATTAATTCCTTTAAGTAGAAACAGTCCAAGAAGGCACTATGTTGTTGTCTTGCTTTTCTCCCACCCCCGTCTTCAATTATACCCTTTCTGCTTGGAGACCGAAGTGTGGCCAGAGCTGGCATTTAACACCGGGTCATTTACGTTTTCTGATAGTGGCAATAGGGAAAGGTCCTACCTTTTCTTCCCATCTCTCTAAATGACAGCCTCGGGAAGGCTTATATCAGGAGCAGGTGAGTTGTAGGGGCTCAGACTTTGATCATTCAGTGGTCTTTTCTCTTAGCAGTTCCATGGAAATTAAGTCTGATGCGCTTAGGATGAGTACATGTGAAAAACAATTTGCCCTAGAATAACAATGATATAACTCACCTAGTCAATGACCATCTGACAGGTAGTGGTACTCAAAAGTACCAGAGATAACCAGTTTTACCTGGCACACCATCCCCTTTTAATAAGAACGAAAGCGACAGGCTGAGGTTTGGAAATTTAGCTTGGTTTCTCTTATTAAAGTCTGTTACCAAAAGGTTATTCAGCATGAGTCCTATTCCTGTTTTAATTCCCAGGAAGCAAAATATTTATAATTTTAACCAACATTACTAACCAGACAGATCCTTTCCTCCTCCTGGCAAAACTGTATTCTGAGATACAATCTGCAAATCACTAATTCTTCCACTGCACTTGGTAAAATACGTTAGCTGGGATAAATCATTTTCACATGATCTTCTTTAAAAGTATAAATTATTTTTTTAAATTAACCCATTTATCATTTATATATCTTTTTCTGTTCATCATGGAGAGTTTATAATATCTAGAAACTTTCCATATCAGAACTGGATTTAGTGTTTCCTTAGTGAAGGAATATAGCTTTCTTGTTTTCCTTTCCTTTCCTTTCCTTTCCTTTTTTTTTTTTTTTATTAATATATTATATAAAAGCATATTTGACCCTGTGTACTTTTCACGTCTGAATTATGACGTTGCTGCTAAGGTTTTCCCCCCCTTCATCCCTTGTTAGACGGTAACAGCTCGAGAAACAGCTTGTTGCTTTCTAGAAATGATCACTAATCGAAGAAAGTCTTTTTCCCCCCAACATGTCTAAACACGGAATTCTTCCTGAACTTGCATGCCATCTTTGCAGAAGGGCAAAGTTAATCTTCTCCGTATCTTTCCAATGTCAGCATACGTGCTGCTCAAGGAAGCACAGTCACAGGAAATCTTAACCAAAGAGTTACCACTTTGTTCCAGTGTGAAGGGTATGACGGAATAGCAGATATGTACATATCATTTATGATGAGGTTTCTGCTGTATCTGGCTACAAACCTGAGTTTGATTTCGTTTTCCAGGCAATCTCTTTTTAGTCCCATCATTGCCCTGAGTGCTTCATGTGGATTTGGAAGGATTTTGTTTGAACATTTTTAGTAGTTTTCATTCATTACAGCCGCAAGCTGACTGAACTCTGAGGGGTGGGGGTGTTCGTTCAAGATCTAGGTCCCATTAACAGTGATAAAGGTCAAGACAAGGTCAGTAGTGACGTTACCGCGATAAGTATCACGTAACCGGAACATTCCTATTTCACTCATGAAGGGGCAATAGTGTGGACTAATGAGCTGACATTAATAAACACTTCCTATGCGGGGAACATCAATTACAAGCGATCTCTTATTAACGCGTAAAGGAGTTGGTTCCTTTTCCTCTCGTACTGCCAGCTGTACTAAGTCGCCCCTTCCAAATACAGGAGGCAAGCTTGTTCTCTTAGGTGTGCTCCCAGCTCCGCACCTTTCCCCTATGCTTCCAAGTGCCATTTCCCTTACGCTTCCAAGTGCGGAGGAGCTTTACAAAAAGAAACACTGCTGGATCCAGATGGCTCTCTCGAAGGCTCCCCGAGAGAACTCTGGATAAAAATCTTCGCAGCCAAAAATATTTTTCCCACTCGCTCAAGCGCCAGAAAGCCCACTGCCACGCTTTCACAGAGATCAAACAAACCATCTAAAGATTTGGTTGTTGTCTTTGTCAACGGAAAGAGTTGGGCCACTAAGCGATGACGGTGTGTCCCCGTTCACGCCCAGCCACCCATCCCACCACCCACACAGCCTTTCCCATCTATTTCTGAACAGCAGCAACCCAGTAGCACCCGGTGAATCCGGGTGAAAATGAAAGATTGGGCAGAGATCTACTTCTGAGATTCCGGGTAATTGCTTTTTCCCCTTTGTGTCCCTGTTCGTTCAGAGTTTTCATTGCTGTATGCTATATCAGCTCCGAGAAAAGCCCAGCCGTTAGGAAATCCGAGGGCTCCAAGGAAGACTTTGTGACAGATTTGAGATACACACCAAATTGCAATTTAAAAAAAGGAATGAGAGAGAAACGCATTTAAAGCATGGTTTGTGAGTTTTCCCTACTGCTCATACCTAACTGTGTTGTTTTTAGAGGCAAATGGTGAGTCTAGTATTAAGGGAGAAGAGAATTTTTTGTTTGGTTTGTTTTTGTTTATATTTTCATTTTTTTAAAAATAAGTCATAGGTTTGGTAACTTTTTAAATTACTGGCTTCATCTTTACTATGAAGCTTCAAAACCTACTTTTAAAGATAGTATAATGAAATAGCTTTACATTTCTCCTACATCTAAAAAAAATTAAAAAAAAATATTATTATTGTTGCTGGGTAAATCCCAGAAGTCTCGTTGTCAGACCTAAAACCCCAGAAAGGGTGTAGAAATCACTCACATGCAGGGTCGTTACAAAACCGTGACTGCCATTCTTAAACAAAATAGTACAAGTACGGTTTCTTCTGGATAACAGTAAAAACACAAATAACAGACAGTTTAGGAAAACTTTGTGTTTGTGAGTGTGACGTGCGTCTGTGTTTGGGCCTTGTGCTGGTGTGCATGCTGTCGTGTACGCAGGTGAAGTGAAGGATCAGTATGGGACGTCTGCCTCTCTCCCCGTCTACCTCACTTTTGAGACATGTTCTTTCACTGGAGCCTGGAGCTAGACTAGCTGACCAGCAGAACCCTGGGTCCTCCCAGCTCCATTTTCCCAGCACTTGTGGTGCAGACATGTACCACTGCCTATGGCACCCAGCTTTTTACATGCATGGAATTCAGTTCTTTATGGGAGTGCAGAAAGACTTCACCCACTGAGCCATCTCCTCAGCCCCCAGATAAGAACTTTTTTTTAAAGCATTTCCATTATAATCAAATCTAAATAGGGGTAGATCAGATGTATTACACAGGCACACATCTGATCTTGAACAAAAAAGTAACAAGGAAAGAAGGGACAGCCTCTGGGTGTTCACCCCCCACTTCCCTGCCATCGGATCCCACGTGCTTCAACCCCTTCATTCCTAGTCCTGTCCTGACCTTGTCCATCCACCCTGCCCCGGAAGGCCTCTTGATTGACTAGACATTGGGGTAATATGGCATTTACTGTTGGGCTTTCCATCAGCAACTGCAGCTTATGTTTGACAGGGAATACTGTTCGGTTGATTAGATGGCTACTCAGTCAGTACCCAGGATGACTTCTGGTCCTCGCCTCCAGCTCCAGGCTGGGATTTCAGGAGTTTACCAGCAGCCCTAGTTTTATGTGGTACTAAGGACTGAATCCAGGTTTCCTGTTTGCTAGACAGGCTTTCTGCCAAATGAGTTATCTCTCCAGCTCACCATGAAGTACTAAACTAAATAAAAATATTAATGCATTTAATCACATATGCTGAGGACATAGTGTGAGAGACCCTGTACTCTATCCCTGCACCAGAAAAACACAGAAGGGGGAAGGAGAATCAGGCAGAAATGGAATAGCCACTATGGAGTTGCTGAAACACTAGCAAATTATGCCCCGACAATGGGTGAATTTTGTGGTGTGCAAATCATTTAGTAAAGCCACTTTGAGGAAAAAAAAACAACAACTAAGGAACTATAACCACAAGATTGAATTCCCCAGCAAATTTAGAAACTCAGAGAAATCCTTAGTAAATAGCTTTTTGTGTTGCCTGATTTTCCTGATCCAAAGTATTTGGAACAAAGGCCTATCTCCTGTTGGGTCATTCTCCTGAGTATTTTTGAGGTAACTCTCGTTACCTGCCTAGCAGAGGCTCGGAGGACAGCTTTTTAAACAGAAATTGAGTCTCCCTTACACTTTGTAAAGATGGCTCTGGTCCACTGAGACCTCTATCTGCACAGACTGGTCACAGATCAAGAGGATCTCAGAGGTTCACCTCAGCTCTCCTGTTCATTTGAGTCAACCTTTCCAGCCTGGTATCCTCGAAAGCTGTGAGTTAATCTTACTGAGAATGACACGTACGTGTCTTTCATTTGTTGGATAGAGTGAGAGCTAAGCAATTTTATGCTTCCTCTTTACAAAATTGATTGTGAGCACTATCCCTTCCTTATCCTCTGACTTCTCCCTTTTCACATTCTGCAAATTCACCCAGTTTTTGTAGACACTTCTGACCATTTGTTCTGATTCTGGACATTTAGTGAGCATTTTCTCTACCTTTCTAAATTATTGAAAACCTATTTGTCTTTGTCAGATAGCACTCCCGAATCTAGTTTCTTTTCTTTTTTTAAATTCTTATTTGTTTTATGTGTATGGTTATTTTGTCTGCATTATGTCTGCACACCAGAAGAAGGGACAGTTATAGACAGTTGTGAGCTGCCCTGTGGGTGCTGTGAGTTGAACCCATGACCTCTGGAAAAGCAGCCAGTACTCTTAACCACTGAGCCCTTGAATCTAGTTTCTTAAAGAGACAATTGTGTTTACAACCTGTGGGGGTTTAGGGAGGAAAGGGAGTTCAGTATGTATCTAACTTTACTGCTATTGTCAATGCTAATGCCTCTCAAAAGGTTAAAGCCACTCTGAAATCTAACCCAGTTAGATTTGTGTTCTCCATTGCCATACTCTCGTTGGCCATGCCAGGGAGACAGACAGCTCAGGGTGTAAAGGTCCTTGCCTCCAAGCTTGACAAGCTGAGTTCAGTTCCCTACGATACACACAGAAGATGGAGAGAACTGATCTCTGAAAATTGTACCCTATCTCCCCGTGTGCACTGTGGTAGTCTCATGCCCCGCACCCCCAAATAAATTGTAAAATGTTTTTGTAAAGATGTATTCGGCTAACAATATCAGTAGCAGCATGACTAGCTATGGGATGGCCATAATCTTGGTGACCGTGACCCTCGTGGTACAATAACAATTGGAGTATCGATACTTGTATTTTGGTGGTGGTAGACCTGTCACTGCAGAGGTGATTCAGGGGCAGTGGTGATACCAGTAACAGTTCTCATTGACAGAGAGCCTGTAGGGCCATTACATGCTTTCTTTAATCTTTAAAACCTTGTGGGCAGGTTTGATCGTCTTAGAGATGAGGAATGGAGTCTGGAAAGGTACCTGCACTTGTGGAGGACAACCCCTAGGACAGTGTCTCTTCCCTGTCCTGATGCTGTGACCCTTTAACACAGTTCTTCATGTTGTGGGGACCCCCAACCATACAATTATTTCGTAGCTACTTCATAACTGTAATTTTGCTGCTATCATGAATCATAATGTAAATATCTGATACGCAGGGTACCTGCTATGTGAACCACCAAAGGGGTCTCAACCCACAGATTGAGAACTACTGCCCTAGCGGGACTCTAGCACACATGGTTCCCAGTAACCTCTCAGGCCAGGCCTGACTAGAGCTGAATAGCAACCACAAAAAAGCTTGTGTTCTGTTCCACACCAATGGCTCTGTGTATGGGTTCTAAAAGCCCTGGAGCTTAGGAAGGTATAAGGAAGGAGTGGAAGGCTAGAAGGGCTTTCTCTAAACTTTAACTTAGAAAAATTGTGGGAACTGAACTCTCACATCCTCTCTGAGCTTGGCTTTGAGCAGGAGCTGAAGACCTAACAGGTTGCCACCACCCAGGTTCCCCTCCATTTCCAGTCAGGTGTACAGGTCACTCTCTTCAGATCTGTTACATGCTTATAATCATGTAATGGCTTGCTTGTCAAAGGCCAGGTGGAATGTGCTTTGTGGTCCATGTGGGTCCTTTGGAGATATATTAGTATCTGAAAATTACCTGACGATGGAAGTAAATGATTGCTGGATTAAAATTTAAAATACTCTTAAATATCCATCAAATTATCACTATAAATTGAAATGTTAAAACAAAAAACAGGTCATGCTCTCTTACTTCCTATGCCTCCAGTAAATACCATTTTACTTTTTTTTTTTTTTTTAATGTTGTTTTGAAACAGGGTTTCCCTGTGTAACCAAGGCTATCCTGGAACTCTCTCTTCTTTGTAGACCATGCTAACCTCAAACTCACAGAAATCTGAATGCCTCTGCCTCTCCAGTACTAGAATTTAAGTCACACACCACACCTGGCTACATGATGATTTTTAAAACATATGTCACAAAACAAAGGGGTACTTGAGTATCAAATGTCCCCCTCTTATATTCCTTTTAGCAAACTATTGTGGTTCTTTTAAAAACTTAAGATATCACTGGGGTATTGCATTGTTACATTTTGGTGTTTCTGCTACAGTATTGTTACATTTTGGTGTTTCTGCTACAGTATTGTTACATTTTGGTTTTCTGCTCCAGTATTGTTACCTTTTGGTTTTCTGCTACAGTACTTAAGGATTATGAGTGAAAAACTCAATCCCAACATGGCACAGTTCACATTTTCCCAATTTTGTTGTTAAATTTGTGTTTTGACATAGCTTCCACTTGGCATTTATTTTTATTATTTTCAGCTTTCTCTTAATACTATCTCTGAAATAACAGTACAGGTAAACTAGTCTTTAAAATTAAAATGTAAATATATAGTGTGTAAAATAAATATACATTAAATGTTCAACTTTTTCTGAAGGCCTCAGGCAGGTGCTATCCTCCTTAGTCACACATTGGGTTCACCAACTAGGAGCAGTTGAGAGTTGGAGGAAAGGCTTAGATTCTAGCCCTATTCTTTTCTCCTTGTCACATGTTTCTTAAGATGGTGAACTGACCTAGAAGCTTAGGTTTCGTTTTGATCTCTAAAGCTAAAATGAGGCCTCAATGGAGAGATGCACTTGCCGTGGAAGCTGGTGACCCCAGCGACCTCCAGGACCTGTTATGGAAAGAAGCAACTGCAGGAGTTGTCTCTAACCTCCACACAGGTTTTTTATGCATGTGTGCATACACTGATGCCTCCATCACACTATCAATGATAACTTATCTTTGAAAATAGGGATGAGGAGGTTGAAGCAGAGGTTTGTCCCAAGTCTGAGGCCAGCCTGGGCTATATAGTAAACTCCAGGCTAACCTGATCTATATAGAAAGACCTTGTCTCAAATACAGAAACTATTTTGTAAAGGTTTAAAAATACAATCAACTTGGTGTGGTGGTACACACCTTCAATCCCAGCGCTCAGGAGGCAGAGGCAGATAGATCTCTCTGACTTTAAGGCCAGTCTGACCTACATAGTGAGTTCTAGGACAGCCAGGGCTACACAAAGAAACCCTGTCTTGACAAAACAGAAACAAATTAAAAAGACAAAACTAAGACTACCTGTTCCTCCAATCTCTCACCTGCTTGAACTGCCCTTTTCTGACCCTGTCTTCTCTCTGCACAACATGCCTTCTCACACCACAAATATGACTAACTTGATTTCCCTTGAATGGTTAAGTCACTCTCACTAGTTACCATGAACTCAGCTCACATTACAGTTTTGAGGTCAGCCATTGTATCTTGCTGGAGACTTGGGTATTGGTCAACTCACCAGTAAATGTTACCAAACCTGGAAAGGATCAAGGGTATGAAAAGATTCTTGCAGTTAAATGTCTAATTATCACCCAGCTCTGAGTTCCACTGGGAACTAACTGCCCTGAGCCCTGGTCACTCTTTTCCTGCCCTCACCTGGCTTTTACTGAGCCCCCCTGCTGAATGCTCTTCCAATGTTGTACCTGCCTTGCACTGTATTTTATCATTACTAGAGATGATTGTTTAATGCATTTTCCTGCACTAGGTGAATACTTCATGGGGTCAGGGACATATCACTGTGTTCCCACCTAACTACACCCACATATACAAGCATGTTATAGGCTTCAACAACATTAAATGGTAAAGAATCTAAAGAGTTGTGAGCCAGGGTCCCACACAATTTGATAGGGTGGATGACAAGATTCCAGGTCCCTGGGACCAATTGGTATGGACCCTTACTGCATATGTCAGAGTGACTTATGGACCCACCAATCATGTACAGTAGCAAAACTTACTCAGAAAATCACATTTGAGGTCCAAAAAGAAAGAAAAAAATGAAGGCCCAGTCACAACCAGGAAAACTGTAGTTTCTCCTTATTCCATTAAACCCTTATTGCTCCCCACATCTGCCCTCTTCCCTCCCTCCCCTCCTTCATTTCTATGCCTCAATGTTCTAGCGTTTACAAGCTAGGCCAATATTCTAACATGGACTCATAACCTTCAGACATTCTTCAGTGTCTCTTGTCATTGTCTGCAGGGGGCATCGTTTAGGTGCATGGTTTGAGAAGTCCCAGGTCCTAGGTAAGTGACCTAACCCTCAAGAGGCTCCCAACCTAGTGAAAAGGACAGCCAGAAGCCAGTGATGACAGATAAGGAGGGCAGACAAGACCCACTGCAGCAGTTCTACACGGAAGGACAGGTGATGACCAAGGAAGTTGAATAAATAACTCCACTGGGACGTCATCTTTAGACACTTTGAAGCATCAGGAGTTTGTCGGGTACAGGAAATCACCTCGGAATGAGAACAGAGGTGCTGAGGTGGGGGCCAGGTTGTAGAGTCCCTACTAGGGAGGTGATGCTTGGCTCAGTGAGTCCCAGGGCAGTCAAAGACTTAAGCACGTGAACTCACCTACTTCAAATGCAGTAGTCAGACCGCGGCGGGGGACCCCCTCTTAATGAGATTCCCTACTTAGCAGCAAAAGAACCACAGCACCCAAACTCCTATGCTAAAGTGAACATCACAATCAAATTGTCCAAGAATTCTGCCAGTGAAATGGCTGAAAGATGGGAAAGAAAGGGGAGGGAGTGTTGGGTAGGCAGTTACCAAAAGCTGGGTATGTGGCACACCTTTATTGCTAGGGCTGAGGCGGTACGGATCGCCAGGCTGATTCACCACACTCCAGGCCGTCTCAAAAACTCAGGTGGAAAGCAGTTTAGGGAGACTCCCAAGGTTGACCTCAGGCCTACTCAAAGCCAATATCTGACCTGGACACCTGACACTCAGTGACCAACATTGACAAGGCATAGGCAGCAAGATACCCAGTGAGTAAATGCATCCCTTCCGAGCCTGATGGCCTGAGTGTGAGCCTTGGGACCCACACGGGTCAAAGAGAACACTGGTTCCAAGGCGTCCTCTGACTGCCATGCGTGTGCCACGTAAACCCCCGAATGTAAAAATATTTTTAAAGAAAAGTACTAGGAATTCACTGGAAACAATTGTCTGAGCAAAAGGCCCAGTGTCATGTTGGGAGTCTGTGTGACCTTAAGAAGCAGGTACTGAGGGAGAGCTCTCTGCACACGGCACCACCCCCATCTGCAGGTTCCAGAGAACACCCTCAAACAAGGGATAGTATCCACTTGAGCTGGGTGTGCAGCTCCCTATCAGAGGACTCGCCTTGAATGTGGGAGACCTGAGTTCCACCCTGGTAATGAGATGAAGAAGAATTTGTAGTAGTGTCAGCTCCTGGCAAACTGGCCTTTTGGTGCTCTAGAGGAGGAAAAACAAACGACTTCAGGTTCTAAATGCCGGAAACCGTGACCCTATGTGCCTATCATCACCAGGAATGAGTTTAGTGTCCCAAAATCTAAAGCCTGCGTCAGTGTCTCCCTCTTCCCCCATACAGATGACAGGAGCTCCAATATGTTGTTCCTCACTTCCAGGAGTCTGAGTCTCAGACCTATAGACAACAAGCAGTGCCCATGCACTGACCAGGGATCTTCAATGACAAATGACACAATTGGTCGCTGTAGAATGAAAACTTATAGGGCTTGAGCCCTGGGGCAACTGTCATGGAGTGTATGTAGTGTGTGCTGAGTGCACAGCCTCATATCTATGGAAGTTAGCATGTGGTAAGGAAGATGCTGACTGGGAAAAGCCAATACAGTCACAGATCTCCTCTGTCCTGAGGCAGCTGCCACTCTTCTTCCTTGCTGCTCTCACAACTGGAAGATCTTAAAAGTCCAGGGGTGGAGTCTTCCCCTCCTCTCTTAAGTGGTTCCCAAAGGCCTGGCACAGTCTGCTCTATTCAGTGGATGATGACCAGTGAATGACGACTAGCCTAAGAAATGTCCATTACTAAGCACTGTGGGGACACTCTGCAAAAGATCGCAGAGGCCCCAGTGGTCTTACGAGTTGTAAGTATATACTTGTAACTTGGCCTTCAACTTCTACTCAGAGCAGCGAAAGCACAAGGTCATAGACTTAAGTGTGCGGTGGAATCGTGAGGCGATTTCTGGCCAGCCTCCAGGCTTTCTTGCCTCTAACTCTGTTGGACTGAACTTGTAATCTGCGATTTAACACACTCCCTTCCAACACAAATAACACAGCTGAATGAGACTAGTTATTTGTATTGGAGTCTGATTCAGCTAACCACAAGACATGCTCAGCACATTTTTAATCCAAAAGCTTTTGAGAACACACAGGATTTGAATCAGATGAACATGTTTGAGAATAGAGAGGTGGCTTAGCGGTTAAGCGTATGTACTACTGCTGTTCTAGAAAACCTGAGTTCTGGTTCCCAGCACCCACATCATGCAGTTCAGCTATAACTCTAGCTTCAAAGGATCCAACACTGTCTTCTGGACTCCATAGGCACCAGTAGTCCCATGCACATACCCACACACAGATGCACACATATATATGTAATATAAATAAGATAAATCTTTAGAAAACAAACATGGAGCTAGGTGGTGGTAGCACATGCCTTTACACCCAGCACTCACAAGGCAGAAACAGGTGGATCTCTGAGTTTGAGGCCAGCCTGGTCTACAGAGCGAGTTCTAGGATAGCTATGGCTACATAGAGAAACCCTGTCTTCAAATACACACATACACACACACACACACACACACACACACACACACACACACACACAGAGAGAGAGAGAGAGAGAGACAGAGAGAGACAGAGACAGAGACAGAGACAGAGACAGAGAAACACAAGCGTTTTTTTCCCATTATACCCTGATGAGCTGAGGAATGGACTTGCTCCAGGTTTGTAAGTTATAGGATGAGAATGGATAAGGTCATAGGAACAGAAGGGAAAATGGCGGTGTGGCAGAAGCAGGGTAGCAGGAACAAAGGGGAGTTGCTTGCTTGATACAGTGTAGGTTTTGCAACATAGAACAGTCTGGAGCTTTATTGCACAGTACAGTGGGTGTTGGTAATGGCTACATATATGAGTATACTATAGCGTCTTCAGCCACACCAGAAGAAGGCATCAGATTTCATTTTAGATGGTTGTGAGCCACCATGTAGTTGCTGGGAATTGAACTTAGGACCTCTAAGAAGTGCAGTCAGTGCTCTTAACCACTGAGCCATCTCTCCAGCCCCAGACACCCATTTTTAGAGTCCATGTTTTCTACTGAAATGAAAAAGACTTTTGTGCGTTTGTGCAGCTGCACATGAAGGCCAGAGATCACTGACAGGTTTCCTCGCTTGCTGACCACCTTTGTTTTTGAGACAGAGTACCTCCCTGATCCTGGAATACAGTGAACCAATTCAGCTAGCCTCGCTGGCCAGCCTGCCCAAGGACCCTTCCATCTCTGCTTCCCCATCACTGGATTGCAAAAGTACATGTGTTAGCCTTTGAACCGAGTCTTGGAGATTGTGCTCAAGACCTTACCTCCTGCTTATGAAACAAACGCTTTATTGACAGCCTCTTTCTCAGCCTCCTAGACAGATTTTTCATGGGGTGAATGATAGCATCTATACCTATGTGTGGTTGTGGGCAATATACATGAAACAATGTATATAAAGTTCCAGCCATGCACTCCGAGGTTAGTAACCGTTCAAAACATTGTAGCTGTTACTGTCAACGTGGTTCTCCAAGTATTTGGTTACAAGGGCGGTACTGTTTAAAGGAATTCTAAAAGGATTGCTTTTATGTGTCTGAACGTTTGCCTCCGTGTATATATGTGCATCCTGGCACATACAGAGTCTCTAGATCCCCTGGAACTAGGGTGACAAACAGTTATGAACCCTGATGTGGGTACTGGAAATCGAACTGTCCTTAGCAGGAGCAGCTCTTAACCATTGCACAGACTCTCCAGCTCCTTAAAGGCATCTTAAAAGTATAACCCAAATCTTCAGGCAGTTCCTTGCATTTTTTGAGATGGAATGTCAGTTTTCCAAAAAAAAAAAAAAAAAAAAAAAAAAAAAAGCATCAGCCAGTAAAACGAAAACTCCTCCAGCATCTGCAAACTATCCTCCAAACTCCAGGCAGCTTCTCGACAAGTTACGTTCTTAAGAACTAGTCTTAACCACCAGACTGTTTGCATTTCCAGATAAATCTATACAGTAAGAGAAACAGAAGGCATGTATGAGTTGATGTATGAAGACGTGGATATTTATGCCAGATCCTCTAATTCTGAACGCTGAGGTCTCAATTTACAGAGATAAGGAAACAGAACAGCAGGCTGGAGAGATGGCTCAGTGGTTAAGAGCACTGGCTGCTCTTCCAGAGGTCCTGAGTTCAAATCCCAGCTACCACATGGTGGCTCACGACCATCCGTAATGTGATCCAATGCCCTTTTCTGGTGTGTCTGAAGACAGCTACAGTGTATATAATAAATAAATAAATCTTGGGGGGGGAGGAAACAGAACAGCAACGATAAATCTTGTTTTCCACATTTAAGAAAATCAAGCTCTATCTGCCCCTAAACACACACAAAGAAATGTTCTGTCCAGGTCTTAAAAAGCAGCTGGGAGTAGTTCTCATCTCTGATTTGCTTGTGGAAGTCCACACAGCTTCAGGAGACAAAGCCTGAACCCAGACAGATCACCCAGGGCTTATCAACTTTGTGGGTGGTGGTTTTTGGGGGGAAGGGGTGGTGTTTGTTCTTTGTGGGTTTTTGTTGTTGTTGGTTTTGTTTTTTAAAACCTCATGGTGCATCTACGCTGACTTTCTCTCGATAGCCTATTGCTTAAACCTTGGAAGGACAGATGCCCTGTTTTACAGGGGCTATATTCCATGGATGTAGGCTGGTAACCAAGAGGCCTTTGCAACTCCTCACTCATTCCAGAGGGAAAACTAGAAGATTGCCTTGTAAAACAGCATGGGATTCACCCCCTGATCTACACGGAATGCTAACTTGGGGAACCTCCCCACCCAGATCTTAAAATTCATCATGATCCTAGATGGCCCAAATTAGCTGTAGGCTATATGGAATGGGCCAATTGAAGGATATGAAAAGAGAGGGGACCAGAGGAAGTGACCCAAATACAGGACTTTAGGTCACACAGGTGTGCCTAGGGGTTGGATTCATCATTCGAAAAGGATCAGGTGTTCCTAGGAAAAACTCTGGCTATATATGCTTTTAAATCTACCTTATCTAGAAATAAAATCTGAGCACATTCATCAAGGATTCTCCGCCATGGCATTTTGTTGATTTCTTCCTGTGAGTGTGCTATCTATGCCTATTCCATAGCACTCATGGTAGCTCCCAGAACACCCATCTCAAGTCCTATGTAAGGCCAGCAAGTACAGTAGTGACCATCAACAAGCTGTCCTTTATCTATGTGATGGGAAATGAGCTGTGCTCTATATAAATGAACCATCAAGGGCTAGGGTGTCTCAGCCTCCTCCAGATCTCCAAGAAGCACCTACCTACCTGTTCTTTCTCTCAGGGCCACATCCAGGTAAAATGAAGGAGCAAGAAGTGATTAGCCGTGGCCTGAGGTGTGGCTCAGTGATAGAGCCATGGCCTAGAAAGGTCCAAGTTTCATCTCCAGCCCTTCAAAAATAAAATATATTTTAAAAACCTATTGGAAAACCGGGGGATGATGGCACAAGCCTTTAATCCCAGCTCTCAGGAGGCAGAGGCAGGCAGAGTTCTACGACTTCAAAGCCAGCCTGGTCTACATAGCAAGTTCCAGGGTGGACTGACATGAGACTCTGTCTCGAAAACAATAAGGAGATTGGAGGTGCATGGGACTAGATATGGTGGCTCACACCTGTAACTCCAGCACTTGGAAGACTGAAGCCGGAGGATTGCCTTGAAGAGTAGCCTACGTTATAGAGGAACAGAAACAAAAACAAGAACACAAATAACGGGGTTGGGGATTTAGCTCAGTGGTAGAGTGCTTGCCTAGCAAGCGCAAGGCCCTGGGTTCGGTCCCCAGCTCCGAAAAAAAGAAAAAGAAAAAAAAAACAAAAAAACAAACAAAAATAACAAAAACAAAAAATCCACAAATAACTCGGCATTAATTTGGGATGGGGGCCTGTTACCTTCTGTCAGTCGAATTTCCCCTCTCAATTCCAGGGAAGGCTCGAAGCTGGGAGACTCAGTGTTACCCATAACTCTAACCCTTCCCAGTCATGTTACTTTAAAAGATCATTACCATGGACCCCAGTGTCCTAACCCAGAATGGGATCCACATCACATGCCAGTCTAAACGAGTGTTTGAGGAAGGCTTAAGAAATAGAGAATCTGTAAAATGGGGCAAAGAAGGGTTGGGGAGGCAGAGACGCCTCCCAGTTTGGTCAACAAAGAATGTCTTCTTTGTCCTTGGCTTGGATGTCCCAGCAGCATGTTCTCTCTGCTCCTATTTTCTCATTACCCTGGAGTAACACCTTCACTATGTCTGGCAAGAAGGAAGCATTTGTTACTAACCTGATAATGCACTTTTCACAGCATATTACTGCCTCAGAATCCCACACAATATCTTAAATGAAGTAAGGAAGTATTTAAGTTTTTCTTCCACACTTGTTTTCCATTTGATTTTTCAAGGGTGAAATGAACAGTTTACCATGTTTTGTGTTTGCTATGGTCTCTCTCTCTCTCCTTCCTCTCTCTCTTCTGTTAAAACGCTGAAGGATTTTTCCCCCTCCCCACCTCTGTAGGAGGATAAAAAGAAATCTTTCCCCTGCAATTTGCTCTGATTTTTCTCAAAAGTTGGGCAGGAAAGTCAGCATAACTCAGGTGGGATCTAAAATGTTCCCGTGGCATGAGAGTGTGCACAAGAAAGGAAGCCTATAATTTGCGAGCATTCTTTCAGGAAGTTTGTATTCTGTTTTCCAGGGAGCCTTTACTTTCCAAGGAAGTATGATCGACATGCCATTACTGAAGCAGGCCCAGAACATTGTTACGCTTGCCACATCCATCAAGGAAAAATGATCTGTTAAATGAAGCCCTCCTCAGGCGGGCTGAATGGATACCGTGGGCTTCTTAAAGACAAACCACAGTACCCAGGGCAGCTTGCTAGCACGCCGGATCGGGACCTCATTTCACGTTAGTCACAACGCCCCCCTCCCCTTGCATCTTACTGACCCGATATTCTAAAAATAAACGTTCTTCCCTTGGAATCTAAGCTCATGGTTTTACTATTGTCTATTAATGTGTTATAAATACCGGTTTATTATTTCACAGGGAGATAGACATGGGAGGAAATATAGGTGGGAAGAAGTTAAGTCCTTGGCGAAACATATTCTGATGTGTTCTGGAATGTTCCTCATTCTTCCTTTATTAGGAAATATTTCCGATACTGTTCATTTGCACAGAGGATACCACAGATAAATTTAAGGCTGGGCTTTTTTTTTTTTTTTAAATAATATCAAAATGGAGGTTTTAGCAGTTTTATGAATTATCAGATAAAACAACAGAATGACATTAAAAAGGTCGTTTTAGGTATTATATTGGCTTGTAAAAGCTTCTAAAGAATCAACTTTCAGAACTGATTTCTGGAGAAGCCATTGTCCCCCAAAGGCTTCATCCATATGGTGATCCCGAAAGCTCTCATCTTGGGTGAATACCCGGGGTCAACAGTTACTGACAATTAAAAAAAAATCAATGCAGGCGAAACAAGACCGTCCATTCTCCCCCTTTGTCTTCTTGCTTAACTGTTCACCACCGAGGCCATTTCCCCCCCCTCCCCCCCTGTAAACGTAGGGCTAGGATGGGACTCTCAGCCATAAACTTGTATCGTCCGGAGGACACAAAGCCACGGGGCTGGTGCATATGGCCCCCTGCAAGATTTGCATCCCATTAGAGATGAGGCTGTGGGTCATATGGGTGGTGTGGTTAACGGGCTTAGTGAAGCTGTTTTGAAGAGGTTAACCCAGCTTGTAGGAAGGATAAACAAACATAACAAACAGCCATTGTTCCCTATTCAGCCTCTACTCTCATACTGAAGGCGAAAGGGTATTGAAGCCTCCGAGGATCAACTTGTGCGTGCCAGAGGACGCCAATGAAGTTTGAAACACCAACAAGCAGAGATTTTGTTTCTCTTCCTCATTAAATCATGAGCTTTTGTGCGGAGAATCTGAACCACTGTTCTTTAAGAAATTAGCAGAATGGGAAGTTAAAAACTCCACACCAACCTTTTCATGACCTACTCAGCAGCGTGGCCGCTCCTCTTAGACAGACACCGCAGGGGAAGGCTGTTCTGTTTATTTAAGTTTGTAAATAGAAAACAGTTGTTTTCTAGTTTCATTTTTTTTTCTCCTCCTCCTAGGCCCTTTTGGTGGGTTCTCTTCATGGCCCCTGGCGCGTGCCCCATCCTGGGCTCTACTTCTCACCCTGATCAGTTCAGTTCCTACAGAAAGCCCTAGGAGGTAGATGCCACCTCATCGCGCCAATGCCAGGTCAGAAACCACGGTTACCACGGCCACTATGCATCCCAGTGTGGGGTAGGATGGAGAAAAACCACACTCTGACTAGCATGAGGCCATTGATGCTTCAGGACAGCGGGCAGGGGCATTCTGGGTAAGAAATATTCAGGTCCCAGGCTACATGTAAAAAAGATCAGGGGGGCACATGTTCTTGCCTCCACCCCAGTTGTTCAGGTAGACCCCAAGCCCGTAGAGTTTGGGCCTCAAACCAGGGCCTCCCTCTGAGGAAGCCCCACCTTCGAGGTGGAAGCCATAGAGACCTCAAGTAAAGTAACCCTTAAAAGTGGCATTGAGAAAAGGGCCTAGATAGGCCTCTCCCAAGCCACAGCAGCAGTGCCAGGGACTCCTCAGTCCTCATCATGTTAGACTCTCTCCAAGTCATTGTTCCTCAACTTCCTTGTTCACATAAAAACACCCTGTTTGGTTCTGATTTTGCTTTTGAAACATCTTGATATGTATCACAGGCTAGCATCAAACTCATGAGAGCCCTCCCTCCCGAATCCTCCTCCTCCTCCCAAGTACTGAGATTAAAGCTCGCTGTACCCAGCTCAAAACCACTTCATTGGCTAAGCCTTCTCAGACTTCAGCTTGATCATCCTCATCACCAAGAAATATCACTTTAGGTAGGGTCACAAGGCTGGGGCCCACAGGAGACAAAGATGCTGGCTAATTAAATTGCCCATCGTCTGAGCAGATACAAGGGCCCTCAGAAGAGAGGTGGGTGACTGCCAGAGTCCTGTGGCCCTCATTCCCCCGGGGAGACAGAATTCTAAAACATGGAGGAGCTAGGAGGCAGGGATTCACCTCTCTGACCCACACCCCTAGTAAGGAGCAGACAAAGAGAAATACCACCAAGGCCGAGTCTGCTGTAGGGACACAGACGTGGGTGATGAGGTGGGAAGGGGACACAGGAAGGGGACTTGGATGCTCATCAGATTAATTAAAAAACATACCTGTTTATATTTTTGTGTAGCTCATGGCAGCCACTATGCCAGTATCAGCCCCTTGTTATTAATTCTAGGGGGGCTAAATTATGGATAACACTATTAAAACATTATCAGAACTAATGAGAAACAATTACTTAGAAAATGAGCCAAGACAAGATTGAGCTGAGAACATCAGCAGTTGATCTCCGCAGATTAGTTTAATAAATCATCAGGTACGACACAAGACTGACTGGACGGACGGCAAAGCCCAGTCACGGGAAAATGAAATTGCGATTTTTTTTGCATAATTTTTTCATTAATCTCAATAGGACCCGTGTGGTGTGGATTGCTTTATGCTTTTAATACCTTGCCCGAGGGGGGGTGCCCAATAATGTCTTCATTGTTTTACTGAGGTCTTAATGACAATCTGTGACAAACTCATTTTAATGTATAGGGGATTGTATCGGTACAGTCGTGTTTTATTGAAAGGGTAAGGAGAATTCCGGCTGGTGGGGCACCGCTGGGACTGCAAGTTAGGGACTTTCTTCCCTTGTCTCCAGTTATCCACCAGGCTGCACTGGCCCCCACTGCTCTAGGGACAGGTCGGGAAACAGCGTCCTGGGGATGAAGACTTCAGCGCCTGTAGTTTGAATTTGAAAGTCTTTGATTGCCTGGCATATTTTGCTGGATAAATAGAACCAACCATGCGGTGTTCCGCTGTCTAAAATAGAAGTCATTATCTCCAGGAACACCTTTGCACTCAATAGTTTTGTGGGAGTTGAGGAAACTGACTTTCTTTAGGGACTATGGAATTTTCTTAGTTGCCACTGGGAGAGGAGAGAATATGGGCTCCCCCCATCCGCCCCTCTTGTTTTCTTTCTTTCTCTTTTCTTTCTTTTTCAGGATAGTCTACTTTTAGAGCTTGCATTTATTTTGCGATCTGAATCCTCTGTGTTTTTAGTTTTATGTTTTCCCCTCTAGTGCTAGGAAAGCGATGGGAGGAACAAAACCAGTCATAAGATTTTTTTTTCCCCCTCACGAATATTAATACTAGCGTTGGTCACCGGACGGGTCTGTAAAAGCAGGACTTGGGAACACTGCCCTCTCTCGGGAGGGCCCCCTGCAAGGCCTCCACTTTGCAATTTAGGGGAAGTAATTACCTGACCCTAACATTGAAATGCAAAAGCCTAACTCTTCTTTCTTCCCAGCCTCTGTTTTCAACTGGGGCCAGGGGAGGGTGGCTAAGTCAGCGACCGAAATGGGACGGAAATTACTTTTTAGTACCTGTAAAACTTGCGCAGTGGGACCCGGCAGTTTGTCCTGGTTCTGTGGTGGGTGACTTTTGTCGTTGGTGGCCACGGTTTGTTTAGATTCTAGTAATTATTTGACACCCCCACCTCCTTCAGAATCCGTAAAGATAAGCCAGAAACAAAGCAAGCGCTGGGAAGGCACCAAAGTCCTTCTGGACACGCAGTTTGTGGCGATCTACTCAGTTTCGTCTAAGCAGGTTATTTATGTTTTTCGGGGACTATGTAACTGTGTCCTTTTTACACACACACACACACACACACACACACACACACACACACACACACACACACACACACAAATTTCCTTTCTTTTTTCATTGTGACTGACCAGCTGGGTTTTCCTTCGCTCCTTCCGACGGGAAGAGCAAGACAAGCATGGAACCCGTGTTCCTCTTAGGAAGGAGACGTGCCCAAACAGTCAGGAAACGCATGTGGATGTTCTGTCCCGTGCCACCCACCTCAAGTAACAGCGTGCGGGCGTCCCCCTGGAGCAGAGACCAGGCCTTGGGCACGTTTCGGAGGCTGCTGCCCTTCCCTGCGCGACGACTTACACCGGTCGAGCAGTGGGGCACAGCGGCTGGCCAAGCCAGGCCTGGGCCACAGTTGGGGGAATCCCTGTGGCCCAGTGGCCAGGACTGCGGGCCTCCCGGACCCCGCGAGCCTGTCGCGCAGCCAGGCTGTAATGGTGCGAGATCAAAGGCTGCCCGTGTCCCCGCGGAGCCCGGGACAATCCTTCGCCTTTGTGCCCGGTTGCTAGGAGCCGAAGAAACTAAGAGAAAGTGTCAGGAGCGTGTTAATCAGACTCGTTACAGTGTAACAATAACGTCTTTCTCGGGGCTCCTGGGCCCCCGCGCACCCCGTGCACAGGCCGGACACCTGCGCGGGGGCCCATAGCCGGTCCTGGGGACCCGTCGCCCGGGTGTGTCAGTAACATCGAAGTTGGCTCCTGGGCCATGCCTAAAGACGAATTCTGGGGAAGCCTCCAAATGCCAGGCAAGTCCGGCGAGTCCTGATGTCCTGGATCTGAGTTCCACTCCCTAAAGATGACCGACCGATCTGTAGGCCAGAGGAAGATCCGGATCTAATGCCTAGCCAGCTTCCTGGTTAACATTCCCCCAGATGCTGCAAGCAACTTTGTGGATGTCTTTGCACATCTGTGAGAGAAAACCACAAATTCTAATCGCCAGGGTAAGAAAGTAGCAGAACTGAGTAACTATATCCTCCTCACGAATATTTAAATTCATACTCGGCCAACACCTGTTGAGTTCACTGGGTGGCAGATAACTGTCCAAAAGTCACAGAGCTATCCACAGATGACGTCTCTTTAAATTGGAATACCCGTGGCGTACGCCTATAGGCCTAGGACTTGGGAAGCAGAGGCAGGTGGACCTGTTAGCTCGAGGCCAACCTGGTCTACATAGTGAGTTCCGCATTAGCTAAGTCTACATAGTAAGGCCTTATTTAAAAAAATAATAATAATAAAATAAGGTTGTTGGATGCTCAGAAAGGGACAAACCCTTTGGTATATATAATGTTATATACTAGAACACTCACATTAGTTATAAGAACAGAAATAAGAATTTAAACTGCTCCCTGACAGGCTGTTATCCAAAGGGGGCCTCCTCCCTCTCTGAGAAGGGGAAGGGGGAATGAAGGAGGGATTTTGAGGGTGGGACTGGGAGGAGAGAAGGAGGGGGATCTTTGGGATGTAAAGTGAATAAATTAATGAAAGAAAAAAAAAGAATTTAAATCGTTGCCAGCCGGTGGTGGCACATGCACTCAGAAGGCAGAGGCAGGCCCATCAGTTGGGTTCAAGGCCAACCTGGTCTACAGAGCAAGGTCTAGGATAGCCAGGGCTACGCAGATAAACCCTGTCTCGAAACCCACCACCATCCACAACAACAAAACCAACCAACCAACAAAACCCAGAATTATTTAAAATGTTTGGGAATCCAGCAATCCATACTCTTCCCTTGGAGGACAGGCTCTGCAGTGTGGGAACCCTGAGGTCTGAGGTCAGCCCTTCTGTAGTATGCACATGGTCCCACAGACTTGCCCAGAGGCCCTGCCAGTTGCTGATCTGAAGACCAGGCTATGCACAGGTAACTGCAGAGCTGTGTCCAGCCACAGCTAGAGATTGGCCAAGGTGAGGTGACTTTCTCATAGGTGAACTCTTAGTTGGAAACAGAATCAGACTTCTAGACCGGAACCATGGTACACCAAGTTAAATGAAAGCTGGCAACCTCTTACGACACCACATGGAACTCAGTAACCACAGAGGAGTCTCTGTCAATCTCAGCCAATTTTGGAAGGGGAGGTGTGGAGACAGGGTCTGTCTGAAGCCCCGTGTGGCTTGGAACTTCCTCTGTAGATCAGGCTTAAAGATTGAGATCCACCTGCCACCGCTGGGGTTAGATGCTCTGCCGTGCCCGCCTTCCCCCCTCCCCCAACAATTCTTATATTCTTGTAGGTTCCTCATAGGCATACCAAACAAAAACAGAAAAGGGACATGTTTCCTAGGTTAGGATCTTGGGGTATGGGAGGAGCTCTAGGGGGGAAAACTTCATTATTCGAATAACAACAAAGAGGCAAAAGATGGTTTGGCTCATAAAAACCCTTACCTCCCCGCCTGATCTGGGACCTACCTGGTGGGAGGAGAGAACCAACTCCTGCAAGCTGTCCTCTGACACACACAAGGAATAAGAGCAAAAGAAAATAATGTTTAAAGAAAGAAATGCGAGAGGAGACAAATTCTGTGGGCCAGCCAATCTATCTGATGAGGGTGGGAAGCAGTGAAGACTAGCTGGATTTTTTTTCTTTTCTTTTTTCTTAAGGATGTCTAACTGGTTTAACCCAGTTTTGTTTTTGCTTTTTGCTTTTTTTTTTTTTTTTTTTTCGTCTTAAACAATGAACTAATTTGCCTTTGTTATTTAGATACATAACTAGCATCACAAAGACAAGGAATGTTCTGCTGCCTTCTGGAGGCTCCTTGTGGTGTCTTCAGAGGAATACTCTGGGCATCCAGCTTTGTATCCCCTAAGCATCAGAGGACGGAAGGGGCAAGCCGGTGTGAGTGATTTTTCTGTAGAGGAGGGGGTATGGATGGCTCATCTTATAAAAGCGCTTGCTAAGCAACCCAGATAACCAGAGTTAGATTCCTGGAACCTAATGAAAATAAACAAACAACCCCCCCCCGCGCCGCCACTAAACCCAGATACAGTGATAGGCATCTGTAATCTTAGAACTTCTTTGGCTAAGCTTGAGGTGCAAACCAGAGAAATGGGGAAGCTGGAGTAGAAAGTGAAAGTGGTACAGGGGCAGGAACCAGAAAGACTGCCTCAGTAAGGTTACAGGCAAGAGCCTGAAGTAATCCTCAGACCTCCACGGATGAGCGTGCGCACGCACACACACACACACACACACACACACACACACACACAGTGAGAGAGAGGTGCCATTAACAGTTTAAACTCCATCACAGAGTTACCGGGAATGCCTGGTGTGCCTGTAGGTTAAGAATGCTATGGTACCTCTCCCAGGCTTGCCTGAGACACCGTTGGCTGCACTGTGTGTGCAGCACTGGCCTCTCTAACTGCAGGGACTTCTTTTGAAGTCCTTCTCAATCACCCTCAAAGACTCCTAAGCCTCCCAGACATGCCTGTCTATGAGGTCTCCTCAGCCCCTCAGGTCTGCCCCTCTCCCAGTACGTTGTACTGGACTGTTACTAGAAGACTTACTTAGGTGCACATGTCCTCACCCATTGGACATTGCCATGCCCCTTGGGACACTTTCTGCCTCCGTTCCTCACCCCTAGTTATGAGCTCCATAGGCAGTGTATTTGCTAAAACTAGGACTCGGATCTCTCCCCCATCAGTTAGCACTCTGGTCCTGGCTTTCTCTCTAGTCAATTAAGTTACACTCACACTGGATATTTATCCTCCAAGTCTCAGTTTCTTCAACTACGCAAAAACAAATAACAGCAAAAATCCGCACCTGGTCCCAACCAAGTGTTGCCATGGAGATATGCACCATGAAAGTGGCCCTTTTGAAGATTCCCCCATTTAACCAGCTGAGGAGACATGGCCTTCAGCTACCAGCACCGAGCTGTATGGCCCAAGGCCTCACCATCCCACCCATAAGGAAGGAGCCTTAAAGGAAGGAAGGAAGGAAGGAAGGAAGGAAGGGAGGAAGGAAGAAGGGAGGAAGGAAGAAGGAAGGAAGGAATCTTACATTTGCATGTGTATGAGCTGTGTTAGGGCAAGCATCCTCCACTCTTCTTCCTCTGCAGAAGGTCTTTGTTGTTACTTCGAAAAGGGGTCTCACTATGTAGCCAACTGGCTCACAATTCACTATGTGGAACAGGCTGGTCTTTTTTTTTTTTTTTTTTTTTTTTTTTTTTTTTTTTTTGGAGCTGGGGACCGAACCAGGCCTTGCGCTTCCTAGGCAAAGCGCTCTACCACTGAGCTAAATCCCCAACCCCACAGGCTGGTCTTAAACGCTCAGTGAGTGATCTTCCTACTTCTGCCTCCCCAACGGGTTTACAGGGGTGCTTTAATTTCTACTAATGAACCTGGTTTTCTCCTTTGCTTCTCTATCCGTTGACGAAAAGATACGTTCTGGCAGGAAAATACATTCAACTGGCAACTTCCAAGTGCGTTTCGAAAGAGCCTTGTGGCACTGCTGGCAATCTCCTAGATCTGTTGGTAGACTACAGAGATCTCTCTCAATGTCAGATGTTTGACTATAAACTTAAAAATCCCATCAGTTTGTCCAAGCCCATAGAGAGAAACTGAAGCCCTAAGGGTCTTAGGTACCAGTCCTAGCTGAAAGGAGGCCACCATTCACAGAGAGATATAGGATACCAGGGACACTTGTGTATTTGTTGATTTGCTCAAGGCCGTACTACGGGGAGAACCATACCTAGGACAAGTCTGCAAATCGCCTGAAAAATCACACACTCCCAACTCAGACTCAAAATTTCTCGCTAAACATCTCATCTCCCAGAAACAATACACACAAGAGTGGAGGCTTCCTTCTCTGTCACAGAGTCCGTCCAACATTCAGTAAAGATGTCTGTCTGAGCCCATCTCATTTCAAACAGATGTCATTCAAAAAACAGGCAGGAAACTCGATCCTCCTAAAACAGCCCTGCCTTCTGCAGGGTTTGCCACCCGGATGGAGCTGAACTGCTAGAGAATGTCTTCAGTCTAGAAACAGAGTCCTGGAAGAGAGACCATCTCAGGACTCAGACTCCAAGGACAGACCGAGGAGGCATTACCCAGCTGTGCTGCTCCTGGCCTGGCAGACCCCTGCCATCTCTGAGTATTTAAAGTGGGTTTGCTCTTCTTCCTTAGAATTTTTACTTTCTCTTCTCTGGCCCACCCACCTTCTCAGAGTCCCAAAAGCACGTTGGACAAGAGGAACGAAGGAAAATTAGGCAACCCCATGCCCAATCTGAGTCCATGCTTTGGACGTGATTCTAGCTCAAGGAATATCCCACAATCCTTCATTTACTGTGAACTTGGCAATGACAGCGTATCACACCCATTTTTCTGGAGAGAACCTCCCGAGTGCAGGGCATAGATAGCTAATGCTGTACTTTGGGAACCAAAGGAGAAATGACAGTGAGACCACTAATTATTCAGTAAATTAAATGAGGCTGCTCTTCCTAATGTGGTACATCCACTCATGCTGTCATGGAAAGGCAGCATCGCTCAAACTCCATGTAGGGATTTCAGAACACAGCGGATTAGTTATGGGCTCATAATGCTTTAGGAAAGGCTATCTGAGAGGGCCTCGTGAGGCTCATGTGGGAGCCTAGAAAGATGCTAAGGAACAGTCAGATTAACTTTATAGAAACCTCTATATCTCTATAAAGTTATATAATGCGAAATTTATATTTTTTAATGTATAACTTAGGAAGGTATATGTTTATATCAAGCTTATGAAATTTGGTTTCCATCTTAACTTTATTCCTTTTGCCAGTGAACAGTACCAGAAACAGTAACAAATGACTATTGTGAAAACTGATTATTTTCAAATTGTGATAAACATTATATTTTAGGATGGTGCTCCACAAGCTCATTCTAATAACTCTGCCTCATGAAACCCCCCCTCTCTTTCTCTCTCTCTCTCTCTCACTCTCTCTCTCTCTCTCTCTCACTCACACACACACACACACACACACACACACACACACACACACACACACGGACATGCACACACATGCACACAAACCTTCACCTGCACCAGTCTTTGTATCATGTAGGACATTTCAAAATGTATTATGAAAATATTGAAATATTAAAGGGTAAATATGTTCAAATTTAACTGGCAAGAGAATTTGTCATGCATTTGCAAGTAGTGTCTGTGAAAACCAGTGTATTTTAAAGAGATCTGTACAAAAGCTTCCCCTGGTCTTTCCCCTGCTTCCTTCTTGCAGGGCAGATGTGTTTGATTAGTGCTCAGAAAAGAGTATGTTTTCATAGGCCTCCAGTGCGGCGTTCATAAAAACTCTGATGGTTGTAGGACAGCACCCTCTTTTTCTTTCCTTCTTTCTTTTTTTCTTTTTTTTTGAATTTTAAAAACTTGTCTCCCTTTTACTCTTTTATTTTCTTTCAACAAAACAAAGACAGAAGACCCGCTTTAAGAAATTTTATACATTCTCACAGAGCCCCAGTTTGTTGACCTTCAGGCCATGGAGTAAAACCTTTCTTTCAAGTCAAGCATTCCCCATTGGGAAGCACTCCAGCTTTTTCTTTTTATGAGGAATTTTAACTGCTGGACTTAATTTAATTATTGTATTTTGTACATACTCCCAGAAGCCCTGGGGCACGAGCTTTGCTTTCTTCCAAACTTTCAAATAAATATCTTTAGAAATGTGTGTTTCTGTCAGCAATGGCACTCTTGATTTGATTTCTGATGCAGATCCCAAACGTGGGTCTTTCTGTTTCCTGCCTCCTGCATTTTCTACCTCAGCACCCTCTGCTGCTACAGCCAACCCTGAGAACACAGAGGAATGCCACCATTCTAGAAGCGGGCACCTAGGCTTCATTAGAAAATAAAATCCACCTCCAAAGCTGAGCAACACTGAAACATGATTTCCCAGGCAGACACTGATGGGGAGCGAGGGTGTGCTGGCCTGCCCTGCCTGCAAACATACATGCACACACACACACACACACACACACACACACACACACACACACAACACACACACACAACATACACACAACACACACACACACACACACACACACACACACACACACAAAACACACGCAAGGCATTGCCATCCCAAAGTCACAGCAATTCTTCTCACTAATTTTTTTTTTTTTTATATGGACTCCTGTTCTTTAGGGCTGGTCTCGACTCATGACAATCCTCCTGCCTCAGCCTCCCAAATGCTGAGATTACAGACTTCTATAGGCTTGTGGACCATGCACTTCTTGTCTGTCTGTCTCCAGCGTACAAAGTTCTACTCGGTTCTTCTGAGCTCCTAAGTTTTCTCCTGGAAATCAAAAACTTTTAAAACAACTTTTTCATTTTCAAGGGCAAAAAGGAAATCTTTTTGTTTTGTGACAGACTTAAAAACTCACTTAAGTTTATTAAAATGTGGGAAAAACATAGACTCCTAAAACTTGGCCAAATACTTTGTAGGACTAATGAAGTAGATTTGAGACTTCTGTGACCTCTGGATCTTGTGAGATTTTTCCAATAGATTAATAATAGTTTTTAGTTTTTTTTAAATATTAGGAGTAGAGTAGATTTTCTTATTATTTGTATTTAAGTTTTCAATTATTTAAATCACAGCACCTGCTGTTTCAGCTGCACAGGACACTGAAGCAGGATACTGCTTCTAGGGCAATATCATATGACCCCGTAGCAGTAGTCGTTGTTTTGTTTTTAATTCTGCTAGTCTTTTACATATATTGATCTCTGGGTCTCATTGTCTCATGAAATAAAGTTCCAGTCAGCTTTCACTCTGCAGACTGCAGAGATAAATAACCCAATCAACTACAGAGCCTTCAAAGATAAAATGTAGCTTCTGTGTTAGAAGCAACAAGACTTGAACTTCATCGGTTCCCTAATTAAGTTTGGGGCCACAGGAGCGGGTCTCAGTCATGGGGGAGTTGAACAGCTCCTCTCACTGACCTGAGCTTTAGTTTCATGCACATCCAGCTTCACATGCCAGGCTGGTTAGAGAAGAGATCCGAGCCTTGGAGTTTTCCTGTCTCTTGACACACGTGTGTGTACCAGTGAGGTACACACTGGTATGGAATGAATTTCCCAGAAAAGAAAGCGTGGCTCCTTTGGTGACATGGCTGTACATCAGAACTCATATTCTCGGTTTAGTTGTCTTTTATACCCAAACAACAAACAGTGCCTGAACTGAAGCCATCAGACTGCTAGGACTGACTGCCAAGGAGAAGCCTCAGCCGTCGGATTGGAGGGTCTCGGGATACTTAGTGTCTGAAGTTGCTGCACCCAGCAGACTTGGGGTGTCTTAGTAAAAAGCACAGGGAGCCTTACTTTTTTTTTAACCTTTCTTCTGGCCACCTTCTCCCAAGCTCACTCACACATTGACTTGTGGTCACTAAGAGAAGGGTGAGGGGGCTCTTCAGTGCCTTATTCATACTGACTACAGTCCTGGGCCTGAGGCAGAGACGCAGGAACCTTTGACTGCAATTATTTGCCTGAGGCCAAAGATTCCCTTTGGTCACTCCTTCCCCAGCTGGGAGCTTTGAATATTTTTTTAGAGCATACTTTCACTCCTTCAGCAAACACCTTTGGAGGTTCTGTTCCGTACCTGAGGTAAGACGTGCGTGCGGCTGACCTGGGGGCAGGTGTTTTGGAAGAGGCCAGGACTTCTGCGTGAGCGGTAATTCGGTCCGCAGTGAAAGCCTGTATTCTCTTCAGGCTTTTCTTATGTTAATCTTCCTCTACTCCTTCCTGCTAGCCTTCATTGTCTTTTAAAACAAACATGCAAATTAGCCAAGGGCCTAGATCCATCATAAAGGGGTTGGGGTGGTGCTGAAGAGGCCAGGGGGAAAAAGGGAAGGGATTTAATTGTATATAGGAATGTGGCTATTCAAGAGAAAAAGTTCCTGAAAGGTCAGAAATGCCTAACGGTAAGGAGAAATGCTGGAAGACCTTGTTGTTCTTGGCGGGCCTCAGTTTCGCTATCCAATAGGACAATGACAATCTCATAAGCTGGGTTGACTATCGCAAAGTACCTTAAAGTGGCAAGAAAGTGGGGTCCAGTCCCTGTGGGTTTTTAGAGCAGTTCAGATCCTCAGTAGTGACAGAGAGGGACTGGAGAGATGGCTCAGCTGTTGAGAGCACCGATTACTCTTCCAGAGGTCCCGAGTTCAATTCCTGCCACATGGTTGTTTACAACTAACTGTCTGTATGGGGATCCGATCCCCTTTTCTGATGCGTCTGAAGACAGCTATAGTGTACTCATATACGTAAAATAAATAATTCTTAGTTTTAGAAAGTGACAGAGAAATAGAAAAGAAAGTCCAGGGGAGATTGCGTGACAGAAACTCGTAGCTGGGCGAGGTGGCTCAGGCAGGCGGGTCTCTGTGTGTTTGAAGCCACCCTGATCTTCATCGTGAATTTCAGGAAGCTGGAGCTAAGTAGTGAGACCTTGTCTCCAAAAATCCAAAGCCAAAACAAAAACAAACAAATCCAAGAAACAAGAGTAGGAAAGAAATTCTGAAAGGTCCCTGCTCTGTCTCTCCCAAGAACTCCTTCTAGGGTCCTGTGTATGACTTGTTTTGTTTTGTTTTAAAGATTATTTATTATATACACTGTCACTGTCTTCAGACATAACAGAAGAGGGCATCAGATCTCATTATAGATGGTTGTGAGCCACCATGTGGTTGCTGGGAATTGAACTCAGGACCTCTGGAAGAGCAGTCAGTGCTCTTAACCACTGAGCCATCTCTCTAGCCCATGTGTGTGTCATGCTATTTGTGGGATCATTTCCACTTCCAGGCCAAGGGTGCACTGTCCTCATGTCCAAATGCCTGCAGCTTCTCACGTGAGGAACAGAGATGAAACTCAGGCAGGAAGCCAGAGAGCCTCCACCCACTGACCACCCTCCCTTGAAGTGCCCTGGGTGGAGATGATCTATATGCAGTAGAGAGGGACAGAGAGGCTGTGGGGTAGGTGAGAAAGAATATGCAGAGCAGGCAAGTGCTGACCTCACTTCTCCCTGCGGCGAGCTTAGGAGGTTGGAATTCAACAAGAAAGTTTATTTGCTTTCCTCAGTGAACCTAGTGGGTGTGGTCAAGTTTTGTTGAATGAGTGAATCTATACTTTGAACTCTGGGCCTGGGGTAAAGGTGTTTGCATTCAAGCCTGATGACCTGAGACCCATTTAGTGGAAGGAGAGAACAGATTCCTCTGACCTCCACACGTAAGCAAAGGAGAAAGTTCGGTGCTTAAGTTACTCACTTTTACTCACATCAGTCACCCAGCTCCTAGAATACATAAATGCCCAGCCCCTGAGAGGGTGCCTATGCAGAAGGTCCCCTTGGCCTCCCTGTGGCAGAAAGAGTGTGGCTTCTCAAGTAGTCTGCTAAAGTCTGACCTTGATAAGGCCACATTCCTTTAATTAAAAGGAATCAATATACAATATGATATTGTACATTACATACATATATAATATATGCACTCGTGTTTTTCCTGCACATGCGTGTGTGCACCATGTGTTCTTGGTGCCCATGAAGATCAAAAGAGGGCATCCCATCCCTGAACTGGAGTTATTGAAGGCTATGTGCTGGAAAGTGAACTGGAGTCCTTGGCAAGGGCAACGAATGCTCTTAACTGCTGAGCCATCTCTCCAGCTCCCCCCACCCACCACCACATTCCTTTAGAGACAAAGCAGCTCATCCTCTCTGGATTGAGCAGGATTCTGTATGACAATGCATGCCTCAGCTCTGTCTATCCACCAGGTCCAGGACCCCTCACTAGGGTCTGCAATTGGTCCTGGGAAACTCCAATTTGAGCCACCATTGTCTCCACTCAAATACAGGTGATGCCTGGTCATTTGCTCATATGCTTGGGTAGAGGAAGGGTGGTAAGAGGAGAGGAGGGTTAGTGATGAAGGGATGGTGACACTTCATCACACACCATGCCAGGAGGAACATGGAGAGAGGATACAAAGTAGACCGGGGTCACAGAGTGAACAGGGTCTTCTCAGTTCTGGAGTTCATTACCTCAATAGGCTTCTCAGACAAGATTAGACCTGGGGCGCGTGCACACACACACACACACACACACACACACACACACACACACACCCTGCCCACTCAACTCTGCCTCCTCCCTCTGACTCTGCTACCTTCTCTGATTCTGCCTCCTCCCTCTGACTCTATCTCCTTCCTCTAACTCAGACTCCTCCCTTTGTCTCTGCCTTCTCTTTCTGACTCTGTTTCCTCCTTCTTACTCTGCCTCCTCCCTCTGACTCTCCTCTCTGACCCTGCCTCCTGCTTTGATCAGGTCCTGCCCTGCTCTCAACTGGTTATGCCAATCTTCCATTATATTGTCCCACTTTCTCTTCTAAAGAAATTGGTCCTATATCCTTGAAAGTCAGCACAGGCCAAACACAGAAAACTGGTCCATAGGTGATATTTGTTGGTCTCACAGGGACAATTAGCTGAGTGCCTACCCTTCTCCCTACCTGAGCTGTGGTGGGTGTGACTTTAGTCCTCTGGTCAAGAATGGCTGAGACAAACCCCTAGCAGAGTTTGGCCTGGGCAGCTTCTCCTTCCCTGGTGGCTGCTGGTTATCAAGCATGTATATGCTCTTCATGTGAAAGATCTGTGGACATTTCCACAATAGACAGCTCTTCCCAAGGCTACAAGTCACTTGGGAAACCAGAGTGTGAAACTGTCAATCAGAAAGGCAAACCCACACTCATCTCCATAAAGGGCCAAGCACATTCTCTTTTAATTGCTCCGCATAAGCTTCCTGAGTGACCCAGACAGTACCCTCAGCAGTAGCTTCCCAAGCATTTCCAGCCCCTTATTGCCTGCAGGTATGTGGGCTGTGACATAAATTGACACACCTTTGCACAGGGCAGAACACTGAAGTACGTGGTAAGCAATGTTTCTCATCACACACACTCCATGACTTGTGCACAAAATTAAACTTTCTGATTAAAATCTGCATCACTGGGCAACCATGTTGCCAGCTTTTCGCTGATAGAGATACTCTTGCAATGGCAGCAAGGGAAACTGGCCGTCATAGATTAGAACCTCGCTTCACTACTAGTTCACAGAGCTGAAAGCTTTACTGAACATGTACTGCCCTTTCAATACAATCCTCACAGGGCAAAACTGGCCACTGAGTCACCGTTGGTCAGACTCCTGTAGCCAGGATGGGTCTGTTGAATCATTGAGCTGCAGGGTGTAAAAGGCTAAACAAGGACCAAAATAAATGTGCATAGTTACCTGCTGTCTTCTAATTTAAAACAATGTGTTTTTTTTTTTCATAAGGCATTATCACTTGAGAGAGGAACTAAAGGAAGAAATTCTAGATATTCCAGCCCACAGGTCCCAGAATGCTGGCAGCTTTTCCTAGTATGGACCTTTATGTTGCACCCAGTACCTGTTCATTCACAGCAAGGCTTATAAAAACCCAGGCACCCTGCACAGTATGTTACATTGAGGTGGTGAAGATAATCACAAGTGCAGAAGGTGAAACCCAAAATGATGTCGATTGACTTTGATTTGTGGTTATATCCTAAGAAGATGTACTCTCAGAATAGCAAAGATTGGCTCTCCGTTTTTCACCTCACTGAACTTAACTGTTACAAGTAAACCTTTTCGGAGACAGCCAGGCACTCAACAATCGCAACAGTTTATCTCTGTGGCGGTTGGTTTTAATTGTCCGTTTTACACAGTCTGGGATCACCTGGGAAGAACCACTGAGTGATGGATTGTCAAGATCTGGTTGGCCTGTGGGTGTGTCTGTAGGGGACTGTTTTAATTACATCCGTTAATTGATGTGGGGGAGACCCAGCCCACTGTGGGTGGTCTCATTCCTTGTGTGTGGGTCCTGGACTATAAATGAGTGGAAGACAGTAAGCTAAGCAGTGGGCATGAGTACACTCATTCTCTCTTTGCTCTTGGCTGCTTCAAGCGCCTGCTGCCTGGATTCCCCAGCAGTAACAGACTGTACCCTAACATTGTGAAATAAACTTGATCCTTTCTCCCTTAAGTTGCTATCTGTCAGTGTAATTTACAAATGTAAGAGTTAGGTATATTCGAAAAGCATTCCAACTTTCTGTTCTCTCTTCTCTCACATAGTCTAGAATTGTATGGTTTTCACAACTCTAAAGTACACTTTTCCTACATGGTCAAAGAAAAGTGGGAAAGAGAAAAGACAAATATGTCTTCTTTTCTCTTACGTCTTACCAATTCTGTCCATTTAGAGACAATAAAACCAGTTGCATTCATTTTGTTTGTTCCTTCCTTTACTCATTCATTCAACAGACATGTCATGAATTTCCAAGGTGCTAAGAACTAGACTATCACCCCTCTTTTGCTAGTCTGGGGAGTCCAGCAGAAGTTCTGGCTTCACTTGCTTCTGATATAGGGTTTAAAAATCTCAAAGTAAGTGACACCTATCCATTCCTTCCTTGTCTCTCTTCCTGCTTTCCACATACTTATTGGTGCCTGGGCGCCTACCTGTCTTTACAGGTATTATCTTGTATACCTTCTCTGTATTATCCAGAGAACCCTCCCTCCTGCGCCTCTACTTCCTTTACCGATTGCCTAGAACATGTTCAACCTTCTCTGACTCGGCTACCTAGAAAAGGCTCTACCATTTCCCATCTTGACTACGTAAAGAACCTTTTACCTCCTCTTGTTTCTACCCAAACTGTGCCTAAATGTTTGCTTTAGGCTGCCGTGGGTTCTCTGAATTACCGCTAGTCACTTCTGCAAGAGACACACGAGTTAGGTGTGATGGCGTGCACTTACAACCTTAACACTCAGGAAGCTGAGGCCGGAGGATCATGAGTTTGAGGCCTTGGGCAACTTAGAGAGTGTCAAGATAAAGTTTTATTTCAAAAGGAAAATGAAAGAAGACAGTTGTGCGTGTGGCTCAGCAGTGATGGCATAGATTTGACCATCTCAGGGGGAAACTGAGGCAAGCAGGGAGGGGAAAGTGAAGCAACTGCAGTTATATCTCAGCAGGACTGCTCCCAACCTGCGGAGAGCCATGTAAAATCGACTTCATTATAATGGCGAATTTCATTAGTCTTGCAAATTTGCTGCCTCCCACCATGAATCTGATTTTCTTTCTGCATCTCAGAAGATCCACGTTAAGACAGTAAACCGTATTCCCGGGACCCCTACCCTTTCTGGAAATTCCAAATTTACCCCTCTGCCTTAAGTCATGATAAAAACAAAAGATTCTTTTTTGTTTGTTTGTTTTTAAAAACAAAAACAAAAAAATAGGAATAGGGAAGAAAAGAAAACCTACCCCCTGCTCCAAAGACATGCATATCTTTCCCCCAGAGCTTTCGATCACCCTGTAAACCCGTGTTTTGGCCCTGGAATAATAAACTGACTCTCAATTCCTTACTTTATTTGTGACTTCTTTCTTTGATAGGGACAAGAATGTAGAAACACTGGATAAGAGTCTCAATCAACTTTCCCCAACCCAAGACAGGGTTTTTCTGTGTAGCCCTGGCTGTCCTGGAACTAGCTTTGTAGACCAGGCTGGTCTCAGACTCAGAGATCTGCCTGTCCCTGCCCCAGCCCTGCCCCTAAGTGCTGGGATTAAAGGCGTATAACACCACCACCCAGCTTCCAGCTACTCTGTTTTTGAAACCTACCCAACTTTTTTTTACCTGGAGTAACAGTAGAGCACTTGCCTAAGATGTATAAGCCTCCAGGTTTGATCTTTACCACCACCACCACCACCTCCCCACTCCTACCCTACAAAATGTCAGTGACAGGACATTGATAAAGTCCAGACTTAATAAGGCTGGCATGGCAATAAGGTGTGTGTGTGTGTGTGTGTGTGTGTGTGTGTGTGTGTGTGTGTGTGTGTGTGTGTAGTTCCTCTTAGATAAAGAGATGTTCTAGAGACCAGTGGTACTGATGCCATCAGGCATTTTCACCTCCCAGTGCCTACAGCCAGGACTTACAGAGCATCCCTTGATGACCAAGACTAGAAGATAGGGAGCCCCTGACACGTGAGTAACATGGACAGAGATCTCTAAGGAGATGAAAATCCTAAACTCTCAGGAAAAGGAACACTCCCAGACAAATAACTGTAGCGGCTAAATCTCCTTCCTCTTTCCTCCCCAGTCTTGATAGTCTAGATGTTCTTAATGGGGTTTCTGAGGGTCAGAGACTTTAGTGTCCTCTGCTCTTAGGTGTGTAAGAGCTTTCTGGAGCAAACAAACAAAATCCCCCCGCTAGCATGGCTAGCATGCCAGAACTGTTAGCATCGACACAGTTACTAAGGTACACCCCCATCCCTTAGGAGAAGGCTTTATTCCCTACCCAAGTCTCAGGAGAGTTTTCCTGTTCTGCTACCCTGAAATGTGGCGACACTGGCCATCACTGGTTCTCCCAAAACAAATGCCAAGTTCAGTCTTTGATGGCTACTCTTTCCCATCATGGATATTTGAAGGTTTCAGATAAACCAGAATAGCCCAGAGGACAACCTGCCTCCCCCGAGCCAGGATTGGGTGGGCAGCACCCATCAATCAAGGGAGAAGAGGATCTGGTGGATGGACGGCCACTTTACTTGTCTTCCCTGACCGCTGACCTCCATCTGTCTGTCTCCCTGACATGGAGGCATGGCTCCATTCCTTGTACATGTCCTGTCCTTTCTGAGCTCTAGGTCTCTCGTTGGGGTTGGCACACATAGCAGAAGACAACACAATACCGCCTACTTCTAGCACTCCGTTTTGCTAATGGACTTCAAGGAACCCAACATGCGCTGGAAGGAGATGGAAATCATTTGGAAATGTGGAATCAGTTCCCTCAAAGGTATCCTGTGCCAAGGTACTCCATTCCCACTGGCAAATAATTTGTTATGAAATTGGTTAAACACATATCAACCCAGGAGACCTTTGATACGGCTGACCTCTAGGCTGTGTTTTGTACCAAGACTGAGCTTTGATAGATGTGAGATTAAATTCACAGAAGTCCCACATTCTTCCAGACGAAATCCCAGGGCTTTGCCCCTCAGCCACCATTGAGCCTTTTGAGATCTGATTTTCGTTTTGGTTCCAAAGTCATTGGGACGGCCTTTATCCTTGTCTTGTTCTGGTTATATGCTGCTTTAGTGATCTAGGTGCTTTGAAAGTACATATGGGCTTCCTGGTGAAGCCAAGTTTATTAGACCCGAGGCTGAATTAGCCACTTATCCTTCGAGGCACTTAAAGCAGCCATTATCAAACAACAAAGGTCTACACCCTTCCCATTCCACCAGGCACATCCTAGAAATGAGAGGAAGCTCTCTTTGGAATGCGTTTGGAAAGGAGGGACTCAGAAATTAAATTTACACCGTTGAACTACCAAGTTAACAGTAGAACTTTGTTAAAAGTAGACAACACGGTTGCTTGGCAATCTGCTTGTGAGTACAGTTTGCTGCACTGTTTGGATTAATTGCTTAACTTGGGTCTCTAGCATTTGAACGGCTTCCAAGCCCAGACCTTTATAGACACAGTGTGTGAAACACCCTTCACGTGGAGTTTCAAAAACCCTTGTGATTTATTCAGACGACTGTACCTTCGCTTCTCCTCTAACCCCTTTCTTTGATGAACGATCTGATCTGAGGTAGGTGTTTTAGCATCCCGAAGACCGGAAGTGGATTTGAGCACTCACGTTTACCATTGGAGATGAGAGACAAAATTCTGTGTGCGTCCACTCGAATTTTCTCACAGCAGATTTTCAAAGGATTCTGTGACCTCTGTCTTTCACAGTACATCCGCATCAACTATATTAGAGGTTTGCAGCAAATGTGCAGGAATGGGGAATGGGTGGGCATGAGCCTCTGACTCCACAGTCCCAAGTGTGGTAGGAATGGCAGGGGCTTCCTTAAGGACATCTCTAAGAGCCGCCCACCACCATCTTCTCTGTGCATCATGGTTGTTGGGAAAGACAAAGGAAGTCCTTCTCTTCTGACCTGCCCATCATTCTGTTCCCTCCTCACCTTGGCTTCCGTGACAATCCAGAGGGAAGCTTGACCAGGGACACTAATTTTCAGAAGAACTCAGGGTCATTTTATTCAGAGGGCAAAATCTCTAGCAATTCAAAGAAACAGTTATGTGACCACTTTCAAACGTTTTCTTACATGAGACAAGGTCTCTGGTATCTCAGGCTAGCCTTAAAGTCACTATGCAGCAGAGAATAGCCTCGAATTTCTGAGTATCTCTCTTTCAAGAATGTTTTTACAGGTGTGTACTACCAAGCCCCAACTCTGCATAAGTCAGGGCTTTGACACTCTGGGCAAGAGCTCTACCAACTGAACTACAACCCGAGCCTTGTTTTGAAATTATTTCTACATTTACAAAAAAAAAAAAAATTAAATTAAATTCTGAGCTCTCCTCTGCAGCACATAACAGGGATTCAGGAACGGACGGGCCTACTAAAGCATAGGCCATGCTGAGTTCCAATAATTATTTATGAACCTAAGTCCTGGCGATATCATCTTTGTTCTTTCCCCTTGAGGATGCTAAGGTCCATGTTTAGGAGAAATCCGCTTGGCGCTCATCTCAGTGAAACAGATGACAAAGGACCACCCACAAATTTCATGTAGGAATAGAAAGTCTCCATGTGCCAAGATTAGCATCACCTACAGCAGGAAATCTGAGGCCAGAGGCTGGATAGTTATTCAGGGTCCCGAAGGGGCGCTAAATCCAATATGGCTCCGTGCAGGATAGCAACCATTTTCGAGTTGTTCTTGAGTGTGTGTGTATCTGTGTAGTGTATGGGTGTGTATGCACAGATGTATGTGCCGGGAAAGCCAAAAGTCAACAATGGGTGTCTTTCTATATCCCTCTCCACCATTTCAACTTTGTTTATTTATTTGCATTTGAGTATATGTGTGCGTGTGTACATATGTGGGTGGTTTCACATGCGCAGTAGGTAGTCATGTGGAATTCAAAGGACAACTTGCGAGAGTAGATTCTTTCTGTCCACTATGTAGATCCCACGGAGAATCTCAGGTTGTCAGCTTTGGTGACAAGCACCTCTCTTTACCTGTTGAAGGTCTCTTACTGAAATTGATTCTCACGAGCTTGACAAGCTGGCCAGAGGACCCCAGGAATCCCCCTGTCTCTACGTCTCCAGCACTGACTTTTTATGTGGGTGGTGGAGATCTGAACTCAGATCCTCATGGTTTCTACTTTACCCACAGAGCCATCTTCCTACCCCTGTTTCTGAATTTTGCACAGTTCCTCTGAACTCTTAGCTCTGCCCTGATATCTCACTTGTGACCTTGGCCAAACGTGTCAAGAGAACATCCACAGGAAGGCAGGAAGGACAATCAAACCCCAGTCTTTCCTAAACATAGATCAGTAGGACAGGCCTGCCTTTCCAGCAAGCAGGCAGCAGCTAGGTGTTTAATTTGGAATCCGATAGCTGCCTAAATTTCGAGATCTCCCGTAGATGCACAAAGAGTCCTCCACAGCCACTGGCAGAAATTCTTAGAAAAACAATCCTCCTGGTTGGTGAAATCACAAACTACCACTTTCCCTCCCCACCTCCCTGTCACAGGAGAAGCTGTTTCCATTTGAATTACAGGGACCTGTGTGGACTGCCTGCTGTACAAAAGTGCATGTGACAATGGACACTCCTTTCTGGCCGTCCGGTGGTGTTATTTCAAACACTGTTGGACAGATGGGCTCTGTGTTGAAAGTGGAGAGGGGCCATACCTCAGCAAGAAAATTGTTTATACGTCTGTCATCTCCGGGCACACAATGTCCTTCCATCACCTCTGCCGGGTAGGGGCTGAGTTGGGCAGATTGCTTCTGAATACAGAACAATAGTTTCCTCCTCAAAATCCTCTCTGGTCTCGGGGCCTGGACTTAATTTGGGGGGCCTGGATGTCTGTTGGGCCCCCTGTGCGGGCCCTGCTGCTGCCACGTTGCGAGCATGTGCTTGTAGCTCGGCAGCTGCTGGAGCACAGTAAATCCATTCACTTACTGACGGATCTCAGTGACTAATGGGAGCTTAGGGAAGACGCACAGAAGTGTTTGACAAGCAGAAACAACCAAATTACTTTTAGAGGGGGGTGAGGAAATGACACCACCCCCACCCCCACCCCCAGTGGGCTTGGTCTAACTACTTGGTTTGGAAGAGAAAGCATTGGCAAGCTCACTGGGGGAGGTCACCGGGATGTCATTCCATCTATCCACCATCATTAATTCTGAAGGCAGGAGCCAGGCAGGTGTTTGGGGATGGTGGTGGACACGAAGGAAAATACATCATTCAAATCCAAAGTGTTGAAGTGGCAGGGAGGCCCCAGCCACGGTAGGAAGTGTGGACCTTAGAATGAGACAAAACTGGTGGCACTGGCTCTACCATTTCTGTGATCAAGCTACCTGAGCTCTGTTTCCTCCTCTATGAAGTGGGGACAATAACAGGATTCCTGACTAGTGAGGATGTCCAGCAACCAAAGAGATGATGGGGTAAGGTACTTGGTGCACATAAAGCCCAGCAGACAGCAAACATTTAGCAATGGGTATTAATCATTGTCACGCATTTTGAATAGAAGAAAGGGGGCTTAAGAGATGGCTTAGCACTAAGCACATACTGCTCTTGCAGAGAACTGAATTTGATTCCCAGTGACTTACAACCACCTATAACTCCACCTCCAGGGAGAACCAACATTGTTTTCCTGGTTTCCTCAGGCACTGTACTCATATGCACACACCCAGACCCCCCAAGACATATACCTGTAGACATCGAAAAACATTTTAAGACACAGAGCAATTCTGATCAGCGTCTAGTCGAGTATTTAACAGTATAGGCTCAAATGCGTCTTGCTAGATGAACAGGGAGCAGGGTTAATCTTTCAAGGAGACCAAATTGTCTTTTGAGAAATTAAATGGAGAACCATGAGCTGAGGGGTGAGTAGAAGGAAAGTTATGTCTCCGTGGGTGTGAGGTACAGAGCATAACACGAAAAGTCCTAGAGACCAGAGGTCTTTTTCATAACATTGCAAATACGGTCAACCCTATGACGTGAAACATATACTTCAAAATGCTCAATTTTAAGTGTTTTTTTAAAATTGTAATGGAAATAAAAATATTTTTAAAATTATACCATGATAAATGACTACTGCTCAGAACAAGTATGGAAAAGTCAGGAATCTTGGGGGTTGTTCTCCCAGGATTTTCTTTCTTTCCTTCTTTTTCTGGAACTTTATTCTTGCATTCTCTCTCTCTCTCTCTCTCTCTCTCTCTCTCTCTCTCACACACACACACACACACACACACACTTTTTCTTTCTTTATCCTGAACTTTCTCTGTAGGCCAGGCTAGCCTTGAACACAGGGATCTATCTGTCTTCCACTTCCTCTGGAGTGCTGAGATTAAAATGGTGCTACTATAACCCATGGAATATTTTTTCTTTCCTTCCTTCCTTCCTCCCTTCCTTCCTTGCTTTCTTTCAAGATTTATGTACTTATTATATATAAGTGCACTGTAGCTGTCTTCAAACACACCAGAAAAGGGCATTGGATCTCATTACAGATGGTTGTGAGCCACCATGTGGTTGCTGGGATTTGAACTCAGAACCTCTGGAAAAGCAGTCAGTGTCCTTAACTGCTGAGCCATCTCTGCAGCCCAGAATTTTTTTCCTTAAGACAGGATCTTATGCATGCAAGGCTGACCCTACACTCAAACTCATTAGGTGGCTGAGAGTGACCTTGAATTTCTGATCCTTCTTCAGCGTTCTGGATTACAGGTGTGCTCCATGACATCTAGTGTATGCAGTGCAGAAGCTAAACCTGGGCTTCATGTGTGCCAAGGGAGCACTCTACCAACTGATCTCCACCCCCAGCCCTCATCGTACCTATTTTGTGAGCACTTTTGGCAGGTGTAAATTTTGGTAAACAAAATTTAAGGGACTGCCACAATAAAGGGAATTTTTTTCCTGGACATGATCCCGCGGCTATGTAATCCTGGCTGGTTTGTAGACCAGGTTCCAGGTTGGCCTCGAACTCATGGGTGACAGATTCTGGCATTACAGATGTATACCATTATAATCCAATCTAAAAAAGGTTCTAAGGAAAGAGTGTGGTCACTAGGAATGGCCATGAAAATTCAAGTAAGCCGTGTTGGTCATAGTTGGTTGTGGTCTGGCTGTTCCATAATCCCCAATGAATCTCCATGGTGCTTGCTTAGAAATAGCCAGAGATGGGGCAGAAGAGAGGCCACAGCAGTTTAGAGCATTGCATACTGCTCTTGCAGAGGATCTGAGATCACCTACACTAACACACACACACACACACACACACACACACACACTCATACCCACACCTCACACACACACAGACACACACACTCACACACACAGACACACACACACTCACACATTCACACACACACCCACACACACACTCACACCCACACACACACTCTCACACACACACACACACACACTCTCTTCTCTTACACACACACACACACACACACAATTAGAAAAAAATAAAGATAAATCTTGTTTTTTTTTTTTAAATAAATGTCCAGAGATGGAAGGAAGTCAGTGTTTACTGAGAGCTGAGGGAATACCAGCTACTTTGCATAAACCACTGCATTTAATGCTGTAGATCTATGAGGTGGATCTCTTTTTTATTTGTTTAAAAGATTAGTTTGTCATTAGTGTTTAAAAGATGGCTCTGTGCTTTAAATTACTTGCTGCTATTCCAGAGGACCCAAGTTCAGTTCCCTAGCATCCACATTAGGTGGCTTACAACCACAAGCAACTCCAATGCTGGGCTGTCCAAGGCCTCTTCTGTCCTCCGTGGGCATGCAGACACATGTAAACACACAGAGAAACACATGCATGTACATATTTTTTTCTTTTTGAGATGGGATCTCATTATGTATTCCTGGCTATCCTAAAACTTGCTCTGTAGACCAGACTGTCCTCAGATTCAGAGATCTACCTATCTCTGCCTCCCAAGTGCTTGGATGGGAAAGAATAGGAGGTGGACCTTGTCAAAGGAGGTGTGTTACTGAAGATGGTCCTGTGCTCAGCAGTAAAAACAGAGAGAGTATTAAATATTCTTTAAAACCCCATAGCTACACAAACTGACTTCTCCGCCTTCAACTCTCATCTCTTAAATAAGAGTAAAACACGGGATGTCACTCATGGAGAAGATTAGATAAAATTCATACAGTACTTGATATATATTTCAGGGTGATCTTTAAACAGCTGAGCCAGTAGGCAGACACAAGCTATCCCACTGAGTTGGACCTTGTAATGGTCACTGTGCAACTGTGTGTCCCCAACCATTCCCTTTGTACCTTGACCACTGTCATCTGTCACTAGCTCCTTACCTAGCTGAACCTGTCATCCTATGCCTCCAGGTAGTGGCTCTATCCACAAGCCCAGGATTCTCATATGTGCTTCTTGGGGCTGAACTCTCCCCCCGACTCTTGTCCATTACAGCTCCTGTGAATGTGACATGGCAGCCAGAGGTTAGTGTAGCATGTCCTCCTCAATTGCTCTCCAGATCTGTCTTTCTTGAGACAGGGTCTCTCACAGTGAAGGTTTGAAATGATGCATCCCCTTCCCCCTATCCCTCATGGGTTCATCTGTCTGAATACTTGGTCTTCGGTTGGTGCAACTGTTTGGGAAAGATTAGGAGGTGAACCTTGTTAAAGGAGGTGTGTCACTCACTGAAGAAGGGCATTGGGGTTTTCAAAGTCTGCCCCCCCCACTCCTAGAGTGCTCTTTGTCTGCCTCCTACTTATGGACCCAGATGTGATCCAGGCTTTGTATAGATCATCTCTATCCTGCTGCTGTGCCTTTGCTCCTCCATCATGGACTAGAACCTTCTGGAACCATAAGACCAAGTTGCCTTGGTCGTGGTGTCTTCACACAGCAATAGAAGAGTAACTATGACACTGAGCCTGCAGCCCATCTTCCACTAGGCTAACTGGCTAATGACACCTAGGGATTTACTATTATAGAGATTCCCATGACCTAGAGATGTGAATTCTAGTTCCTCCAACCTCTTTGTGAGTGCTGGGGATCCAAACTCTGGTCTTTCTGCTTTCCCAGAAGTACTTTATTGACTAAGCCAATACCTCTGTATCCCACATTGCTGCTCTTCTTTACTGACCTTTCATATCCTAGCCTAACAACAACAACAACAACAACAACAACAACAAACACTTGTTCTATATGCTTTTTCCAAGAAAAACCACCCCATTCCCAAGATTTCCAAATAGAAAAATCAGCATTGTCTTGGGTGGCTTCTAGTTCATCGCCTTGCAAGTGAGCTCACTTCCTTGGCTGAAGGGAGAGCTCTTTGTCTTTAAATGTAAACTGTATTTCTCTCTCGGCATACCTTCAGCTGCTCCACCAAGCCCTACCACAGCTAGAATCAAGTTTACAGAGGACAGATCCGACCGGGACTGAATGTTATCAAAGAAAGTTTAGAATACCGAGCGTACAAACCAACTTGAGGATATGGAGAATACCCTTGACTGTATCCACATGAGGTCAAGGTCTCCTGAGTGCTTTACATGCACACTAAAAGGTAAGGGGGGGCCTCTGAAGAGTTCTGGTGTCAGTGACCCCCTGGTGTCACTGAGGCAACAGACCAGCAGCAGTAATTATCTAAGTCTGGCTTTGTTTGATGTGTGAGAGTCAAAACCAGCAGACGTGGCACAGCTTCTCTTTTTGAAATTCTTCCCTTTGTTAGATTCAAATCTCATGTCTCCTCACTTTGTTTCAAACTAAATATCAAAAGTCTTTGCTTTTTTTTTTTTTTCATCTCCCTGACAGTTCTTCAATATGCTGCATTAGAAAAGTCTCTGAGGACAAAAACACACATTCAAGCGATGTTTAGGCGCTAACCACCCCTTGCGGCTCTTCACTTCTCAGTCTTTTGGATGTCTCATAAAGCAAAGGAGAAAAGGACCAACATGTGTGGAATCTATGCTCACGACTTAGAAGAGATTTCTTTTGTCTTGGAAGGCAAACAATACGGACTCGGTGCCTGGTGGTTGATAGATAATTTCTACCAGAGGCCACTGGGTTACTCTACATAGCTGCACAACTTCCTCTGAGTATTTATAACTTCGAGGCATGGTAATTAAATAATCTGGCTCTCCCTTTGCCAAAATGCACTCTGCTTCCCTGGGTTACCCCATCAGCCTGTGAGGCACCCCAGGAGGAAACGAGCCTGAAACACAGTGCTTCCCCTTGCTCTTCTTTTAAACATTGTATCTTATTTTCATGTTCGTTATTATAGATTATTTACACGTATGTGTGTAAATGTGCCGTGATTTGTGCGTGAAGGTCAGACAGTAACTTTTGGGAGTCAGCTCTCTCCTTCCACCGCGTGCGTGCATCACAGGGATTGAACTCAGGTCACCAGCCTTGACAGCAAGCCTCCTTACTTACTGAGCCCTCTTACTGACCCTAAGTGTTTCCTGTGTATTATTATGGTTTGAATTTTGAATGTTCCCCCCACCCCCAGAGACTCAAGTGTTTGAACATCTACTGCCCAGCTAGTGGCATCCTTTTGGGAATACTCTGGATGTGGGGAAGTTGGAGGATGTAGGCCATGAGAATCAGGCCTCCGAGGCTTGGTAACTGAGTTCAATCCCTGAAACTCACATAAAAGTGGAGGGAGAGAACTGACTGTGCAGTTGTCTTGGATCCACATTTGTGTCAGGGCCTGCACTCAGTGACCCCCCCCCCCCCAGTTCCCACCCCATTATGCACATACAGAATAACAGAAAATATTTTTAACTAAAAAAAGCATAACAAAGCACTCTGAGATTTAGCATGTTGATCATTTTCAACCGCTAAGCTTTCTTATTCAATTCTCAGCTCAGCACAGCCCCCACCACCTTCGTTTGGCTCCTCCGTTCATGTGCTCAGCCATCATTGTCATTACACCGGTGGCTTCCACTTTGTAAATGGATCAGATGACTGAACGCTTTTTACAAGGGACCAGGCTGAGCTATTGTCAGGTGGTAGCAAAAGGCAGTGGCTAGGCAGTTAGTTGTTCGGGGGTACGGAGGGCTTCCTCTACCAGTAGATGCTTGGAGAAATGTTCCCGTCACTGGGTTTCCCAAAATGCACAGAAAGGATCCAGAAAAGGACCCTTCCCTCCTGGCTGGCCGTGCACTGAGGCCTCTTTTTTGGAGCTGAGAGCAGTGCTCCCAGCATGGCGAACAGTCCAGTTCGCCAGATTTCCTGGGTCCCAGTTACTTCCCCACTTCCGTAGTGCCCATGGTGGACTCGTGCTTTATTCCTGTTCCATAGCTAACCCCTTCCCTTCCGCCTTCGATGCCCAGTGTAGTTTGTGTTGGGATCACTGAGGTGCACGGTGTACGTGATTCCGCCACTTACTGCTGGGCATAACCTCGTGACCCAGCTCTAGTCAACAAATGAGCACTGCCGCGGTGAGGCTGCATCTTTGTGCTTTTTAAAGATGGACTACCTCGGTTTGCTCACTTCCTCCCAGATCTCTCGCGCCCGCCTCCTTTGCTGTTCGATTCCCTTGCAAATGTTAACACATGTGCTTCCATCCTTCTCTTACATGTGAAGATGTTTATCAGTACGACTCCGTAGCTGTGTCATTCTGTTGTTCTCATTGTTACTTTACTTTTTTTTTTTTTTTTTTGTGATTATGTAACTGGATTATAGATTACCCAAACAGTCCCTTATTGACATGTGTTTGAGTTATTTCCAGATTTTAATTACCACAAATCATGCCATGGTGTTGGGAATCAAACCCAGGGTCCCTGGCACCCTAGGCAAGCACTCACACCGAGCTGTATCCCAGCCCTTCCCATTCTTTTTACTTCCTGATTTCTGAGAAAATTTGATTATGGAAGATATAGCAACCATCTCAGATAAAAATCTACACTCAGGATGGCAGAACTTACAAAAAGCTCCCAAAACCCTCTCTTACCACCTGTCTAGCCACTCCCTCCCCATTGTTCACTGTGGAGCTGTTTGCTAAGGGAGAAATATAAACCCTACATATATAGTCAGGGTCGCTCATGTGCACTACATGTGCAGTCAGGGTCACTCATGTGCACTACATGTACAGTCAGGGTCACTCATGCACTACATGTGTAGTCAGGGTCACTCACGTGCATGTGTACAGTCAGGGTCACTCATGTGTACTACATGTGCAGTCAGGGTCACTCATGTACACTACATGTGCAGTCAGGGCCACTCATGTGCACTACATGTGCAGTCAGGGTCACTCATGTGCAATGCATGTACAGTCAGGGTCACTCATGTGCACGACATGTGCAGCCAGGGTCACTCATGTGCACTATATTTACAGTCAGGGTCACTCACATGTACTACATGTGCAGTCAGGGTCACTCATGTGCACTACATGTACAGTCAGGATCACTCATGTGTACTACATGTACAGTCAGGGTCTACATGTGCAGTCAGGGTCACTCATGTGTACTACATGTGCAGTCAGGGTACTCATGTGCACTACATGTGCAGTCAGGGTCACTCATGTGCACTACATGTACAGTCAGGGTCACTCATGTGCACTATATGTACAGTCAGGGTCACTCATGTGCACTACATGTACAGTCAGGGTCACTCACGTGCACTACATGTGTAGTCAGGGTCACTCACGTGCAATGCATGTACAGTCAGGGTCACTCATGTGCACTACACTACATGTGCAGTCAGGGTCACTCATGTGCACTACATGTGCAGTCAGGGTCACTCATGTGCACTACATGTGCAGTCAGGGTCACTCATGTGTACTACATGTGCAGTCAGGGTCACTCATGTACACTACATGTGCAGTCAGGGTCACTCAGTTATTCACTATTTGTAGCCAGAGATGATAATTTGGCACAGAATACATTTAATTAAAATTACCTTAATTGAAAAAGCTTGTAGTCATTATGAATAAAAGCTGTACCATCCAATATGGCCACCAGCCACATGTGGCAGATCAAGTTCAGTACAACTCAACATGTACCACACCAAATAGTGAAAGGGTGAAATCAGGTGCTACTGAGGGGTTCCTCTAGCTCTCGCCATCGAAGCAGCTGCTTTCCTGATGACCTCCTGAGTCTCCTAAAGTATTATTGGAAGCAAGACACATGGTGGGAGCTTAGGCTTACCTACTGATTGATTGCCTGATATTGTATAATACAAGAGAAGCCCTGCCTCAGCTTTGTCTATAAAAGACAAATCCCCTCCTGTGCCTGTCTCCTCGTCAGGAGCATCTATGCTGTGGAAAATAGATGCAGCCACCATCTCTTCAAACGTGTACTTGTGTGGCATGGTATTGGTGTATCTTTCAAGAACTGAATTTATAATTTGCAAGGCATAGAGGCACACACATACATGCATGCACGCAGAGAGGCAAACATGCTCACAAAGTCAGGTAATACAACACAAAGGATGAGTGTGGTATATTGTGAAGAACACATGAATTAAAGGAGGCATGGTGGTCCATGCCTGTATCCCAGCACTTGGGCAGCTGAGGCAGGTGAACAAGGAGTTCAAGGCCATCCTCCACCACATAGCAGGTTCAAAGTCAGCCTGGGCTATGAGAGATTCTGCCTCAAAAACCACAAAGGAAACAACAGACAGGCAAACAAAACCAGGCTGGGATCAGCAGGTAAAGGCTCTTGCCACCAAATCTGATGACCTGTGAGTTCAGTTCCTTGGATTCACATAGTGGAAAGAGACTTGCTTCCTGAAAGTTGTCCCCTGACCTCCACATTCACAGGATGTGCTTACACATATGCACACATATGAAAGAGAAATTGGGGGGGGGGAGCAGGAAGAGAGATAATTTAATTTTTAAAAACTTAAAAGCTAAAAATAACAAGTAATAAAAACATTTTACTTAAGAAGACTAGCTGGCCTTAGCAAATACAGATTAGGGTGATGAAAAGTTGCGAAGAAGGAAGTTTAGGGCAGAGCCTGGAGCTGGGAGGAGAGAACCCACCCCCCATTGGAGCTTGGCTAAAGGATACAGGGGCTGGGAAGCAGAAAGCGAGGAGGATGTTAGCAAGTTTCTGAAGCTTTGGGGGTTTTCACACGATGCGACTGCCCATATTGTGTGATCAGATCCAGTGCAATCATCTGTCAGCCTGTCTGTTCACACCGTGCTGCTATTCATAGATGGCGTACCTCTTTCCCATGTACAACACCATATGCCTCTTCTCCTACCTAATGAGGTGCAGGGCGTGCAGGGAGCATAGGGGGCTACACTGTTTTCTCAGGTCTATGGCTCTGAGGAGGAGGAGGAGAGGGGGAGGAGAAGAAAGGAGGGGGTAGAGAAAGAGGAAGTAGAGGAGGAAGAGGGGAGAAGGTGGAGGAGGGGGTGGAGGAAGAGGAGGAGGAGGTAGAGATGGAGGGGGTAGCGGTGGTGGTAATGCTATGGTCCCAAGGGTCCATTTCAGACCCTTTTGTACAGACTTCAGGAGCAATAGGGAATCAAGATAATTAATTAACTTGAAATGAATTGTGACTCCTGCTCTCTATGGAATCATGGGAAAGGAGACAGTAACTTTGGGATCCCATTAAATTACTTCTTATACCTCTGCCTTCCTATGGAGTTATATAGTTCACCACTGCAACCAGTATACTGTAATACTCCTTAACACCTTCCTCCTCTCTCCCTGCTAGTCCAATGTAACTGACCACCCACACTATCAGCCGCTAAATGTTATAGGAGGGAACCCCGTAGCCTGGAGTTCCCAGGGACTGGAGGAGAGAATGGTGCTTAGAGGCCATAATCTTTGACATGAGATAGTGAAGTTCTGGAGAAGGGCAGTAGCTCTTGCAGGAGCAGAAGTTATTAATTCTGTGGAACCATCCCGTTGAAAAACACTAAAAGGAGCTGGAAAATGGCTCAGCGGGTAAAATTCTTGCTGCATAAGCTTCAGGGCCAGATTCTGGATACCTAGCCTCTGAGTAAAAAGCCATGTTTTTGTAATCCCAGTGCTAGAGGAAGATCCCAGGGGATTGAGGGCCAGCCAGCCCATCTCAAAACAAAATGGCCAGCTCAGGTTCAGTGAGAAACTATGTGTTTTGTTGTTGTTGTTGTTAAAATAAGGCTATGAACAATTGAGGAAGACACCCAATGCTGACCTCTGGCCTACACACACACACACACACACACACACACACACACACACACACACACACACACACATCATGTAGCTTAGGCTGGGTGTTAACTCACCGAGTAGCTGAGGATAATCTTGAACTTTTGGTCCTTACAGGTATCCTATATTACCCCTAGTGTATGCAGTGTCAGGAATCGAACCCAGGGCTTCCTGAATGCTAGGCAAGCACACCACCAACTGAACTACATGCACACAGCTCATATTTCTAAATTTAAAAAAGAAAGTCATCATTATTGACTGATCTCATTTTCAACTTCAAATGTACAAAGAATAAGTGAGCACTGGCTTTGGCAATCACGGTGAGGATTTTCCCACTTCTGTCTTATTTTTATACTCTCTAGATTACCATTTCATATGTCCTCATATCCTCCTCCTATGCTCTTTCCTCTTCTCCACTCTTGGCTTCACACAGTCTCCTGCTCCCCTCTTCCCATTGACAAAACACTGCAGCCCGTCCTTGCCTCTGGCTGAGGTCTGAACCTTCACTCTTATTGGAGATGAAGAATTCAGCTCTCACCAAAAATAATTCCCTCGGTGGAGAAGTTAGGAGAGCTGGGAAATCACTACTTACTGGTCACGGAGTTTTGGCTTTGAGTTTAAAAAAAAAAAAAAGGCCTGCCTAAGGAGGCTGAGGCAGGAGGATGATGAGCAGGATTATGACTAAAGTGTAGTGTTAGTCAAGGCTAGGATGAGCAGCTTTCATGAGTCTCAGAGAATGTATACAGCTCAGTGGTTGCATGATGTGTCCTGGCTGTGATCCCCACTACCCTCCCTACCCCTCCCCTCCCACAGAGGTTTGGGAATAGTGCGGTGTAACTGTACACAGTATTATGAAAATAACCGAATGCTAAGGAATTGTGCAGATAAAATGTAAATTAGTTTTATGAGATTTTTTTATAATTAATTAATTTATTTTACTTTATGTGCATCGTTGGGAGGGTGTCAGATCCCCTAGAACTGGAGTTACAGTTGCGAGCTGCCGTGTGGATTCTGGGACTCGAGCCTAGATCCTCTGGAAGAGTGGCTAGTGCTCTTGACCACTGAGCCATCTCTCTAGCCCCAGTGCTCTGAGATTTTTACTCCAATTGAAAACATTTTTCAAAGCTAAGGATGTGTCTCAGTTGGTAGAGAACTTGCCTGCCATAAAGGAAGTTCTGGCTTCTGACCCCAACATCACATAAACGGTGCCGTATGTCTGTAATACCAGTTCTTGGGAAATACAGGCAGGTGGGTTAGGGTTTAAAAGTCATCCTCAGCTACACAGTGAGCTTGAAGCCAGCTACGCATGACCTTACCTCAAACAAAGAAATGAAAAAAATATTTTTTAAGTCGTAGCCAGTCTTTGACACGGGCTCTGATCCCACATGACACACAGACCTTATTCATTTAACGTTCTTTCTTGCTTCAACTCCCTCAGCCCTTACGCCTCCGTCTGTCTGTCTCTGCCTGCTCAGGTCGTTTGGATCGGCACACAAACACGCTCCTTGGGCTCCTTCGAGACAAGACTCTTGTGACCTGTGTCCCCAGCTGCTTCTGCCCTCTGCTGAGCCTCAACTTAGGCATCCTCCTGAAAGTTTCTGCCTGGCTTTCTTGTCTGACCTCACCCATTGGCCAGCCCTCCATACTCCCTTGCACACAGACATTGTCCATCTAAGGAATTCAGTGATGCGAACAACTCAGTCTTCTTGACACGGCCTGACATCTTAAATCACCCCGCCTGCTCTACTTACCCACCTCACAGAGAAGTCCTTCCAGGAACTTCTCTACCTCCTCAGATGCCTTTAGGACTCTCTTGTCCTGTACTGTGCATGTGTTCTCTAGCTCATTCTCATCTCTCACATTAACCATCTGTGCTCCCCACCCTGGTGTGTGTGTGTGTGTGTGTGTGTGTGTGTGTGTCTGTCTATGTCTGTCTGTCTGTCTGTCTCTCCATTACACATGTACTGGACTCCATAAAAGTCATACATGTGTATAATACACTTTGATCCTACTATGGCCCCACGCTACCTCCCCTCTCCTATGCCCTCCCCTTGGTCTCTCCTCACCCCTAATTTCAGTTTAACTTTCACCTCAAATATATAAAATCCAGGATCCACAATAAGAGAAAACACAGTCTTTGTCTTTCTGAGATTCACCTGACTGGCTCAGTGAGACAGTCTCTAGCTCTTGTTACAACTGACGTTTTGCTAGTTATGGCCAAGTAAGTGTCTGTTGTGTGTAGAGACCTCACCTTCTTTATGCATTGATGGGTACCTAGGTTGGCCCCATAAATTCCATGGCTGTGATTAGTGCTGCAGTCACGTGCAAGTGCATCACTCTGGAGTCTTTGATTGGCACTGATTTGGCAATGTCTGGTGACACTTTTGGTTATCTCAGTGTAGAGTCAGCATGGGTGGAGACAAGGTCCCCGATATGAGTCCTATATGCAGAAGAACCCCCCTCTTGTAGGTACAAAATATGTAGTTATCTGATTATTTTTTATACTATGTCCCTGTTTTTAGAAATCCCACCCAAAGCTTTACTCAGAAACACTTGCATTTCAAAATGTAAATGAAAGGAAATCAGGCCATTTTTGCAGTGTGTTTCAGAGAAGGAAAGGAAGGATTGGGCTCAAGGTCTAGGTCCCCAGCCTAGGACCCTCTCAGCCAACTTGGCAGCAAGGGACACCAGTCTTTGCCTCTGCCCCTCACTTAGGGGAACCTGCTCTGCCCTGTAGAAAGCAAAGCAGATGCAGGCTTCGTTCTCAAAGGGAACACCAACGAACTGGTCTCTCCTTAGTCTTGAAACAAACAAACAAAAAACTGGGTTTCTCTGATTGTTTAGTCCAAAAACAATTAAGCCAAGGGCTGGGGCTACAGCTGGCAATAAAGGGTTTGCCAATCATGCATGTCTTGGGTTTGATCCTCCACATAGCAAAAACGAAGTAAATAGAATCGCGCCACGTTACAGGAAGCACTGCTGTAACCATCTCACGGCTCCTACCTCTGAGTCCTGCAGAACTGGGTAGGAGGCAGGAGGAAGGTCTCCTGCCCTGTCCAAACCTCTGGTGTTTAGGATCCCTTACATGTACTGTTATTTCTGGCAGGGACCCAAGGTAGGTGTTGTCCAGTGTAAAAACCACCAGAGGCAGGACGCGGAGACCTAAAATGGACTGTGGTGCGTGTACGTAATAGGTGTCTGTATGTAATGAGACCACAACCCGGGGAAAGGAGGATGGAGTGGGGCTACCTGAGCCACCCACCCAGGTCAGCAGTCAGCAGGAAGCCAGCATCCTGGTGTCATCTCAAGAATAAGGTGGAAGTCAATGAGACAAAAGGATCCTAATGTCAATTTGGTGGAGTTAAAGAGCCAGAAGGCAGGTGAGCATGATGTTTTACCGAGTGTCCAGGAAAGAGCTACAAGGAGCCAGAGACAGCATTGCCAGAAGGCTGGAATGCAACTCTATTTCTAGAGTCCTTAGCCTAGCACACATGAAGCCCCGGGTTCGGTCCCCCTCCGCACCCCATAAACGGGCCCGGGCAAGCACAGCCTTGTAATCTCACTCAGCAGTCAGGGTAAAGGCAGCAGGGCAAGAGGCTCAAAGTCATGCTCCATTACACAGTATGTTCAAGTCCAGCCTGAGTTAAGTGGGGGGGAGGGGGGAGAAAAGGGAAGGCTGAGTTGCGGAAAAACAAACAAAACATTAGGGGCTAGGAGTGAAGTTCAGTAGAGCATCCACATATCCCGGAGGAAGCCAAGGCCCTGGGCCCCATCTCCAGCACTGGGTTGGAGGGTCATAGTTGGAGGGGACAAAGAAAACCAGGGATGTCACTATGAATTGGCCCAGTCAAGGGGAGGGGTTTGGGTCAGAAGAAAAGGCTCTGGGGCCAGCAGTTAGTAATGGCTGGCAGTAAGGACGAGTTGGCTGCAGGCTTAGATGGAAGCCGACCAGAAAACATCAAATCAAAGAACTCGTTTAATACTCCCTGAGGACTGTGGAAGAGGGGAAAAGGAATGGAGAAAAAAGTCAGAAGTCCCAAGGGGAGGGAGCTTTTTGTTTTAAAGGACTACCTCTTGGGTCTGTCCCTAATTTTCTGGATTTTGTTTCTGATTTAAAGGGAGAGGTTTTTATGTCACCCCTGAGAGTCTGCATTTTTGTGGGATTCAAATATTTCTTAATTAGGTGCTGTCTCTTTACAGAAAGCAAAGACGCCTTTTATTTCATTTTACTTTGCAATTTTAATTGACTCCCTTTCGTGTTTAATAACTAGGTAGGGAAATGCTAAACAGCTGCTGTGAAATATTACAAACCCTGCTTCCTGAGAAGGCTCAGAGGAAACTTTCCAAAACTATCTTGGGTCCCAGAGGTGGACACTCAGGGAGGCTCCACAAGCCAGTCATTGGGAGTGCTTTCCCTTAACCAGTGTGGCTCAGTCCTGCCTTCTTCTTTGGTGAATGCTGGGGGCAGGAATTATGGGATTAGAGGGAATGTTTGAAGGGAAGCTGGCCAGTCACTAGGTTGCAGAGGCTCACACATTCCCCTTGTACCTATGACCTGTCCTAGGGCCTCACTAGTCTGATGGTTCAGACTATGTCACCCCAAAGCAGAGAAATTGCCCCTGTTGATGCTCGAATTAAGCTGGACTTGGTAGTTTATCAGTTGTAATCCCAGCAGAGTTTAGATCAGACTGGGCTACACAGTGAAGTTCAGGTCATCTGGAGCTATAGAGCCCTTGTCTTAAGCCAACAAGGATAGGAAACTCTTGGGAACTCAGAAGGGGAAGGAGAGGAGGAGGAGCAGGAGGAGCAGGAGGAGGAGGGGGCAGGAGGAAGAGGAGAAAGAGGAGGAAGAGGAGGAGGAGGAAGAGGAGGAGGAGGCAGAGGAGCAGGAAGGAAGAGGAGGAGGAGGAGGAGGCGGCAGAGGAGCAGGAAGAGGAGGAGGAGGAGGAGGAGTTGGGCAGCAGTAGTAGCTATCATCTAAAAGCAGAAACAGCCAGGAGAGTGCTCAGGTCATCTGGCATTTGTATTCCGCTCTTAGATTGAAGAGGGAAAGGGTTGTGGGATTTTCCACAGCAGAGAATATAGAGGGTGGGGGCGGGGGCGTTGTTCCAGGACTCCTTCGGCAAAGGGTCAATAGTTGTCTACAAATTACAGACGTTTCCCAAGGGATCTAGAGCACAAATTTGCAGGGCAGGCAGGGCAGCCGTCTCCATCCACAAAGCTGTGTATGATTCTCATGCACTCATTTTGTTGGCAAAAGAGCCTGTCATAAAATGTAATACTGACTATAAAACAAATCAGCACTTTGAAACGACTTGCTTCAGATGTTTTCATAAATCCCTAATGGCTCACACACTGCCTGCTATTGATAATATTAATGTGTTAATAGTTTCTCTAAAGCAGGAGTGCTGGTAGGTCTGGACACACACATACCACATACATACATACACACACACACACACACACACACACAGACACCATATACATACACACACACCACACACATACACACACTCCACACATACACATACATACACCACACATATACACTTACACACCACACACACACACACCACACACATACATACCTCATACACATATATACATATATATACACACCATACAATACACTACACACCACACACATACACACCTCACACACACACAATGCATATACACATACACAGGCACACACACACATACACATACCTCACATGCACATGTGCCCTGTACACATACACACATACCTCATACACATATATACATACCACACATGCACCTTACAAGCACCTCACATGCATACACATACATACCATACACATATACACACACCATATACATAAACACCACCCCCACACTCCCACACACATACCACATACATACATACCACACACATACCATATGCACACATACACACCTCACACACACATATTCTATACATATATACACCATTCACATACACACATATACACAAAGACCCCTATACTCATACACACATACACATATACATATATATAATACGTATACACGCATATATACATACATACACCCCTCACATCATACATATATTCATACATATACCACATATACACACACCATACACACATATACACATACATCCCATACATCTACACACACTATACACACACATAAACACATACACACACATATCCCATACACATACACAGTACACACATATACATACACATACCACACACACATATATACTTTACACACAGACCTCACACACACACACACACACACACACCATACACATATACACTACACACTGTTATGCATGTAATATACCACATACACACACATCCCATACACACACACTCCACATACACATACATATGCACATACACATCACACATATACACCCCACACACATACTTCAGATACATATACACATACCACATACACATATATACTAACCATATATACACCCTGCACACATACCTTATATACACATACACATACACATACCACATACACATATATACACACACAAAAACATGTGTATATACATCTCACACATCTCACACACATACGCACACACTAGGACATACACATGCATACACACATACCTCCCCAAACACATACAGACACACACACACACATCACACACACATTCCTATTCACATATGATGATGGGAATGCCACAGAACTGAAAGATGATATTCTGCTTCACCTTTGAATTCTGGCTGCGCTTTGCTGACTGTGGAAAGCCAGATTCAAGTGAGAAAATGATACTTAAATATACTTAAGTTTTTCTCCTCCTCCTCCTCCCTCCACTTCCTCTTCTTCTTGAGACAGTAGAAGTGTTGGAACGCACTATGTAGAATGGCCTTGAACTCACACAGATCCATCTGCCTCTGTCTCCACAGTGCCAGGATTAAAGGTGTATGCTATTACAAGTGGCTGGTATTTATAATCTTGACAGGAATGACATTCAAGGTGTGTGTGTATGTGTGTGATATGCATATATATGTGTGTGTGGTGTGTATGTGTATGGGTTATGTATGTGTGGTATGTGTATATAGTGTGTACCTGTATGGAGGTATGCCTATATTTATGTGTATGTGGTGTGTACATGTGTGGGGTGTATATATGTTGTATGTGTATATGTGTGTGAAGTATGTGTGTGTGGTGTGTATGTGTATGGGGTATATATGTGTTGTATGTGTATGTGTGTGGTATGCGTATATGTGTGTGCAGTGTGTATGTGTATAGGGGTGTGTCTATATTTATGTGTGTGGTGTGTACGTGTGTGAGGTATGTGTGTGTGCAGTGTATATGTGTATAGTGTGCATATGTATGTATGTGTGCATGTGTGTGTGTGTAATAAGAGTAAACAGTGACATAGGAACACAAATACTTCAAAGCAACGTGACCAAGCTTGCAACATTATACCACCCAAAGTGGAAATAGTGCGGTTATCCATAAACAATAGAAGACCTAAACACAGTGTGGTGGGGCCCAAGGGATAGAAGACTATCTAGTCATTAGAAAGAACAAGAAGGACTTGGAGGACCAAGCGGACGGCTCACCAAGTAAAGGTCCTTACTGCCAAGCTTGACAACCTGGTTTCCATCCTCAGGACCTACCCACATGGTGGAAGGAAAAGAGTGAGTCCCTCAGGTTGCCCTCTGACCTCCACTCTCATGCCTTGGTGCATATGCCTTAGCACATATGCCTTGGTGCACAGGCCTTATCACACATGTCTTGGTGCGCAGGCCTTAGCACACATGCCTTGGTGCACAGGCCTTAGCACACATGCCTTGGTGCACACGCCTTAGCACATATGCCTTGGTGCACACGCCTTAGCACATATGCCTTGGTGCACAGGCCTTATCACACATGTCTTGGTGCACAGGCCTTATCACACATGCCTTGGTGCACAGGCCTTAGCACACATGTCTTGGTGCACAGGCCTTATCACACATGCCTTGGTGCACAGGCCTTAGCACACATGCCTTGATGTACAGGCCTTAGCACACATGTCTTGGTGCACAGGCCTTAGCACATATGCCTTGGTGCACAGGCCTTAGCACACATGCCTTGGTGCACACGCCTTAGCATGCTCACATACAAAAATTTAAAGAGATTTTTTAAAAAGATCAAGGTTGAAATGAGGGCAGTATGTCAGGTGAACTAACCAGACAAGAGGGGACACACAACTGTATGAACTCCCTAGAGTACACGAACTCAGAGACAGGAAGTAGGTGGCTACCCACTGAGGGCTGGAGGGAACAGGGACTACTGCTTTAGAAGTGAAATGACTCAGTTGAAACATTAAGTTAGGGAGGGGGCTAAAGACAGTAGCTTGTAGTATGCATGAAGCCTTGGGTCTAATCTCCAGCACTGTATAAGCTAGGCATAGTGGTACAGGCCTGTAATTCCAGCACTCTGGAGGTAGAAGCAGGGAGACCAGAAGTTCAAGGCCAGCCTGGGCTATACGTAAAGCCCAGCCTCAGTAAGAAAAGTTACTGAGTTAGAGAGTGTAGTGGTGGTGGTGGCGGGTGGGGGTTGCAGAAGCCTGGGAGTATATTCAATGCTATTGAACTACATAATTAAAAATGATTGAAGTGGGCTCAAAGTGTTTCACTGAAACCATCACATTGAAACCTCACTTCAGGAGCTAGTGAAATGGCTCAGTAGGTAAAGGCCTTTGCTACCAAGCCTAACGACCTGAGCTCATGCCCCAGAACCCACAGGATGGAAGTAGAGAAAAGCAACTCCTGCTTTGTCAAACTCTAATCTCCCCAAACTGTGGCCTACATGTCTATACACGCTCACAAACAACAAACACACAAATGTTAACATATATATATATATATATGTATACATATAAAACACAACACACACACACACACACACACACACACACACACACACACACACACACCCTATGGGGCCATTGTGACAGTTCAATTCCCAATCCCTACAATGAGCAGTTCACAATTGCTTGTAACTCCAGTTGGCTGGGGAGAGGGGGGATCTGCTGCCCATGACCTCTGAGGGCATCTGCACTCACACGCACACATCTCCCACCACACGTATACACATAATAAAAACATAAAACATAAAAAGAGAAAGCCTTAGTCAATACATAAAACCTCACTGTGATCTCAAAAAGTAACTTAAGGAACCAAGGATGACCCTTTTATGATGTGGTTTCCCAGCTTCCCTGCCCCCACTCAGTCAGAGGATGCTGACACGCATACTCCTGTCTCCTTGCAGAGGGGAAGACACAGAAGTTCTTTGAAGACACATTTCCAAAATCTCCGGACCACTCCTGTATCCTGCTTTTATGCAATCAATAAGACAGGACCTATTGTCAAAGCCTACAGTCGGAGGGAGAGCGGGTGAGGCAGGACAGCCACAGCTCAACTGTAGGGATCTTTCTGAAGTTGCTTGCTACTGCCCCCTCAGAAGTGCTTTCTGGAAGCCATTCTTCATTTGGCCCCCTCGAGTTTAACTAGGAAACAGTACATTCAGGGGCTGAGGCCTGAGGCCACCTAGATGTTTCTTTCAGTAGCAGGTCAGTCACTTGCCCTGCTGTAGGTTTCTTAATCCTTGCTCCTTAAGATTATTTAATAACCAACTAGGTCTGAGCTCTGCTCTCATCCTTAGAGGAGACCAGAGTTGTTGGCATTGGCTGTTCCTAAACCTTTGCTTTTATGTCATTATCCAAAACCACATCACCAGAAACCTAGGGTACTATTGCATAGGCATTGGCCTGACTTTAAACTTAAAAAAAAAAAAAGTCAATGCTAGCTGTACACCATGCTAAGAGGGAGGATGAGACCCAAAGCCAGCAACAAGAGAAGCCTCTGGAAGAAATGGCGGTCTTTCAGAACAATGCCTCATGGTTTTGAGACTGGGGAATCCAATGGTAAGGACTCCAGGGAGACCCCAGGGAAACAGAAAGGGAAAGACTGAGAGATATCCGCCGATAGGGTTACTCAGATGGGACAGCACGGAGATGCTCAGTAAAGATGGACTCAGACCAGAATGTCACAGAAAAAAGCCAGAGAGCTGTTAGGGCTTGGGTCCCAAAGAGAGATTCACTTCACCATGTGACTATCACTTGCAGGCAGCGTCAAGTTTTCTACATCAACCACTGCACTGAATTCCGTGCCAGCTCATAAAACACTTCCCAGATTTGCCTTCCCCTTTCCAAGGGATTCTGTCTTATTAAACAGTGTAGGGGGCTGGAGGGGGTTGGAAATTAGAAAGAAAAGTTAAGGGCGAATTACATTTTAATTTAATTTTAGATGTAGTCTTTTTCAGTCTTGCGTTGCTCCAGGCAAATCCTAAATCTAGTCAGACCCAGAATATGCTGGCCCTGATCTTCTGCAAGGTTAGAATTTAAACCAACCAACCAACCAACCAACCAACCAACCAACCAACCAACCATAATAGAGTTCCTTAGGGCTGGATTTATAGCTTAGTTTGGAGAATCTTTGCCTTCCAAGCATGAGGCCCTGTGTTCAGTACCCAGCACTTATAAACCAGAAATGTTGGTAGATGCCTAGAGACAGAGAGATCGAAAGTCCAAGGTTGCCCTACGTAGTCAGTTTGAGGCCAGCCTGGAATACATGAAACCCAATCTTTAAAAAACAGAAGGTTTCCAGGGCTTCAGAGACACGCACATTTGCAATCCCAGTTCCTGGGGCCTGAGACAGGACGTTCTCCAGCTTAAGGCCAGCCTGGGCTAGGCTATTTCCTGAGACCTGCTTCTTTTTTAATCTTTCTTTCTTTCTCTTTTTTCCTTAGTTTTGGAGACAAGGTTTCATGTAGCCCAGGCTGCCCTTGAACTCCTGATCTCTCTACCCCAACTTTTGGCGTTTGTGTGTGTGTGTGTGTGTGTGTGTGTGTGTGTGTGTGTGTGTGTGTATGTGCACTTGATTGGTCATATTTACATTTTACACTCCAATGTGATCCACATACTAGAACAGATGTCTACAGAACATACTGAAAGGAAACTTGTGTTACCCATGTTTGGGTTGTAGAGAGTTTCCAAAAAGTTCTATTCTGCCTTTATTTTGCTGCCTGTTGACTTTTCCTGGTAATTCTTCTCGAAGTCTGGTCTCGGTCCTCAGGCCTAGACCCATCCGGGTAAAGAAGCCTGCAAAGTAAAGACTGTGTCTTTTATGTTTTAAAACCGACTTCGTCCCAATGATTGACAGCTAGCTGATCGAAAGTGTTTCTCTGGACCTGCTTCCCGTTTCCCAGGTTGAGTTGGGGTCCCAGACAACATGTTGGTCCTCAGCAGTCAAGCATCCCACTAAATTTCAGCCATCCGAGGAAGCTGGAGAAAAATCCACTTGAAAAAGGATGTGTCCAGCAGGCAAAGAATCCCTAAGGCCCTGGGGTTGAGAACAGCATGACCTAGTCAACTTGGCATTTAAAAAAGAAAAAGACGATGGAAACAGAAGTGTATAGGATGGTACGTAGGTGTGTATAATTATATAGGAAGTATATAGGAAACTCGGGGAAAGGAGGGAAGACCAAGAAATCTGAAGAGGAGACTGAGACAGCTGCCACATAGGAGCCTAAAGACTTGTTATTGGCTCTCTGGACTAGGGTATTCAGGACAGGGAATTCTAGCAAGGCAAGTGGCGGTGCCAAGAGTGCTAGCTTCACATGTGTCTGTCCAGCCATAGCTAGCAGTGTCGAGAGGCCTAAAGGCCTCCTTCTGTATCCCTACTCCAGGGGTGACACTGTGTCACCCCGAAGCCCTAGGCTTTTCTGGAGTACCAGCTCTGCAATACGAGTGAGGACAGCAAGATCAGGACCTGTCTCTGCACAGTATCCTAAATGAACTAGTCCCAGTCATACACACGCACTAGCGTCACTCACAATCCCGATGAGGCTAACGGAAAGATGCCCAGAGGCTACTGGCCACACTGTCTTTTGGAAGTCCTCTCACAGATGGGTGTGAGGGATAAAGTGTATGTGCCTAGGGGCCTTTTCCTAACTACTGTTATTCACACTTTGGGAACCCAGCCCAACTGTCAATGACCCCTGGCTCCGCAAGCCTCCTCCATTTCCTGAGCTGGAATTCCCTACAGAAGTTGAGCGATCCAACTTGGATCAAAAAGCTGGACTGCAGCAAGAATGCAGGGGCGTGTCGTCCACCATTCTGGCTCTAGCAGCCGAAACTGCTTAGATGTGCACAGTACTTGGCCAGGGTTGCCATGTGTGGGGAAAGGAACCACGGCTCCTCACGGGGCCGTTACAGAGTCTCTCCACGCGCACAGGTTCTGGTCTGGCTTTCAAACATCGCGGGTCTTCGCTAACCTTACAATTCGTTTGTGGTCCCGCAGTTCCAATTCAAAGCACTTTTGCTGCGGCGACACACTGCGAGCCGCCTCTAAGCATGCCAGGCCCGCACCTCAGGCTCCGGTTCCTGGTCCCATCTCTCTGCTCAGGTACATTGCGCTCACACTCATATGCACACACGCACACGCACGGATTCACCCTCCAACGCCGCCCTCACATGTTCACAAGCCCGGCAGATTTCCTTTCGTGCTCGTTTTGAGGCCCTCTGGTTCTCCTCTCCCGTGGCCACTTTCCTCCCGGGTCCCCCAGGCCTGCCTCTTTCTTCTACCCCTCTGTCTTGCTGCGCCTTGGGAGAGAAGAGCCAGCCGCGGAGGTGTGACCAGCGCATCCCACGAGGGCTGGGTTATGGGAGAAGGCTGGGACTGCAGGGCTGGCCTCCGGCCTGCGCCCTGTTTGTTTTCCCTTAGCCCCCTGAATGCTAGATTAAGATGTAAAGATTACCCCGGCCGAATAATGCCGGGAGTCAACACTCAAGCAAACAAAAGTGCTTGCACAACTCGCCAACCCCGCTGGGACCCGGGCCGCGGGCTGGGGGAGAGAACGCGCTCCTCGCTGCTAATTACAAATAAATGATGATGTGCTCACTAAGTAATTGATTTAATGACGTTCCTATGAAACTATTAAACCCGGGTGGAGGTCAGGCTGGAGGCGCCCCAGAGCGCCCATTGTGGGCTGTTTAACTCCACCAGGCTCCTCCGAAAGACATCGGGGCTAATAGGTGAAGTCACAGCTGCTCCGGCTGACTTTCTCGGAGCGCCGGGCCGGCCGCGGGCATCCGCGCACCCTCCTCCTGCCGCGCCCTTGTGTCCCACCGCCCGCGCCCCGCGCCGGCCAGCTTACCCACGCCTCTCCCAGCCCTGCCGCCAGCTCCCGAGGGCCTCTCCAGAGGGATCCCGGGTCTCTTTAAGAGCGGCGAAGTTGAGCACAGAACTTGTGCGCTCCGCCAGCAGTCGGCTGGCTGCCTGCACTGCCGCTCACCCCTTCTTCACCCCACCCCCGCCACTTCTTGCAGGAACTTCAACCAGTGTGCCATGCAGGGTGCCCGCGCGCTCTTGGCAAGGAGCCTGGAACCCAAGTGTGTGCCCAGTGCACTGATGGGGCGGGGCTGGCGGGTGTGTGTAGTTGTGCTTGGGTGTGTTTCAGGTCAAAAGGCCACCTTTCTTAGTCCCTTACCCAGCCTTGGGACCTGTTTGTACAAAGGAAGTAGAAGTAGGGATAACGAAGTAGGAAAATGAGTAAAAGCGCCCTCCCCACTAAATCATTTGGGCCGGAGCTTAGGCCTAGCAGCTTCCACCCTAGATTTTGTGGAACCGCCTCTGCCAGCGACTTGGCCCAACTAGTCACACTTTTGCCCTGTAGACACCTCAGCGTCGAAGGGCCTTAGGCCCAAGTGTTAGGGCTTACAGAAGGTTTTCCTCTTGCCCTCCCTCCCATCTTGAGGTGAAAGGACACAGACTCCTCCTGTCTTTTACAGCATGGCTGTTAGTGGGAAAGAAGATCTTCCTTACAGAACTGGCTAAACAGAGCTCCCGGGGTGGATGGAGGGAGCGCATCCAAGATGAAAAAGTCAAATGTTGCAAATAGATCTACTGTTAGTATTAAACCCCTCTGACAGATAGCAAGAGCCCAGATCACTCAAGCCCAGAGAGAAAGAGTGACTGCATCATCTCTCCACCTGCCAGGGGCCTTCTTTTGAAAGAGAAGGCCCAAACCCAGCTGGAACTTCATGCCCTGAGATGGGGTGGGAGGGGTGGGGGCTTCAGGCTGCCAAAGTCAATTTGCCAGGATACCCTGGCCTCTCCAGCCAGCCAACTCTTGTCTCTCCTCTTTAAGAAGCCTTAGTCAACTGGTTCTTGAAGCATGGGTTAATTTATACCACAGTCAGTTGGCAGGCAGTCTTCTTCTTCTTCTTCTTCTTCTTCTTCTTCTTCTTCTTCTTCTTCTTCTTCTTCTTCTTCTTCTTCTTCTTCTTCTTCTTCTTCTTCTTCTTCTTCTCTTCTTCTTTCTAGAAATTTCTAAACGCTGGAATAAATTTCTATCTGGGCTTGGGGCCACCTTAAGCAGAGCCTGACTTTTTGTCAGGTGTCATTCATCAGAGAATACTGGTGGAAATTATTTCAGAGCCTTTCCTGAGGCCTCAGTTGCCCCACCCCCACCTGTAAAAGTGGATCTTAAGATCTTGGTCTGTGACCAAGACCTAGCGAGCATGGTATCTTAGTTAAGAGACCTGTTTGCACTTAGTTTTTATCTTTCTTTGTAGGATCCAGACTGGTTAATGTAGTTTTGTAGGACTAGTGTTTTTTAATTTTCCCCACGCAGAAAGGATTAAAAAAAAAAAAAGAGGGAGTATCCAAACCCTACAAGACCTAAATGGCCCCTGTCCCAAGAGGGCACAGGGTGCACCTTCCTCCACCCCCTTCCCAACGGCTGTTTGTATGTCCCTATTCCCCCTCACGCCCCCACCCCCATAGCCCTTTACCCTAGTCCCTCAAACTCTTTTAACATTCCTGCCGCCCTCAGTGTAGGATGGTCACTTCTCTTCAGCCTGCAAATGAGAGGTGACATTTCAGCCAACCCATAAGCAGAACACGCGGACACAGGCCCATTGACAGAGCTCAGCCCAGGGGCCGGCTGGCTCCACAGCATCCGAAGCTGCCTTAATTAATACCATCTTAAATAGTCCAGCAGCCACCGAAGACAAAGTTGAAGAAAGACTTTAAGGTTGAGTGCCCCTCGACAAGCTCCTTTCCCCATGTCATTCAATATTTAATGCCCCCGCTTGTAATGCAACTACTGGTGTTCCTTTCTCAGCAAGGACATTATTTTTTCACGGTGCCCATAGCCAGGGAAAGCCCTTTAGGCAAAGAAAATCAAAATGTTTGTTGTTTTGGATGACTCATAACTCTTGTTTAACACAAGCACTTTCAGGCAAGTATAACAGGCGAAGCCTCCAAAGCAAACAACACAATCCTCACGACAGAGCCGAACACAAAAAGCACATTGTCTTGAGGAGTACCCCTTTCTCTGGTGCTAGATGGGGGCCTGTCTCCCAGTGAACACCACGACGCCATTTCACTTTTGAACTATTGTTTTTGAGTTATGCCATGTGGTCAAAAGGAGGGAGACGGGGGTTGTTTCCAGGCTCCTAAGACAAACGAGTTGCCTTTTCAATGAAATTCCCCCCGCGATCCTTGAAAACGGAGTTTAAATGTCACCTCCGCCTTTCTAATGGGCACAGGGCTGGAGGCGACCCTTCAAAGCGCCTGGGTGATAAACGACCCTTATTAAATATGGCCCGGACTGCTGGGAAAGTACGGCTCTGGGCCTGCGCGCCGAAGAGCGCCCCTCACTGGAGGGCCCGGGAGCCGCAGGAGCCTGGATCATCTAGGGACAGAGGCCCCAGGACCTACTCTAGGGTGAGAGACCGAGAGCTGGAGTAGGGAGCTCGGGTGAGGGGGCCTGGTTGTAATACAACTTCTTATCTACCGCCCCAACACGCCGTGAGCCCCATCCCCAGCGACTCCGCCTGTAAGATTGGTGCGTTTCCCCCCTGACTTCTTTTTGTCGGTGGCCCAGTGGCGTCTGCAAGTCTGAGCTGCAAAGTTACTGATTTGCAGGCCGCATGTTAAGGCAGCCCATGTAAGTAATTTCTCCGGGCACCCCAGCAAAGGAGAACAAATCGCTGACAAAGGCGAGCGCTTTCGATTCAGCGGCGTCGTTAAGGCAACCCTGAAGTATCCCTCTTATAATAAGTTCCACTTCAAAGCGTTTCTCATTGAGCGGTGACTGCTTCGCACTTTTATTAAGTCCGGGCTTTTTCACTCCGAGGAATCATCTGTTTGGTTATTTTTCATCGTGTTTATTTTTCACTATTCACACAGTACTTGTATTAAATAAACAAAGAACAATCACTCTGCAAATAAAAGTGCTTAGGTGGGGAGAGAAGGAAGAGGTACTGGGGACCAGGCTCCCCTGCCTCTCTCCCTACCCTCTGACATCACTCCCCCCACCCCCACTCGGCTTTCTCTCCTCTCTTCATTCTTTCTTCTTCCTTTCAAGCCAGGAGGTTCTATAGGGGAATCATCAACAACAAAAAGCCAATATATATGATATGCACATATATATCATACATTTCTAATCTTCGCCTATGTGTTTCTGATGAAGTGAGAATTGACTGAATTAACTGGCCATGAAAGCAAGGGTCACTGCAACTGTATCTTAATAGAGTGTCTCAAATCGCTGTGGACAGCCTGCCAGCGACTCTCCTGGCCCTGCCCATTGCCATAGCAATTCTGACGCTCTGTGTGGACGTACCATAAAAACAGTAGTTTGAATTTCAAAGAACATGCCTTTGAACTTCTCCCTGACTGATTAGGCAGTTGTGGGGTGTGTGAATATGTGCTCTGGGATGTCCCTTCGTGGGCGTGGGGTCTCTGAGAGGTTTTGTTCACAGGGAGGGAAAGTGTGCTGGCCACCCCAGGGTGCTTTCTCTGTGATTCTGTTCTGTCTTTCCAGACCTAGAAGGTTCCTGGGGTCACGGGTGGTCACGGGTAAAGCAGTGGCAGATGGCAGGGAGGTATCAGTGTAACTAGATTCTGAAGTCTGTGCCTTGTTTTGTTTGCCTGTGACAACATTCCCTTTTTTTTTTTTGGTTTAAGGTGAGCACTTTCGGAAATGCAGTTGTCTTTCCTGCTCCCTTCTCCCAGGTTGTATTTCCTAACCACACTGGGACATAGTGGTGGCCAACATCCCTCCTCTCAAGTTGAGCCTGGTTTTCAAGGCCTTCAGGCCCCAGGGGCAGGACACTTGTGTGGCCATCTCCAACTCAAGAGGACATACTTCCCACCCAGTAGCTCTTTCTAAGGCTTTCTTAACATTCAATTTACCAAAGAATATTTGAATGAGAGAAATATATAAACGAGGAAGAACCGTGTGTTTGCAGAGCCTCCTGGCCTGGAAAACAAAGATAGCCGATTCAGTGTTTGCAAAGGCCACATTTTTTTTTTTTTTTTTTTTTTGCAGAGGGAAGATGAAGTCTTTGATGATAGCCAACTTAGTGTCAATAAGTGGCTTTCTTTGAGACATATTCAGATGGGAACGTCTTGCTTGCAATTGCCATAGAAATCTTAACACACCATGAAGATTGTCCAAGCGCCAAGCCTTCCGTTCTGGACTAAATTACTTTGAAGTGGCTCAGGACGAACAGTGGTCAATTTTAACTCTATAGACTGGACAGAGGAGGCTGGGAGTGGGAGATTGTGCGTTTTAAAGCAGAAAATAAGGAGGGGAAACGTGTTTTATACACTCTATACAAGCTTCTGCTCATTGTCAGATATCTTTTATCTTTTATCTTTCCCATGAATGATTCATGTCTTGGTGGCTTTGTATCACCCTTCTTTTCACAGGAAACTTCATTAGAGCTGTAAGTTTTCCCATTGATCGAAGCCCTCATTTACGAGTGTTTTTCTCCTTCGTGTGCTGGTTATTGTCATCAGGTTTAAAAACAACCCTTGGCAACCTGTTTCACCTTTACTACACTTAACAGACCTGACTTTGAAAAGCCACTATAACCTTTTGGAGAAATGCTATTGATGTGACGACTGATTGTTTTTTAAATGCTTGCCTTTTATCTGTTTTGTAGTGGTGAGCATCAAAACAAGTAAACAGCCAAGCTTTCTAACACATGTAGAACCGAACATATCAATTTGACTGGATTATTCTTCCACCACACACACACACACACACACACACAAAAGAGTTGCCTAGCACCTGCCCCAAAATGCTGATTATAACTAAAAACTAAAATTATAACTCTCTCTCTACACCAAGCTGCTATGAGCTGATTTGGTGTCCACTAGTCAGTTTCATTCCGTTAACTATGAATTGCTCCTAAGCAGTTCTGTGGTCACCTGCCTTTTGTTTGGAAACTTATTACACCTCTATTTTCAGCAATTAGGCACTAAGGACATGACTGATTTTAATGGAAGAAAGGACTGGCTCTGAGAAACGTGTAACTGTACTTGTAACCTGCAAGGATTTGTCTTTATAAAATTTCTTTCTTGCATTTTCTAGATCAGCAGTTCTCCACCTGTGGGGTTTTTTGGGGGGAAAGATGGTGTGTGTGTGTGTGTGTGTGTGTGTGTGTGTGTGTGTGTGTGTGTGTGAAGGAACTTTTCACAGGGGTCACCTAAGACCATTGGGAAATACAGATAGATACAATTCATAACAGTAGCAAAATTATACTTTCCAAGTAGCAACAAAATAATTTTATGATAGGGGGTCACCACAATATGAAGAATTGTTTTAAAGGGTCTCAGCATTAGGAAGGTTGAGATCCATTGCTTCAGATTAAACAGTAAGTCATCAAAGCTACCCCCTCACCCCCCCACACACACACACCTGCTCCTTCTTCAGAAACTCATAAGAGATCAGGAAAAGGGATGTTCACTCCTTTAGCAACTGTTCTGTTTTAAAAGAATGACAGAAGTGTGCCCTGGATAAAATGTAGCAATACATTGTAAGAATACCTTTATTACATTTGTCCATCACCATTCTTGCTTTCTCTCTAAGGGAGGTACACATTGTAAGGTTTTATTTTCAGTGTATCAGGAACCAATAAATTTGTGGCAGTTAACCTATTTATGGCAAAATACATAAAATACATATTCCTTTGTTTCATAATAAATAAACCTGTAGCATGATAAAGAATAGTGCAAACTACCATTGAAAAAGTTGTATAAATAAAACAACTTGTTATACATCAGGAATACTTCGTCCTAACAAGCTTACAGTACATAAGTTATCCCACCCAAATTCATACCTTATCTTTTCTATTTGAAAGTGAATAACAGGAAAAAAAAATCAAATAAACCTTTAAAATGTAGGATTATTTTATATTCAAGTTGTAGGTCTCTCTCTTTGTAAAGGAGGGTCTGCATGTTTCATATTTACTGTAACAATCTGAAGACAACATTAAAAGGTGTCCACGTAACAGCACCATGCACTGTACTAATATATCTATAAACTATACGTAATCTCATCAACACGAGGCAAAAAGACGTGCAGGAAGAGTCTCGAGTTTTCACATTACCTTGTCCATTCAAGTAAGCTTAAAAATATATTTTATATTTTCCCACTTCTTTTCCTTTTCTTTTTTTTCTTAAATAAACCATGGGTCATAAATGACAATCTTTCGCCAAAATGTATAATATATTTCTTTGGTGTGCTTTGAACTCTTCCAGAAAAAAAGGATCTCTAAAAATAAATTAATTAAAAACTGTACAAATAAAAGTATTCACAGACAAGTTATTAACAATGACAAGACTACATGAACCACTCACAGCACACAAAACAAATTTCTACAAATCATGGGGGAGGGGGCGTCTTCAGGGTCTCTGAGGATAAATTAGTACCTTTAGCATATGTATATGGTGTTTCTGATGGGCTACAGTTTGCACAGGAGATGTGTTGTACCAACCGAACATAAACTGACTAAGAGTTATTGTCCTGGGTCCTTGACCCTTTGTATCCTGGCTTGACAGCTCTGGCAAAGGTCACACATTCATCAGCATTTGGTGGTTAACTATAAACCTTTTAAAATTTTTAACAAGTACAGCAACCCCTCCTCTTGTAATATAAATCATACACTTCACACTGTCATTGCAAAGGGAAGAAGATTCAGTCCTTGTGGCACAGGTGAAAGAAAATACATTAAAAATAGAGACCTTTTTTTTTTCTTTTTAGAAAAAAAGAAAAAGGTCGATACAGTAGTATAAAAGAGGAGTTGGCTCGTTTAAAAAAAAAAGTTCTTTTAAAAATGGATAGGATGCAATCCTAGTACTTCCTCAGACATCCCTGTGCATGTTGGCATCCCGAAGAACTTATGGTCAAAAACACAACTCCTCATTACCCCCAAAATTTGGGTACAGCCAGGAGGCAGCATCTGAAATTCCCGACTTAAAAATCAAAACAGCACAACCCAGCAGAGGAAAGAGAAAGCACTTGAATTACTTCTGGTTTATAAAAGATCACAGTTTCCCAGCTGTCTGTCTCAGCAACTCTTCTCCATTTCTGCTTGAACTATCACAGTAGTATGATATATGGAGCTATATTAAGGTGGCTGCACTTGGCTTGATTTGTTTTTTTGTTTGTTTTTGTTTTTGCTTTTTTTTTTAAATCACACAAGATACTGAAGGAACAATCTTGTATTAAAAAATATTATGTTACATTGAGATTGATAATAAAAGCAGAGGAATTAAAGTGATAAACATTAGAAACCACAGTTTTGTTTGTTTGTTTGTTATACAAAGACTTTTGGATACAGGCACGGTCCAGGATCTGTTGTGAGTGCAGCAAGTGTGTGTTTTACAATCAAGAGGCCTTTGCAGAATTAAGTCTCTACCAGAAGGCTCAAAAGCAGCCCTCATTATGGTGTCAAAGGCATCTGAGAGGAACTCTGGGACACGGAGAGGGCCTGGTTGATGTGTTAAGTTCTGACTTAATATTCTTTTTTCCCTATTTCACACACACACACACACACACACACACACACACACACGTACGCACACACAAGCACACTCAAGCTCACACACACATTGTATCGGCAGTGTTATATCTCAATTCCCCCACTCATTTCCCTTGATAGAATCTGACACCAGGCCTGTCTCCCTGCAATGTACAAGTCCAACTTAGTTGCTTTTTAATTTGCTATTACTTTTCTTCCCCAGTGCTAGAGACTGAAAACCCAGGGCCTCGTGCATGCTAGGCAAGTACTCTACCACTGAGCTACATCCCTAGTCCTGTTTTATTTTGTGGTTGTGTTTGTTTCTTTTAGGAGAAAGAGGAAAGAAAAAAACAAAACAAAACAAAAACCCCCAAAAAACAAAAAACCCACAACCAAATATCTTAATTAAATTAATTAAATGTACAAACACCATAGGGTTTCATACTGAATAAATAGGGCTAATTAGACCCGGTGGCAAGTCTGAATCACCAGTTTGTCTCAGGCTCAGCATTGTTTCAGGTTAGGACATGGTCCAAGGACTCCCACTTACTACCTCACTTAATAACAATTCTAATGTATCGTCCGCATGACTTCAGGGTTCCCATACATTTCCTCGTCTTCAGACTCAGAGGTGGTTCCATTGCTGGAAGGTGTGTGGAGATGACTGGGGGCCCCACCGGCCTGGCAAACATACCACTCATTGAGGTTGGTCACCTGAGGGGACAGAGTGCTGGATCGACTCCTGGTTGGGTCCAGCACAGGGGACAAAGTGTCACCCACGGGAGTCCCCACCGATGAGTAACCAAGAGCTCCAGGAGAAGGTGGGGGGGACTTGCAATGAATCTTCATATGCTTCCTCAGAGAGCTTGGGTGGGTGTATGATTTGTCACAGCCTCGAATCTTACAGTAGTAGGGCTTGTCACTGGTGTGGACATGGGAGTGTTTCTTCCGATCACTGCTATTGGCAAACTTCCTGTCGCAACCATCAAATTCACATTTGAAAGGCTTTTCCCCTGTAACAAAACACAGGAAAGGTTAACAATGGCTTTAAAGAGACCTCTCATTTGAAGCAATCTTAGATTAGAACTAGGAGTGCGTCCCCCGCACCCCTGAAGAACCTCTAGCTTTATCCCTTACTATAACATCCAGGTAAGTAAGGGAAGAGAAGCTGCAAGAACTGGCCTAGGTCTATTGCCCTGGTGGCTTTGCTTAGACGTGGCTTGTGAGAGACCAGGTGGTCTTAGAGCAGCAGAGGGGTCAGAATGAAGTCTGAAGTAAGGTCCAGGATGCACCTCTGAAGGCCACCAAGAGCCTCCATGGTACACTGCCCCCCACCCCCACTCCCTTCGGTCTGAACACAGAAAAATGCAAGTGGAAGAATCTCTCTGTTAAGATAAGCATGGACTAAACCATATTTACAAAAGCACAAGTGCAGAGTGAGAATCTAAGAGAAAGGAAAACAGACACAGACATATAAAGTTTACAGCAGCTCAGGCACAGGTGACGATGGCTTACGAAAAGAAAAGGGAGAAGAAAAACTGAGCCCTCCTCTTCTTAGAAATAAAGACACCTGTGAAACAGTCAGTCCTACCCTGAGACTTAACAAAGCTGGCTAGACAGAAGACAGGCCATTCATTGGCTTCTGTATCCTACCAACTACCCCCATTACCCCAAGTTACAAGAGGTGGAGCATGGTAACACAGGACCTGAGTGGACACTAGTAAACACAACTTCAGCAGGATCTGCCTATACCTTGTGCCTAAGTAAACTCACGCTGACAGCTTTCTTCACTCCCCAATAACCAAAACTATTTAAAAAAAAAACAAAAACAAAAACAAAAACCAAGGTCTTTTGGCCTATCACCTCTTTTAATTTATCTAACAGTCCCAAGTACACAACTCCTTAAACGCAAGGCCAGAAGTGAGACTGCTTAGTAAGCTATAACTAGGGGGAATTTAGCCATATCTCTTTGGCTTGTAAACAAGAGAAGACAACAGGTTACATTAGGATTGAGTTTTACCTCTCACCTCAGTATCTACGAGCTTTGAAGTATTCAGGTCCAAAACTAAGTCATCCCATAATACTGTTACATACCGAGAGGATTAAAACAAAACAAAACCCAGCGTCTGCTCAGACACAGAACACAAGGCAACGTTCTTTGTTTTGGATAACATTTTTAAAAGACAGAACAATAAATTTCTGTGGTTAATCATCTTATTTTCTCTGTGCAAATATTTCAATGAGGTCTTTTTTTTTTCTTTCATATCTCATCAATGTCAGCTGCTCCAATGCTTGAGTATGTAACAGAGCTGAAAGAATTTAAAATGCCTGAAATAGAACTTTCTCTAACTGGAGATACTGTTTAAAGACGAAGAAAGTTATTCTTGAAATGTACTTCCTACAAATACAACTCACGATGAGAATCACGATCTTTACAAGTCTCTACAGATCGAATGGAATAAAACAAAATTAACTTCTTCCTATTAGAATATGATTTCTGTGCCACTCTGTAAGTTCGAGGTAAGCCTCATTTAACACACTGCCCTTCTAAATATTTATTATGCATTGTATACATTTGTATTTATACTTCTAATCACCCCTTCAATATGGAGGCTTAAGTGGTTTTAACCACTCTATGCAAATACACTACATTTCAAATGTCTCTTGTTTCTGAGCAGCCCGCATATCTTGGATTAGGAAAAAAAAAAGTGTTCTGAATCCTTCTGGTTCCTCCACGATGCTGGAGAAAGAGCAGCAGGATTCGTTGAGGGGATAGGGAGTGGAAAGTAAGGTAGGAGTTAGGCATAAAGGCCAGTGGCAGGGGAGAAAGAAAAAGAAGCTAGATATAATTGAACAGCCCACGCTGTTTAGGGGTCTAAGAAGGCCTAACCAGAGGGCTGGGCGACCCCAGTGTTTACCTTACAGATACTGACAGAAGGGTCATGTCAGGATTGAACTATCAAGAGTTTTGGAGTCTTGGTGCTTGTAGGAAAGAGCCGTGTGGATATTGCCTAGATGTTGCCAACTCCCTCTAGACACCCGCCAGACACAGGTTATAAATGCAGCTGAGGGCACGTGGGTCAGGAAACAGGCCTTCAGGAGTGGCCTGGGGATTAGTCCTTTGATCCATCTGTTCTGGGATCCTAGATAACCCCCGCAAAGGGAAGGCAGTATGGTAGGGAGGGAAGGAAGTAGAAAGGGTCTTTCTCTGGATACAATGCCCACCGGCTCAAAAAGCCCTGGGACAGCCAAACACTAGGCACGCTATGAACTGAATCCAGCGGTGCCAGCATCCGCCTCGAGGGGCACCCCACAAGCTCCACCTGGAAGGGTCCATGCAGCCTGTGGGAGCGGGAACAAGAAATGCAACCATCCCCCCAATCTGGAATCAGAAAGAAAAATCCTGCTGCGGGGTCCTCTCTACCACTTGCTGTTACAGATGGGGTCAGAGGGCAACATGTCCTGTGGAAACCCAAAAGCCATGATGCGGAGTAAGTCAGTCAATTTCTTCTTGGTCAGCTGCCAGCAGCCTCCACCGTAAGGTTCACTCTTCTCCTGAGGCCTGGGAAAGTGGAAAGGGCCCAAAATGTCCTGCACTGCATTTGAAAGTTCCCTCTGGCCCCGGGTGTGTGGGGAAAAGTGTTGAGCACAGATCGTGCAGCTGGCTTTTTTTTTTTTTAAGCGAAGAGTCTCGAGGGAATTTTCCGTTTAGAAAAGTCATTAAGAATTGATCCGGGTTAGGGAAAAGGGAGATGGGGGAAGGCCTGTAAGGAAAACGTACTTCTAGCTGATCCTGCAGGTCGCAGGGAGTTGTAGGGCTACAAGAGCAAGGCCTGGGGCTGTAGCCTAAGACCACCTCAACCAGGCTGTTCTCTAAAAGGCCGCGGGCCAGTGGGCCCTGCGTAAGGGCCTGTGTTTGGGGTTGCCTTTTCGTCCAGATGCGCCGCCGATAAATCAGTCAAGTGATTACTGAATGTAAACTCAGGTTACCTAAGTGTCCTCCAAGGAGTAATATTTCCCATCCTATAAATCTCGACTACACTCGCCCTTCACATTAGTCCGGCGCGATCGTGCTTTCTACAGGACCAACAGGGCCCAACGCCTCAGCCTCCTTCACCAGAGCCACAGATCCCCGACGTGGGGCAGAGTAAGAGGAGGAACCTCATGGATTTGAGAGTTCTCCCCAAGTCCCACAGAGGTCATACTGATTCAGAGAGAGCACCCTCTCTGGGTCTAGAATCTCCTTTAAAAAGACAGAAACCAACTTTCTCCAGTGCCCAACACAATGTAACTAAGGCCTGTGGACCGTGTGTGAATCGGTGCGTGAGGGTATGTAAATGAAGTGCTGAGTGAGGGCATAGTGCAAGGGAGGTCGTAGTGTCACAGGAGTGTGTGCACAAGGTCAGGAATGTGTGAACTAGTATGAGCGTTTGTCAGACCTCGAGTTAAAGGTCAGAGCCTTCTGGGGTCCCAGGTCTCTTCCTCAGACTTTCTTTAACCGGCCCCAGGACCCCTCTTCCCGGTTTAGGCCGCACTGACCAGCATCCAAAACGTAGCTAAACCCACACGCCCCTCCCACGCCGTATCGCGGCAACGCGGAGGTCCAGCAAGGCCTGCGTCCCGTGGAAGGGAAGTGCTACCGGGCGACGGTAGCAAGGTTCCCTTCCCCAAGGCCCTCCGGACCTCCCGGGGCCGGGGCTTGGGGGCTGCGGATCATCCTGTGTGCTTTGCTGTTGCTGCTCCCGGCAGGGCGGTGATTGGAGCGCGTTGCGGGTCCCGGCGAGGGGCTGCGGGCGCGCCGGAGACTCCGCGGAGAGGGAGACCAGCGCAGGGCCCGTTAGTGCTATCGAATTACTTATTCATAAAAAAGGAGGGGGGGGGAGAGAAAAAGAAGTCACATGTCCGGGTCATACGTCTGCTGAGAAGCAGCTGAAGGAGGGAAAAATGAAAGCGAACAGAAGGCGAGGTGGCGGCGGCGGCCGGGGACAGACACCCACCTGTATGAGTGCGCTTGTGGATCTTGAGGTTCTCGGAGCGCGCGAAGACTTTGCCGCAGCCCGGGAACGGGCAGGGGAAGGGCTTCTCGCCGGTGTGCACGCGGATGTGGTTGATGAGCTTGTACTTGGCCTTGAAAGGCTTGCCCTCGCGCGGACAGTCCTCCCAAAAGCAGACGTGGCTGCTCTGCTCCGGGCCGCCCACGTGCTCCACTGTGACGTGGTTCACCAGCTCGTGCATGGTGCCGAAAGTTTTGGAACAGGGTTTGGCGCCGCTGTCCGCGGGCGCCGGCGGCCCGGCCAGCTCCTCGGGGTCCAGCCACTTGCAGATGAGCTCCCGCTTGATTGGCTGCCGCATGTAGCGCAGGAAGGCCCCGGCCGCCCCCGGGAGGTGGGGGTGGTGCGGGTGCGGCGCGGGCGCCGGCGGTGGCGCCGGGGGCGGCGCGTGGTGTTGCAGGTGGGGCCCGGGCCCCGCGGCCGCCGCCGCTGCCGCTGCCGCAGCCAGGTTCAGGTTTAAGTTCACCGCTCCGTAGCCGTGCAGGGCGGCGGCCGCGGCGGCCGCCACCGCCCCGTAGTGCGCATCCCCTGAGCGCGGAGCAAAGGGTGGTTCTGCACGGCCGTACAGCTCGGCTGCAGCTGCCGCGGCGGCCGCCAGCCCCAGGCGCATCTGGCCGTTGAGTGGGTGGCCGCCAGGAGCCCCGGGAGAGTCGTGCAGCGCGGGAAAGAGCGCGGAGCCGCCGCCGTCCCGGCCCGCGTAGGTGCCGCTGGCCGAGATGAACATCCCGGCCGGGTGGGGAGGCGGGGTCGGGTGCTGGGGGGAGCTGCTGCCGGACCGCTGCTCCCCTCCGAGCGGGGCCCCGTGCATGGCCGCCGCGGGGGCCGTGGCGGAAAGGTCCCTCCGGAGGACGAAGTCCCTGCTGTGGCCTTTGCCGCTGCTGCCGCCGCCGCCACTGTTGGTGGCAGTGTAGCCCGAGAGGGCAGGAGGAGGAGGAGGCGGGGGAGGGGGAGAGGAGGACTGGGAGGGAGGAAGAGGAGGGGCTGGAGGCGGGGGCGCCGAGGCCTGCGCGCCACTGCTGCCCCCGCCATCGTGGTGGGTGCGGGCTCCCGGGTGCGTCCCTGAGGCGGGGGAGCGGGCGGCGGGTGCGGTAGCCTGGGGCAGCTCTGGGAGCGCCTGGGTGGGAGGACTGGGGCCGTGCCCGCTGGTCTGTGCCATGTACTCGGGTCCGAGGGCAGTGCTGGCCACGCCGGGGTCAGTGCCTAGGTCCCGCGGGTGGAGGTGCATGGCGACCGCGCGGCGTTGGGAGTGGGCGGGCGGGCCGGCCAGCACCGGGAAGCCTGTCATATTCTGAAGCTGTTGGGCCTGAGCCGTTGCCAAATCCGCTAATCTCAACGCTGGCGGGTTCCTCTTGCTCAAAGGGGGCTCCATCATAACTATACAATCAAGCCCATAGACCCTTCCTGGGGGGACTTTTCCCCCCTCTGCCCGCCTTCAAAAACATGTATATATTAGGGGCTCTTTAACTTCTTGTGTCCGGGCCTCCTAACTGCTTATTCTTGTCCCCACTCTATCCTCCAGCGATTGGCAGAGTGAACACTACATTTGAGCTGCACAGTGGGACCGAGTTTTTGGAAATGGCACGGGTGGGATTGGAGGGAGCCGTGTGATTGGCAGCTGCCTCGGCTGCGCGATTGGCTCTGGTTCAGGCTCTGAGCCCAGCGGGAAACCGCCCCCGCATGCCACACCGCCTGTGCTTTCACTTCGTGCCCCCTCCTCCCCTGGAACTCTGCATCCCGGCTTCCCCTGAGATGCCCAAGTTTCCCTTGCAGAAAGTTTGCACTTGGCCGGCGGGCTCAGCACCCGGGTCCACCCGCCTGGCGTAGAGCGTCTGCTAGCTCCCTGCTAAAGTGGACGCGAAACAGAGGGGTCATGGGACCTCCCCACCAGGGGTAAAGCGAGGAGGCGGGGGTGGGTGGAGGTTGAAGAAGATGAAGAACTCACTTGAACATTTTCTACCTTTTGGATAATCCCTGGCTGGTCTCTGGACCGAGTGACCAACCCATTTGTAGCGATGCCAGAAACTTCTCAAATGGACCCCGTCTGTCCCTGGGCCCACGTGAAGTACAGATTGGAGGCGGAATAAAATAAGGTCAATTATTAAACTATATTGGTCACAAAACAATTTGATGGAGCTTGGCAAACTACCAAAGTCAAAATAATATATAATAAATCTTTCCCCAAAGGAACAGTCTTGCTTAGACTTTTTAGCTCATGAATTCAACATGGTTCAAAGGACTTAATCTCACACTACACGTGGGTTCTAGATCTGCTACTCCCAATTAGAGCTCCCGGGGGAGGTGGATGGGTGGGGCGAATTTTTGCCTCTCAGAGAGATACAGTGGTAGGGAAGGCCAAATGGGTACTGTCCTAAGTGAAGCCTTTAAATAAGAGATGTCTTTTAAGCAAAATTCCTCCTTCTTGCCAGAATGCACGCCACACATGTGCCTCGGTTTCTCTAAAAGGACCACAAGCTAGAATAGACCAAATACAATATTTAAAAGTCAATAAGCATCTTGTCTGTTTCTTTATTAATAAAATAAGCTTCCTCCTTAAACTAAAATGTCATGCTTGAAAAATCATAAGAAAACTAGGGTACCTACGGCCCAGGCTTTTGAATGCTGTCCCTCAGACCTCCCAATTGATTGGGAGTTGCAATCTCCCAAAGTGTCATTTGTTTTTTTTTAAAAAATAAAATATTCTTAATTTTTATGATGTTCTACAATGCTCAAATTCGAGCAAAAATATTTTTGCCACCTTCAATTAAATTATAAAGTAGCAATAGAAGTGGAATGTGACCCCATATACACTCAGAGGTGGCATGTGGGGTGGATGGAAGGTACGGGGGCAGAAAAGCAAGAAACCATATTTAGGCTTAATTCGTTTGCAGTACGAGTAAAGATCAACTATACACCCCCGCCCCAAATCTGTCATCAGATCATAGTCCTCAAAAGAAGTAAGTATTATTTCAAAAGACTTGATTTGTTAGTGCCATTGACATCGGTGTGAACCATCAGCAGAAAAGAGGCTCCCTATGAACCTCGGGAATGCCATTTCTCTTATAAAGCTGACAAGCAAACAAAGACAATCATGCCATCACATTCCACACACACACACACACACACACACACACACACACACACACACACACACACCCAGGGTCAGTAATCAAATCCACATCTATATTTGGGGAGGAGAATTCATTGATGACTTCTTTGGGAGACTTAAACATCTTGAGCCAAACATGGAAAGGTTGGTGGAGCACAGTGCCATCTGTATAGATAGTATATAAAGGAAGTGTCACATTGGGGATTATTACCACTGTCTTCGTTTCCTTGAAGGACGTTTCAAATGTTTTCCCTTTATTTCAACCTCTTGGCAATGAACATCCATGCTAGCAGTAATGACAGCTCTGAGTTCACTCCTGCAGGTTATGAGCAAAAACAAACCAAACCCAAAAAGTGAACAAAGAAAATAAGTGCAACCTAGTTTATAATGTAGACCGTTTGAGCAATTTTATTGTGCAATAAAATGGGTACCTTCAGTCCCTTCAAAATAGCTTTTTGTCAAAATTATAACTGCTT